>NC_090064.1:479669-794489 GCF_038355195.1 Osmerus mordax
AAAACCCTAGCCCTAACCTAAACCCCTCTCCCCCAAACCTCACTCATTCAGACATTCCCTCCTTCCCTCCCTCCTTCCTTCCTTCCCTCCCTCCCTCCCTCCCTCACTAGCTTTTCTCTTTGACACGCTTAGAAAGATTGCACCCTTCCCGGAGACGCTGCAATACCGGGGCGATGCGCGGAGCGGACGGAGCGAGCCCCTGTTCCGACTCCCTGTTGCAAAAATCCGTTTAATATGTTGTCCTCGCATGGAGGACATATCAGATATTAAACTGATAAGAACAGATACTACACTTGATCTGAGCCAAAAGGCCGAGAAGCGATGACCGCATTATCGGACGCCCCCCGGCGCGCGGACCCTCCGTGCACCACCTGGGCCGCTCGGTCACCACACCGAGAACGGCCGAAACCACGGAAGCGGAAAGCCGAGGCCAAAAGCCGCAGGACAAGCAGGGACGGAAGCGGAAAGCCGAGGCCAAAAGCCGCAGGACAAGCAGGGACGGAAGCGGAAAGCCGAGGCCAAAAGCCGCAGGACAAGCAGGGACGGAAGCGGAAAGCCGAGGCCAAAAGCCGCAGGACAAGCAGGGACGGGAAGCGGAAAGCCGAGGCCAAAAGCCGCAGGACAAGCAGGGACGGAAGCGGAAAGCCGAGGCCAAAAGCCGCAGGACAAGCAGGGACGGAAGCGGAAAGCCGAGGCCAAAAGCCGCAGGACAAGCAGGGACGGAAGCGGAAAGCCGAGGCCAAAAGCCGCAGGACAAGCAGGGACGGAAGCGGAAAGCCGAGGAAAAGGCAACAGAATTGAAACAGCTACAGAAGAAGCAAAGACAAAACCTGCCTTACCCGCAGGCACGCACCTAACCCCAAAGCCAACCTCACCCTGCTTTTGTCACAAGTCCATCAGGCTCTGCCCTCCCTCGGGCAAAGCCTCCCAAAAATACCACGTTCCACTCGTCGGCGCTCCCCTCCACGGAAGTCTTTAGTAAAAGGCGAAAGGCTTGTGCGTGCTGAAGGGGAACCAGAGCGTCGATTTGAAACGACCCAAACGGCCTACCCCCAACCCCTCCGTTGGCCCTGACTCACCCGTCCGCGGGGGCGAACCGGGGAGAACCGGGGCGAACCGCATCCTTCTCGGGAAAAAAAAGGCGCGGAAACGCCACGGGCCGCAGAGGGGCTCGGCCCGCCCGCTTGGCTTTTCTTTCCTTACCGCACTTTCTCCATTTCATTGATGGCTTTTTCTCCATTAAGATCCGTACGTGTTTATCGTATGCGCCTTCCAGCCAGTCCACTCCGTGTTGGTGTCGACTGACACGGCGATAAAAAACTCATTCCGATTGCCTTCCAGTTTTTCACCTCGGCCCCGCTGAATGTCAGCCAGCTCTCTCTCTCTCTCTCTCTCTCTCTCTCTCTCTCTCTCTCTCTCTGTCACTCACTCACTCAGTCACTCACTCAGTCACTCACTCACTCAGTCACTCACTTTTTTTTTGTTTTTTTTTTTTTTTTATCTAAAAGGGCGGGAAAACGCCACCGGCCGACAGGGCTCCGCCCACACCCCTTTTCACCCCGTTTTTTTGGTAGGGATCGCTTGTTCCGCTTTGTTGGGGCCCCCCCCCCCCCCCCCTTTTGAGGGTTTTTTGACCCTCACCCCAAAAAACCCTAGCCCTAACCTAAACCCCTCTCCCCCAAACCTCACTCATTCAGACATTCCCTCCTTCCCTCCCTCCTTCCTTCCTTCCCTCCCTCCCTCCCCTCCCTCACTAGCTTTTCTCTTTGACACGCTTAGAAAGATTGCACCCTTCCCGGAGACGCTGCAATACCGGGGGCGATGCGCGGAGCGGACGGAGCGAGCCCTGTTCCGACTCCCTGTTGCAAAAATCCGTTTAATATGTTGTCCTCGCATGGAGGACATATCAGATATTAAACTGATAAGAACAGATACTACACTTGATCTGAGCCAAAAGGCCGAGAAGCGATGACCGCATTATCGGACGCCCCCGGCGCGCGGACCCTCCGTGCACCACCTGGGCCGCTCGGTCACCACACCGAGAACGGCCGAAACCACGGAAGCGGAAAGCCGAGGCCAAAAGCCGCAGGACAAGCAGGGACGGAAGCGGAAAGCCGAGGCCAAAAGCCGCAGGACAAGCAGGGACGGAAGCGGAAAGCCGAGGCCAAAAGCCGCAGGACAAGCAGGGACGGAAGCGGAAAGCCGAGGCCAAAAGCCGCAGGACAAGCAGGGACGGAAGCGGAAAGCCGAGGAAAAGGCAACAGAATTGAAACAGCTACAGAAGAAGCAAAGACAAAACCTGCCTTACCCGCAGGCACGCACCTAACCCCAAAGCCAACCTCACCCTGCTTTTGTCACAAGTCCATCAGGCTCTGCCCTCCCTCGGGCAAAGCCTCCCAAAAATACCACGTTCCACTCGTCGGCGCTCCCCTCCACGGAAGTCTTTAGTAAAAGGCGAAAGGCTTGTGCGTGCTGAAGGGGAACCAGAGCGTCGATTTGAAACGACCCAAACGGCCTACCCCCAACCCCTCCGTTGGCCCTGACTCACCCGTCCGCGGGGGCGAACCGGGGAGAACCGGGGCGAACCGCATCCTTCTCGGGAAAAAAAAGGCGCGGAAACGCCACGGGCCGCAGAGGGGCTCGGCCCGCCCGCTTGGCTTTTCTTTCCTTACCGCACTTTCTCCATTTCATTGATGGCTTTTTCTCCATTAAGATCCGTACGTGTTTATCGTATGCGCCTTCCAGCCAGTCCACTCCGTGTTGGTGTCGACTGACACGGCGATAAAAAACTCATTCCGATTGCCTTCCAGTTTTTCACCTCGGCCCCGCTGAATGTCAGCCAGCTCTCTCTCTCTCTCTCTCTCTCTCTCTCTCTCTCTCTCTCTCTCTGTCTCACTCACTCACTCACTCAGTCACTCACTCAGTCACTCACTCACTCAGTCACTCACTTTTTTTTTGTTTTTTTTTTTTTTTTATCTAAAAGGGCGGGAAAACGCCACCGGCCGACAGGGCTCCGCCCACACCCCCTTTTCACCCCGTTTTTTTGGTAGGGATCGCTTGTTCCGCTTTGTTGGGGCCCCCCCCCCCCCACCCTTTTGAGGGTTTTTTGACCCTCACCCCAAAAACCCTAGCCCTAACCTAAACCCCTCTCCCCCAAACCTCACTCATTCAGACATTCCCTCCTTCCCTCCCTCCTTCCTTCCTTCCCTCCCTCCCTCCCTCCCTCACTAGCTTTTCTCTTTGACACGCTTAGAAAGATTGCACCCTTCCCGGAGACGCTGCAATACCGGGGCGATGCGCGGAGCGGACGGAGCGAGCCCCTGTTCCGACTCCCTGTTGCAAAAAATCCGTTTAATATGTTGTCCTCGCATGGAGGGACATATCAGATATTAAACTGATAAGAACAGATACTACACTTGATCTGAGCCAAAAGGCCGAGAAGCGATGACCGCATTATCGGACGCCCCCGGCGCGCGGACCCTCCGTGCACCACCTGGGCCGCTCGGTCACCACACCGAGAACGGCCGAAACCACGGAAGCGGAAAGCCGAGGCCAAAAGCCGCAGGGACAAGCAGGGACGGAAGCGGAAAGCCGAGGCCAAAAGCCGCAGGACAAGCAGGGACGGAAGCGGAAAGCCGAGGCCAAAAGCCGCAGGACAAGCAGGGACGGAAGCGGAAAGCCGAGGCCAAAAGCCGCAGGACAAGCAGGGACGGAAGCGGAAAGCCGAGGCCAAAAGCCGCAGGACAAGCAGGGACGGAAGCGGAAAGCCGAGGCCAAAAGCCGCAGGACAAGCAGGGACGGGAAGCGGAAAGCCGAGGCCAAAAGCCGCAGGACAAGCAGGGACGGAAGCGGAAAGCCGAGGAAAAGGCAACAGAATTGAAACAGCTACAGAAGAAGCAAAGACAAAACCTGCCTTACCCGCAGGCACGCACCTAACCCCAAAGCCAACCTCACCCTGCTTTTGTCACAAGTCCATCAGGCTCTGCCCTCCCTCGGGCAAAGCCTCCCAAAAATACCACGTTCCACTCGTCGGCGCTCCCCTCCACGGAAGTCTTTAGTAAAAGGCGAAAGGCTTGTGCGTGCTGAAGGGGAACCAGAGCGTCGATTTGAAACGACCCAAACGGCCTACCCCCAACCCCTCCGTTGGCCCTGACTCACCCGTCCGCGGGGGCGAACCGGGGAGAACCGGGGGCGAACCGCATCCTTCTCGGGAAAAAAAAAGGCGCGGGAAACGCCACGGGCCGCAGAGGGGCTCGGCCCGCCCCGCTTGGCTTTTCTTTCCTTACCGCACTTTCTCCATTTCATTGATGGCTTTTTCTCCATTAAGATCCGTACGTGTTTATCGTATGCGCCTTCCAGCCAGTCCACTCCGTGTTGGTGTCGACTGACACGGCGATAAAAAACTCATTCCGATTGCCTTCCAGTTTTTCACCTCGGCCCCGCTGAATGTCAGCCAGCTCTCTCTCTCTCTCTCTCTCTCTCTCTCTCTCTCTCTCTCTCTCTCTGTCACTCACTCACTCAGTCACTCACTCAGTCACTCACTCACTCAGTCACTCACTTTTTTTTTTTTTTTTTGTTTTTTTTATCTAAAAGGGCGGGAAAACGCCACCGGCCGACAGGGCTCCGCCCACACCCCCTTTTCACCCCGTTTTTTTGGTAGGGATCGCTTGTTCCGCTTTGTTGGGGCCCCCCCCCCCCCCCTTTTGAGGGTTTTTTGACCCTCACCCCAAAAACCCTAGCCCTAACCTAAACCCCTCTCCCCCAAACCTCACTCATTCAGACATTCCCTCCTTCCCTCCCTCCTTCCTTCCTTCCCTCCCTCCCTCCCTCCCTCACTAGCTTTTCTCTTTGACACGCTTAGAAAGATTGCACCCTTCCCGGAGACGCTGCAATACCGGGGCGATGCGCGGAGCGGACGGAGCGAGCCCCTGTTCCGACTCCCTGTTGCAAAAATCCGTTTAATATGTTGTCCTCGCATGGAGGACATATCAGATATTAAACTGATAAGAACAGATACTACACTTGATCTGAGCCAAAAGGCCGAGAAGCGATGACCGCATTATCGGACGCCCCCGGCGCGCGGACCCTCCGTGCACCACCTGGGCCGCTCGGTCACCACACCGAGAACGGCCGAAACCACGGAAGCGGAAAGCCGAGGCCAAAAGCCGCAGGACAAGCAGGGACGGAAGCGGAAAGCCGAGGCCAAAAGCCGCAGGACAAGCAGGGACGGAAGCGGAAAGCCGAGGCCAAAAGCCGCAGGACAAGCAGGGACGGAAGCGGAAAGCCGAGGCCAAAAGCCGCAGGACAAGCAGGGACGGAAGCGGAAAGCCGAGGCCAAAAGCCGCAGGACAAGCAGGGACGGAAGCGGAAAGCCGAGGCCAAAAGCCGCAGGACAAGCAGGGACGGAAGCGGAAAGCCGAGGCCAAAAGCCGCAGGACAAGCAGGGACGGAAGCGGAAAGCCGAGGCCAAAAGCCGCAGGACAAGCAGGGACGGAAGCGGAAAGCCGAGGAAAAGGCAACAGAATTGAAACAGCTACAGAAGAAGCAAAGACAAAACCTGCCTTACCCGCAGGCACGCACCTAACCCCAAAGCCAACCTCACCCTGCTTTTGTCACAAGTCCATCAGGCTCTGCCCTCCCTCGGGCAAAGCCTCCCAAAAATACCACGTTCCACTCGTCGGCGCTCCCCTCCACGGAAGTCTTTAGTAAAAGGCGAAAGGCTTGTGCGTGCTGAAGGGGAACCAGAGCGTCGATTTGAAACGACCCAAACGGCCTACCCCCAACCCCTCCGTTGGCCCTGACTCACCCGTCCGCGGGGGCGAACCGGGGAGAACCGGGGCGAACCGCATCCTTCTCGGGAAAAAAAAGGCGCGGAAACGCCACGGGCCGCAGAGGGGCTCGGCCCGCCCGCTTGGCTTTTCTTTCCTTACCGCACTTTCTCCATTTCATTGATGGCTTTTTCTCCATTAAGATCCGTACGTGTTTATCGTATGCGCCTTCCAGCCAGTCCACTCCGTGTTGGTGTCGACTGACACGGCGATAAAAAACTCATTCCGATTGCCTTCCAGTTTTTCACCTCGGCCCCGCTGAATGTCAGCCAGCTCTCTCTCTCTCTCTCTCTCTCTCTCTCTCTCTCTCTCTCTCTCTGTCACTCACTCACTCAGTCACTCACTCAGTCACTCACTCACTCAGTCACTCACTTTTTTTTTTTTTTTTTTTTTTTTTTATCTAAAAGGGCGGGAAAACGCCACCGGCCGACAGGGCTCCGCCCACACCCCCTTTTCACCCCGTTTTTTTGGTAGGGATCGCTTGTTCCGCTTTGTTGGGGCCCCCCCCCCCCCCCTTTTGAGGGTTTTTTGACCCTCACCCCAAAAACCCTAGCCCTAACCTAAACCCCTCTCCCCCAAACCTCACTCATTCAGACATTCCCTCCTTCCCTCCCTCCTTCCTTCCTTCCCTCCCTCCCTCCCTCCCTCACTAGCTTTTCTCTTTGACACGCTTAGAAAGATTGCACCCTTCCCGGAGACGCTGCAATACCGGGGCGATGCGCGGAGCGGACGGAGCGAGCCCCTGTTCCGACTCCCTGTTGCAAAAATCCGTTTAATATGTTGTCCTCGCATGGAGGACATATCAGATATTAAACTGATAAGAACAGATACTACACTTGATCTTAGCCAAAAGGCCGAGAAGCGATGACCGCATTATCGGACGCCCCCGGCGCGCGGACCCTCCGTGCACCACCTGGGCCGCTCGGTCACCACACCGAGAACGGCCGAAACCACGGAAGCGGAAAGCCGAGGCCAAAAGCCGCAGGACAAGCAGGGACGGAAGCGGAAAGCCGAGGCCAAAAGCCGCAGGACAAGCAGGGACGGAAGCGGAAAGCCGAGGCCAAAAGCCGCAGGACAAGCAGGGACGGAAGCGGAAAGCCGAGGCCAAAAGCCGCAGGACAAGCAGGGACGGAAGCGGAAAGCCGAGGCCAAAAGCCGCAGGACAAGCAGGGACGGAAGCGGAAAGCCGAGGCCAAAAGCCGCAGGACAAGCAGGGACGGAAGCGGAAAGCCGAGGCCAAAAGCCGCAGGACAAGCAGGGACCACGGAAGCGGAAAGCCGAGGCCAAAAGCGGCAGGACAAGCAGGGACGGAAGCGGAAAGCCGAGGCCAAAAGCCGCAGGACAAGCAGGGACCACGGAAGCGGAAAGCCGAGGCCAAAAGCGGCAGGACAAGCAGGGACCACGGAAGCGGAAAGCCGAGGCCAAAAGCGGCAGGACAAGCAGGGACCACGGAAGCGGAAAGCCGAGGCCAAAAGCGGCAGGACAAGCAGGGACCACGGAAGCGGAGAGCCGAGGCCAAAAGCGGCAGGACAAGCAGGGACCACGGAAGCGGAGAGCCGAGGCCAAAAGCGGCAGGACAAGCAGGGACCACGGAAGCGGAGAGCCGAGGCCAAAAGCGGCAGGACAAGCAGGGACCACGGAAGCGGAAAGCCAAGGAAAAGGCAACAGAATTGAAACAGCTACAGAAGAAGCAAAGACAAAACCTGCCTTACCCGCAGGCACGCACCTAACCCCAAAGCCAACCTCACCCTGCTTTTGTCACACGTCCATCAGGCTCTGCCCTCCCTCGGGCAAAGCCTCCCAAAAATACCACGTTCCACTCGTCGGCGCTCCCCTCCACGGAAGTCTTTAGTAAAATTTTACGTATTTATTGGTTTTACCAAAATTAAAAACAAATATTTACAAATACATGTTATAACTTCCACCACATTTCACCCAATGCAAATAATACAAAACATATACAATCACCCAATAACAATTACCTCAAAAACTCATTAATCTTTCACCAGAGTGTGGGCCCTCCCTGCGCCAACCTAAAACCCTCCAAGAAAGCGAGGAAAAAGTCCTCACAAAAACTCTTTTGAGAAAATTTCGAAGAAACCTCGGGAGGAGCCATTCGAGGGGGTATCCCCTCCTCCAGGGATGGTTGGGGGTGCTGCAGTTCGGGCCCAGTCCAGGTGCAGTGCAGTGTGCCCTGTGGTGTCCGGGTAAGTAGGGTGGGGTGTATGGGTGAAAAGGGGGGGGCGGAGGGGCCAGTCTTCTTGATGAGATGGGGGGGGGGGGGGCTTGTCCTTGTGCCGGGGGGGGGGGGGGGGGGGGCTGTAGTGTCCTTTTCGGGGGTCCAGGGAGGAGGGTTCCAGGTGCTGCAGCAGATGGGGTGGGGGGGTTGACCGGTCCTTGAGGGGTGGAGGATGTTGCTGCTGGGCTGATGTGGCCAACTGGAACCCTGTGAGGTGATAGGGGGAGATGGTGGAGAGGGGAGGAAGGAAGGGGGTGAGGAAGGATACTGGGGTGCAGGTGTAATGTTTCGTGTACTTCCCATTGAGCCTGGTGGGTTTCTCCTCTCCGGACCCTCGTACTGGGGGCAGGTGTTGGTGCCCCCGGGTCTTCGGGCTTGGTGCCGGAACGGGTGAAGTGGTGGCTGCCCGGAAGGTGGTGGTGTTGGGGGCGATGAGGGTGTTGAACGGGGAACGCCGTCTGGCCTTCGGGGACGGAGGGCGGAGTGCAGAGCTGGTGTGGCGATGTGGTGGCATGGGGGGCTGAGCTAGATGGACACGTCCTTCCACCTTTCAACCCCCCATGTGTCTCTGGCGGTGTCCGGGTGGTGTTTGAAGTCCAGGATGGCGTAGTCCCTGAGGAGGAGAGTGATTCTCCTCCTCTGGACGATGAGAGGTTGGTCCTGTTTATGGTAGACCCTGATGTTCCTTGTCTCCCATATCACCTGCTTGACGGCGCTGACGATCCTCCACTGATGTTGTAGGCGGGGGGTCGTGCAGCCTCCCGGAGGACCGAACAGGATGACGTCCGCCGCCAAGCGAGGCAAGATGATGTTCCTGTAGAGGGAGACAGAGGGAACAAACAGGGCCCAGACCCGCCTGGCCACGGTGCACTTGACAAACAGGTGGTAAATGTTTTCAGTGTCAGTGCAACCGTGGGGGCAGAGCTCGGTACGGGCTATGTGCCGTCTGTACATGAACTCTCTGGTGGGGAGACAGCCGTGAGCAGTTGACCAGTTTAAATCCTTTTGCTTATTGCTGATGCACTTGTGGATAATGTTTTTCCATACCTGTTGGATGTCCAGGGCCGGCCCGTCCTGAAGGCAAAGTTCTTCCACTCCTTGTATACTTTCGGGGGGTCCCAGCAGTAGGGCACAGTGTGGTTGATGGTGGTGTTGGTGATACGGAGTGCTCTGAGTATGGGTGTGGCGAAGTACCTCTCAAAGGCTCCTGCCTTCCTGTCCGGTTTATGGATATTTGTGACCAGTTGGGAGAGGCCCTGTGCCCTTATGATGTTGAGGATGTCTGGGACCCCCTTCCCCCCCTTCTCCTCTGCGCTGTACATGATGGTCCTCTTCAAGCGCTCCATGTTGCTCCCCCAGACAAAGGTGAACATCAGCCGCTCGATGGTCTTGCTCGTCACCCTGTCCGGGGGAAACACCCTACCGACATAGAGGAGAATGGGGAGGATTATTGCCTTCAGGATCAGGATCTTACCCGTTATTGTGAGGGACCGCGCACTCCATTGGGCGATCTTCTGCTTGGCTTGACTGATGGTGTTGGCCCAGGTCAGGGTCCCTTTCCCGTTGTTCTGATAGGTGACTCCGAGCAGCTTGATGTTGTCTGTTTTTACAGGGAAAGAGGTGGTCATCGCTTCTTTCCAGTGTTGCGACAGGTACAGTTCGCTCTTACCTCGATTGACCAGGGCGCCAGTGGCTGCACAGTAGTCGTCCACCACCTTCGTTGCCGCGGCGATGGACCGACTATCCGTGCCGACGATGGTGATGTCGTCCATGTACGCCACCACCTGAAGCCTCTCTCCCTGGGCCCCCGGGAGGTGATAACCCTGGATGGTGTGTGTAGCTCTGATTTTACGGAGGAAAGGCTCCAGGTAGATGACGTACAGCAGGGGTGCTAGGGGGCATCCTTGTCTGACCCCAGACCGGATAGGAAAGGGGTCTGTGAGCTGTTTGTTGACCAGGACTCTGCTCGTGATGTTGTTGTAGCAGAGCCTGGTCCAGTGGATGAGGTGTTGTGGGAAGTTCATCCTCCCTAGCACCTCCTGCAGGAAGCCATGGCTTACCCGGTCGAAGGCCTTCTCTTGGTCGAGGCAGAGGAGCGCGAAGGGAGACCTCCGCTCCTGGGAGTGGAAGATGAGGTCTCTCACCAGGAGCAAGTTGTCGTTGATGGACCTTCCGGGGACGCCGCAGGTCTGGTCCGGGTTGATGACTGTGGGGAGGTGTGTTTGGAAGCGCCACATGAGGGCCTTCGTGAGAATCTTGTAGTCCGAACAGAGGAGGTTGATGGGGCGCCAGTTCCGAAGGTCCTTGAGGTCCCCCTTCTTGGGTATTAGTGTAACTGTACTCTGTCGCATTGATTCTCCTAGCCTCCTTTCCCTGTAGACTGCCCGGAGGACCTGGGCCAGATCGCCCTTGACGAGTTCCCAGAAGGCCTGATAGAATTCCGCCGGGATCCCGTCCGGTCCCGGGGCCTTCCGGGTGTTCATGGAGTGCACGGCCCGGGTGAGCTCCTCCAGGCTCAGCTCTGGTTCCTCGCTCTCGCCCCCCTCTTTGATTTGGTCCAGACCGTCAAGGAAGGTTTCCGCCAGAGCCCCGTCTGCCGGCTTGGTGTCAAACAGCCGGCCGTAGAACTCCTCGGTCACCTCCCTGATGTCGTCGCTGTCCGTGACGGTCTGGCCGCTGGAGTTGTAGAGGGACAGGATGCCTTGTTGTTTGGACCGTGCCCTGCGGAAAAAAGATCTTGTGCATTTCTCCTCCTCCTCCAGGCCCCGGAGTTTATCCCTGAAGGTCTTCCTCTCCTGTTCTTCCCGATAGAGTGTGGCCAGATGTTCCTTGGTCTCTGACAGCTCCCGGGTCACGTCGAATCCTCTGAGTTGGAGGAGGCTAAGGCGTTGTAGGGCCTCGTTGTGGTGGTGAAAACGGGCCCTTTGTTCCCTAGCCTTCCTCCTTCCCACCCCTCCGAAGAACCCCTTGACCCGGGACTTAACCATTTCCCACCACTCTATCGGGGATGTAAATAGTTCCTTCAGGGTCCTCCACTCCAGGTAGCGCCTGGAGAAGGAGTGGCTAGTGGAGGGGTCCTGGAGTGCCGATGTGTTCATCCTCCAGGGCCCCCTCGTTGGTCTGGCTGGCCCCTCCCATCGCAGGGTCACGGTCAGCATCCTGTGGTCTGAGAAGTGCGTCGCCTGGGTCTTGAAAGAACACACTCCCAGGCCTGGCGAGAGCAAGAACATGTCGATCCTTGAAGAGGCAGAGCCCGAGGATCTCACCCACGTGTGTGTTGGGGGGGAGGTGCCGCCGACGTCCACCAGGGAGAAGTCGTTGATTATGTCCTGTAGTGCTGTGGTGGATCTGTCCTTCCTGGGTTTGCTCCGATCCTCGTCCCTCAGAGCGCAGTTGAAGTCGCCCCCTACCACTACTGGCATGGGGGTCATCAGGAGAGGTCGGAGCTTGGCGTAGAGGGAGACCCTCTCTGCGACGCTGGTGGGGCCGTAGATGTTGATGACCCTGAGCGGGGAACCCCGGACCTCCAGGTCGACGGCCAGGATCCGCCCGCTCTCGACGACTCGATGGCTGGTTTGTCGGAGGAATGGATTGGCCACCAACATCCCGACCCCGTCCGCTCTGGCCGTGTTGGAACCTGACCAGAGAGAGTCTCCCCGAGTCCACTCCCCCTCCAGAAGTGCATCCATCCCTTTGTAGGGAATGGCACACTCCTGGAGGAGGTAGATGTCGGCCGGTTGTGTTGAGAGGTGTCTGAAAACGGTTGCCCTCTTCTCCTGTTGTAACATGCTGCGGGTGTTGAGTGATGTTATTGTGATGGTCATGGTGATTGTGATGGTTTGACGGGTCCGGCGATTCCTGTGGCGATGATTTGGAGGTTCCTGATGGCCTCCTGTGCGTAGTCCGGATGGGGCACCTCCCCCTGGTTGCTCACGGCTTCGTCGTCCCCCCACCGTCTGCCTGGTGGTGGAGGTTCGGCCGGCTCGGAGGGTCCTTGGGTGGGCCGGGGCTGGCTGGTCTGATCCTGTGTGGGCTCAGAGACTGCTGTGGGGGGTTGGCGTCTGGACTTGGGGCAAGGGCGGGGACGTAGGGGAAGGGGAGGGGGGGGGGGGGGGGGAGGGGGGCCTGGAGGCTTTGGTGGTGGTTCCGGGGGGGAGGGGGAGTCGGATGTCGAGGTGGAGTCGTCTTCGGAGGTCGCAGTGATGGTTTTACGTTTCCTCTTCAGAACGACTTGGTTCCAGTCTGTGGGCGGCGTGTTGTTGCTGTTCTCGTTGTACAGTGACTGGGAATGTGGGGGTAAGTCGTGGGGGGTGACAATCCCTACCAGGGCCGGCTCCCTTACGGTTACCGACCCGGCAGGGGTGGAGGTGCGTATGGGTAAGTATATCGGGGAAGTCATGTCAGTAGAGTCAGAGTCCTGTAATGTTGGCTGATTTGTCGTGACGGGTGTCGGTTGGAGAGGGATGGGTAAGTCTGTCTGAGGGTCCAGTAGGCCTAATTGTGTCAGTGGGGGGGAGACTGCCCCCGGTGGTAGGATGTCGGTCTTTGGGTCGGGGGTGGGGTTGGTGGGGGAGTCAGGAACCGGGTCGGGATCCGTAATGATGAAAAGGGGGGGTGTGGAGGAGTCTGAAGGGGGGGGGGTCAGGGGTAGGGGGGTTGGGGGGGTCAGGGGTAGGGGGGGGGGGGGAGTCGGTGGAGCTGCCGTAGTGGTGGTAGTGGCCGGTCTCCTGGTTTTGTTGGCGTAGGACTGGGGGCAGTCTCTGTAGAGGTGTCCCTGAAGCCCACACAGGTTGCAGGGGCGTGTGTGGGTGCACGCCGCCGTGGGGTGTTCCCCTCTACAGATGCGGCAGATGATCTTTGTGCAGGCCGCGGCCAGATGTCCAAGGTGGCCGCAGGTCCTGCACAATTTGGGCATACCGTAGTAGTGGACGGTGCCCCTGTGGTTCCCCAGGTTGATGGTACTGGGGATGTGTTGGACACCGCCCACCGCTGATGGATCCGGTGTGAGCTGGACCAGCCATTTCCGTGCCCCGTTCCACACTCCATCCTCGTCCAGGACCCTCCTCGCTCCAGAGTTGACGCGGGCATAGCGGCGCAGCCAAACCTCCACGTCGTACTCCTGCACAGCTTCATTATGGAATTGGATGGTGACTACTTTGTTTTCCCTGTCTGAAAGTGGTTCTGTGTGGAGATGACTGAAGGGCGGGTTATTTTTATTTTGGCGGTACATGGTCCAGAATTGCTCTAACAGTTGTGGTGTTTTGAAACTGACCTCAAAGGTGTTGGGGGTTGAGGGTGGTTTCACCAGGCAGTTGAGGTCGTTCGGCACAAAGCCCATACCTCGTTGGAGTACGGCTCTGCTGAATTCCAGGCGGGTCATTCCGGTTGTCGTGTCTTTCTGTCCTGTCGTTGTTGCGGTGGTTGTGGATCCTGTGGTGGCTCCGTCCCCGGCAGCCTCCTCGGATTTCACTGTCACTCTGACGGCGTTCACCCGTCTCATCGCCCCAGGGTTCATCCTGGCAGCCATGATGATGGTGGTGGTGCGTGTCCCCCGAACCTGCTAGGGTAAGGGGGGAGAAGAGAAACTCAGAGCGGGCTGAGGCCACTCGGTAGCCCGTCCCCAAGGGACGGCACTCTCCTGTGGCTCGCCCGCTCCTAACGTTGGTGTTGGGGCTCCTGGCCCTCCTCCCGTCTGGTCTGGGGTGGAGAGTCTCCCTGTGAAGGGCAGAGGGAGACCTGAGAGCAGGGTAAGGCCACCCGAGTGCTTGGCCCTAGGGGTGCCACTCTCCTGTGGCCTGCCTGCTCTCGGCGAAGGTGGTGGGGCTCTTGCCCGTCTGTCCCTCCTTCCTCCCTCCGGTCTAGTCTGGCGGGAAAGGACGATCCCGATCCCGACTCGTCGAGCGGTCTGGCCAGCCGCAAGGGAGGGGGGGGTATGGAGGTCCGGGAGAGTGCCGAGTACTGGGAATGGAGGGTCGGGCCGGTCTACAACGACCTAGCCTCTCCTCTTGCTCCTCTGCCTCTCGCCTCTCGCCGGGGCCAGCGGGCACCGGAGGCTTCCGGTCCCGTCCTGGGTGTTCCGCAGCTGGACGGGTCCGGGAGTCGGCGGGGGTGCTGGGAAAAGCTGGGGGGGTTCGGGGCCGGTCTACCACGACCTAGCACCCTCCTCCCGCTTTCCTGCCTCCTGCCTCTCACCAGGCCCTGTGGCACCGGAGGGTTCCGGGCCGGTTCGGGGTGTTCCGCAACTGGGGGAGGGGGTGGTTGGGCTGGGGATTTTGGCCGAACCGCGGTCACGCCACGTATTCGGCCTCCGTCTCCAGCCAAGTGGTGAAAAAAGAGGGAAAGTAGTGAGAAAGAGAGGGGGGACCGATACCTGGTTTCCCACCGCACAGTCAACAAAGCAATCGCAAGCCGTGTCCCATACACCGCTCGACCCCGGACTTTCGATTTCTTTGTTCACCCATGCGCCTGAAGGGGAACCAGAGCGTCGATTTGAAACGACCCAAACGGCCTACCCCCAACCCCTCCGTTGGCCCTGACTCACCCGTCCGCGGGGGCGAACCGGGGCGAACCGGGGCGAACCGCATCCTTCTCGGGAAAAAAAAGGCGTGGAAACGCCATGGGCCGCAGAGGGGCTCGGCCCGCCCGCTTGGCTTTTCTTTTCCTTACCGCACTTTCTCCATTTCATTGATGGCTTATTCTCCATTAAGATCCCTACGCGTTTATCGTATGCGCCTTCCAGCCAGTCCACTCCGTGTTGGTGTCGACTGACACGGCGATAAAAAACTCATTCCGATTGCCTTCCAGTTTTTCACCTCGGCCCCGCTGAATGTCAGCCAGCTCTCTCTCTCTCTCTCTCTCTCTCTCTCTCTCTCTGTCACTCACTCACTCAGTCACTCAGTCACTCAATCTTTTTTTTTTTTTCTTTTTTATATCTAAAAGGGCGGGAAAACGCCACCTGGCCGACAGGGCTCCGCCCACACCCCCTTTTCACCCCGTTTTTTGGTAGGGATCGCTTGTTTCGATTTGTTGGGGCCCCCCCCCCCCCCCTTTTGAGGGTTTTTTGACCCTCACCCCAAAAACCCTAGCCCTAACCTAAACCCCTCTCCCCCAAACCTCACTCATTCAGACATTCCCTCCTTCCCTCCCTCCTTCCTTCCCTCCCTCCCTCACTAGCTTTTCTCTTTGACACGCTTAGAAGAACGGCCGAAACCACGGAAGCGTGGTTTAATATCCTTCCTAGTTCCCCACTGGATGTTGACCCGCCCTTTAACCCCACCATTCTTCCCGATCCTGATTTTAACAATACTCAGGATTCTGGTTTCACCCCCCCGGCCCCACCACCCACAACCAACACCGGCACACCGTTCACCTCAGACACCGTTACGGACCCGTTAATAATCATTCCTTTAGTCACCACATTTTCACATAAAACTCGACCCCTACAACATGCATTCAAACATAACTTCACCACGGCTCAACGCACATACCCCGCACTAAAACTCTACAGGATCATTTCAGCATACAGAAAAAATTAAAGTTTAAAGGACATACTCATACACACCAAATTCAGCACCATGCCCTCTCCAGCAGCCAAACCTCATACACTTCACTAGAGAGGGTACAATTTCTGGGGAAATTGTAGGGTGTGCTTGCTTGCGTCGGTTGCACAGGGGTCAGTTTTTGAATGACATTTTTACAACTGATATTTCTGTATATTTTATATAAAAATGCATACTTATTATTTATAAAGATTACATAGATTTTAAAGCATTTTTTTTGCTGCTCATTTACAACTGAAAATACGAGTGAAGTGTAGAATGAAATAGATGTCTTTTCATTTCCCCTGCAAGAGGCAGCCTCATCGTTGAATCAAAACGAATACATTTGGCAGACCAGTGTAAAAATTGACCTAATCTCTATGACTTAAACGTCATTTTAAGTTTTTCCCTTCTTATGATATTTTCAGGCATTTAGCCTACTCATTGCATTCATTCATTAATAAAGAACCCCCTTTGAAGATTATTCTACGACGTTACCCGGTAGTAGAAGATGGAATCGCGATTCAAACAGTACCATCTGCTAACTGAAAATATGCCCCCCAAAACGTAAATAAGCGTGACATTTATTTAGTGGAAAATCGCTCATTCATAAAAAGTTCACTGGTAGCGATCATTGTCAGTAACAACGCAAAATGCGATATAGCCCTGTGTGGAGAAGCTGCCCCGGTAAATTGTACTACTACGGGACAGTACTAGACTACTGCTGTGTTCGTCTTGGTAGCGATTGCGTTGGTTGAATTGGATTTAACGTTCCGTTGTACGGTTTAAACTGAAATTAATTATTTTCATGAACAGATTGACAACGTTTAGGCTGTGGCAATGAAGTTCAGGTTAGTAGTTAGATAGACTTTTGATTTAAGTAAGGGGAGTGCCGAACATGTTCTGTCGCCGTTTGACTTCCTAAACAGCTGTGTAGTGTAGATGTTTTTGTAGTGTGTCTCGCGTAAGCTACAGCGTTGCAGTGAGCTACACTGGTTTGAAACCACAGGTAATGGTAATTTCACCAACAAATCGTTTTCTAATGTCAGAATAAATCCTACAACGAAAATGTATATGTTAGGAATGTTTATTTAACGATTGAAAACAGATAACGCTACATCATAGACCACTGTATTATGTGTTGCCCGGGCAACACAGGCTAATGTCATGATGCTAATACTTCAGTGAAATAGTAGACTACTGTTTCCGAAAGTAGATGTACTTCCTTAATAATATCAGCTTATATTGTACATTACACATCACAATTGTGTGTCATATCACAAAGTAAAATGAGTAAATAGTTATCACCCTGGCCTCTTTTCTTGTTGCGTTTCTGCAGCTGCCTTGCAGTAAAGCTATAGTTAGCCTAGCTATCCCCCAAGTTAACAGATGCGAAACGAATGTTCTGCCAAAGGTAGTCACGCGTGTTTTCGTGACGCAGTGACGTTAGTAACGTCAGTGACTGTGGCTAGCAAATTAGCCACCGTTAGCTTCACTTTTCGCCACAAAAACTTAACTTAAGCCTAAACCATGCAACGGAACGTAAATTCCAATAGAAGCAACTCAATCGCTACCAAGACCAAACTTTTAACACCTACGTTGTCTATGTAGGCCAAATATTGACTGAGTTTTAGGGGGGCAAAAAGAAATAAAAAAAATTATAATAATATGTATGTGAGAGAACAAAGGTTGTGCCCTTGCCGGAGGCAAAGCACACCCAATTATAAATACAGAAAATTCATTACAAACCCTCACAGTCACACATCAGCTCCAGTCCCGGACAACCTCACCTTACAAACCTCCAACGTCATTTACATTATCACCTGCACCCTCTGCCACAAACATTATATAGGAGAAACCGGCTCTTCAATAGACACTAGACTCAAACAACATCTGTATAACATCTCACGGGCACACCTACAAACAACACTCGTCACACACTTCCAGGAGCACCCCGTCACTCACCTCATCATATCTGGTGTGGAGTCGGGGTCCGGATGGTCCAGTGGACAGCGGAAACACGCCGAAAGAAAATGGATCACACAGTTAAACACAATTACACCCCTGGGACTGAATGAAAACACATAACACTCTTCACCTCATACAAGACCTGCTTCACTCAATGAATAAATTACATCTTCAACAACACTTACCTTGATCAGCACCATCCACTCATCCATCGCCACACAGCATCTGCAAAAGAACAAACACATTACTTCACAAACACTTTCGAACATATACATGTGCACACTCTTACATATTCTTACACATACATTACCAAAAATAATATACACACACATAACTTATCTGGCTATGTATCCATACACACGCACACACTTACATACTGGCACATAGACCTACATTTACAACATTACATTTACATTTAGTCATTTAGCAGACGCTCTTATCCAGAGCGACTTACAGTAAGTACAGGGACATTCCCCCGAGGCAAGTAGGGTGAAGTGCCTTGCCCAAGGACACAACGTCAGTTGGCATGACCGGGAATCGAACTGGCAACCTTCGGATTACTAACCCGATTCTCTTACCGCTCAGCCACCTGACTCCCAAGACCTACACACTATAGAACAAATTCAACAACACCTACCTTGGTCCTCCAATCCTCAGCACCATCCACTCAGTCACCACCACCACACAGCACCTGCAAAAGAAAAAAACACACATTATTTCACAACAAATGTTTTTGTATTTCTGTTTTCCTTTCTTTTGTTATATTTTAACACAGGAATAAGAGGCCCGTGCTCCTTAAGACCACCCAGTTTTTCTTTTAACCCTACCCTAACCCAAACCTAACCCTAACCCTCGATCAAGCCCTGTGGGCAGCAGTGTCATTCGCCCTGTGGGTGTTGACCCTGTATGAGTCACTGATTTAATTTCCCTCTCCTCTTACCTAAACCCAACCCTCCTGCTCTCGACCCTAACCCCACCTGCACCCTATCCTAACTCCAACCCTAGGCCCCTGGTGGGTCTCTCTCTTTCTTGTCTTAAACCTAACCCTCCTTGCTTTCTCTTCTAACCCTAACCCCCTTAATCCTAGCACAGGTAAGTATTATTGTTGACATTCATGTTGTTTTATTGTTAAGGGACTTTTTATTGGTAAGTATTATTGTTGACATTCATGTTGTTTTATTGTTAAGTGACTTTTTTTGTAAAGACGCTTTGGTTCAAGGCGGCTGTTTAATTAATAAATGTATATGTATTCCGCTGGTGTTTTCTTTATTCTCCCCAGTTACACCTCAAGACTGCATTAGGGTGGACAGTTTTTCTGTGGACTACTATTTTTCCAAATGTATCTGTTGATTCACCAATTGGACTGGAAACACACACTGGGGATTTGATCAACCCTGGTGGGCCTGCCTATGGGGAGGGTGTCTAGTGTTTCGAAGGCCGAAACGCCCGATGATCCTAGGTATACTACTGATGATGTGTTTCCACAATTTAGATTCACATTTGGATTTATTTCTACTTGACTGACAGACGATAAGACAGCTGTACTTATGTTAGCAATGGGTAGTGTTAAAGTCTTCGGACAACAGTATGTCATCCCTGAGGGATGTTAATGCTGATAGGCTCCTACTTGCCAAAAAAGGTTAGGTCTAAAAAGAAGAAGACCAGACTGTGACAGAAGACTTTGACACGGGATGTTGGATGAAGACTTGTACACAGGATATTGGAAGAAGACTTGGACACGGGATTTTGGAGGAAGACTTGGACACATGATGTTGGATGAAGACTTGAACACAGGATATTGGAAGAAGACTTGGACACAGGATGTTGGATGAAGACTTGAATACAGGATATTGGAAGAAGACTTGGACACAGGATGTTGGATGAAGACTTGAACACGGGATATTGGAAGAAGACTTGGACACAAGATGTTGGATGAAGACTTGGACACAAGATATTTTTATTCTTATGACGTTAGCAATGGGTAGTGTTAATGTCTTCGGACAACAGTATGTCATCCCTGGGGGTTGTTAATACTGATAGGCTCCTATTTGCCAATAGGGTCTGGCTGGAAAGAAGACAAGGCTTGGATATTCTGAACACAGGATATTGGAAGAAGACTTGGACACGGGATGTGGATATTGGAGGAAGACTTGGAAACAAGATGTTGTATGAAGACTTGGACACAAGATATTTTTATTCGATGACCTTAGCAATGGGTAGTGTTAATGTCTTCGGACAACAGTATGTCATCCCTGGGGGTTGTTAATACTGATAGGCTCCTATTTGCCAATAGGGTCAGGTTGGGAAAGAAGAAAACAAGACATGGACATGGGATCATCAGGAACGATACGTCCAAGAAGAATATCCTATGTTACAATTGGTAGTAGTAAAGTCTTCGGACAACTGTATCCCTGAGGGTTACTAATACTACTCCTATTGGTCGATAGGTCTGGCAGGGGAAAGGGAGGAGCCTATAAAACAGACTCCTGCTCATTCATTCATTTCAGGGGGACGGAGTGAGTGGGGTTTCAGGTGCGCTTGCCTAAATGGGGTCTCACCTGTACTGTGGTCCCGTTGGGGTCCCACAGGGTGTTTCCTCGTTATTACTGCCACACCTAACCCTGTCACTGATTTAATTTCCCTCTCCTCTTACCTAAACCCAACCCTCCTGCTCTCGACCCTAACCCCACCTGCACCCTATCCTAACCCCAACCCTAGGCCCCTGGTGGGTCTCTCTCTTTCTTGTCTTAAACCTAACCCTCCTTGCTTTCTCTTCTAACCCTAACCCTCTTTTACTCCTAGCACAGGTAAGTATTATTGTTGACATTCATGTTGTTTTATTGTTAAGTGACTTTTTATTGGTAAGTATTATTGTTGACATTCATGTTGTTTTATTGTTAAGTGACTTTTTATTGTAAAGACGCTTTGGTTCAAGGCGGCTGTTTCATTAATAAATATATATGTATTCCGTTGGTATTTTCTTTATTATCCCCAGTTACACCTCAAGACTGCATTAGGATGGACTGTTTTTCTGTGGACCAGACTTTTTCCAAATTGATTCACCAATTGGACTGGAAACACACACTGGGGATTTGATCAACCCTGGTGGGCCTGCCTATGGGGAGGGTGTCTAGTGTTTCGAAGGCCGAAACGCCTGATGATCCTAGGTATACTACTGATGATGTGTTTACACAATTTAGATTCACATTTGGATTTATTTCTCACTTCTACTTGACTGACAGACGATAAGACAGCTGTACTTATGTTAGCAATGGGTAGTGTTAAAGTCTTCGGACAACAGTATGTCATCCCTGAGGGATGTTAATGCTGATAGGCTCCTACTTGCCAAAAAAGGTTAGGTCTTAAAGAAGAAGACCAGACAGTGACAGAAGACTTTGACACATGATGTTGGATGAAGACTTGTACACAGGATATTGGAAGAAGACTTGGACACGGGATTTTGGAGGAAGACTTGGACACAGGATGTTGGATGAAGACTTGAACACAGGATATTGGAAGAAGACTTGGACACAGGATGTTGGATGAAGACTTGAACACAGGATTTTGGAAGAAGACTTGGACACAGGATGTTGGATGAAGACTTGAACACAGGATATTGGAAGAAGACTTGGACGCAGGATGTTGGATGAAGACTTGAACACAGGTTATTGGAAGAAGACTTGGACACAAGATGTTGGATGAAGACTTGGACACAAGATATTTTTATTCTGATGACCTTAGCAATGGGTAGTGTTAATGTCTTCGGACAACAGTATGTCATCCCTGGGGGTTGTTAATACTGATAGGCTCCTATTTGCCAATAGGGTCTGGTTGGAAAGAAGACAACATGACATGGATATTCTGAACACAGGATATGAGAAGAAGACTTGGACACGGGATGTGGGATGAAGACTTGAACACAGGTTATTGGAGGAGGACTTGGACACAAGATGTTGGATGAAGACTTGGACACAACATATTTGTATTCGATGACCTTAGCAATGGGTAGTGTTAATGTCTTCGGACAACAGTATGTCATCCCTGGGGGTTGTTAATACTGATAGGCTCCTATTTGCCAATAGGGTCTGGCTGGAAAGAAGACAAGACGTGGATATTCTGAACACAGGATATTGGAAGAAGATTTGGACACAAGATGTTGGATGAAGACTTGGACTCAAGATATTTTTATTCAATGACCTTAGCAATGGGTAGTGTTAATGTCTTCGGACAACAGTGTGTCATCCCTGGGGGTTGTTAATACTGATAGGCTCCTATTTGCCGATAGGGTCAGGTTGGAAAGAAGACAACAAGACATGGACATAGGATCATCAGGAACAATACGTCCAATAAGAATATCCTATGTGACAATAGGTAGTAGTAAAGTCTTCGGACAACTGTATCCCTGAGGGTTACTAATACTACTCCTATTGGTCAATAGGTCTGGCAGTGGAAAGGGAGGAGCCTATAAAACAGACTCCTGCTCATTCATTCATTTCAGGGGGACGGAGTGGGGTTTCAGGTGCGCGTGCCTAAATGGGGTCTCACCTGTACTGTGGTCCCATTGGGGTCCCACAGGGTGTTTCCTTGTTATTACTGCCACACCTAACCCTATACCTGTGGTCACAACGTTCTCTCATCCTCTTGGACATTTGGGTGGCCAGCTGAGGCTCAACTTTAGACAGGCCCAGGAGACCCGGGTGGTTTTAAATTTATCTCTGCATACAGGAGAAACAAAAATCTTAAAGATAAACTGGTACACTCGAGCCTGAATAAAAAAACTAAGGTATCCCTAACAGAACAACAACACTTCCAACAGGATGTGTATATTGGGAATAGATATTCTGGGAGGGGGGTACCTATAGGGAATAGCATTGATTTTAAAACTTACAACGTGGTCTATGCTATCAGATGCTCCGGTTGCCAGAAACTGTACATAGGAGAAAACAGATACTCCATGGAGATCCGTTTTAAACAGCACAGGTATCAGGTCAGGAGAGGAAACGAGGATACAGTCCTTTACCGGCACTTTGTAATGCATGGGGTTAACAACATGGGGATTGAGGGTCTGGAGAGCCATAAAGAGTGGACAAAGACAGAAGGCTGAAAGGACCTGGATACACCTTTTAAAAACAATTGACCCGCTAGGGCTAAATGAAAAATATTAAAAATCCAAAAAGGCCCTGATTAAACATCAGGGAGTGTTGAAAAAAACTTACCTTGGTCTTCCTTGGGGGTACCTGTAGACACTACAGGTAGTTGGGATCTTCCACATGGCGGGTTTTCATATATATTATGTTTATATGTTTTCTGTTGTAATAATGATACTATGAATTATGATTTATTACATTTTTGTTGGGTGCTTATTGCCCCGCCAGGTGGGGGATCCCAACTCCAAAAAATGCAGTTGCACTTACCTTTCTTGCTGCATTCAATGTCGAGGGATCCACCTGGGGAGAGAGAAAAGTGGTGAAACATCGGTTTCTTGCACCCTCATAGAGGACAAACTGAATGTTTCATAATTTTTCAAACACTTACCTTACAGACCTTCAAATCTCCTTTTTTCACATTCTCACAGGAACAATAGACCTCCACAGTCCAACACGGGGGGCTAGCGCCAGTGCAACTCCAACCCTGCAGGGGGTTGAGATCTGTCGCCTAACCTAACCCTAGCCCTAACCCATCTCTCCCCCTGCTTTGAGACACTGTTTATGGCACTCTTGTGTCTCTGTGGATTAACCTCTTCCTCCTACAGCAATCGATGATGACCTCTACTCTGCGGATCACCGAGTATAGGATAGCTTCTTATCTTTCAGGCAGGCCCCCTTTAGCTCTTTCTTGCAGGTTAGCTTCTCGGCAAGGTAGGACACACACTCACTCACTTAGTGACGCACGCACGCTCTGGCCCTCCGGTTTTTTAGTTTTGCTATCCGCCTCCTCTCTTGCCTGGTAGTCCACTGTGTTGGTTTCACCCCCCTTGTCTTGCCTTCCCTCTGTCTCCCCCTCTCTCCTCCCCCCCTCCCCCCTCTCTCTCCCCCCACTAGCATCTCTCCTCCTCGCCAGTGGCGTTACGCCCCCCAGAATCCCCCCCACCATCCCTACAGACCCCACCCCCACCATCCCCCTCCTCCTCCTCCCCCCTCCTCTTCCCACTACCCAGACTCTGGTGCCCGCTGGGTCTACATGACCCCTGACCCCTATCTCCCTTATTATCCCCCCTACGCACCGAGCCCCAGTGGCAGCCTCACCGGTCCCTTCCACCGTTACGCCCCACGACAGGGCTACCACCACCGCCCCCCACCCTCTTATCATCCCTCCTCTCACCAGACCTCCGGTCACCTGAGGACCCCCAATACTGTCCCCCCCCACCCCCACCCCTCTGTTCCCACACCTCTCCAGACCTGCCTACACCACCAGCTCCTCCACCTCTACACCCCCTCCCTCCAGGCGTCGCCGGGGAGGGTTACGTAGGACCCCGGCCCAAAAATATTATACGGCTCAGCTGGCGGCCACCCGTCCCCCTCCTCCACTCCCCGACCCCTCTTGGGTCCCAGCCCCAACCTGGCCCACCCCAGGTCGGTGACACCTTCCGTGTCCACCGCCACCCCTACCACACTGGGCCTACTCTCTAGCACGGGAGCCACTTTGGGCTCCTCCGCCACGCCCCAGACCCCGGCTAGCTCCACCGGCCGCAGCAGCACCTCTGCCCCCGCAGCGCTGATGGCATTAGCGCCCCGAACTGTCAGGCCCACCCCATCCACCGCCCCCCTCCTCTCCGCGGACCTGCACGCGGTCTCCCGCCACCAGTCCCTTAAGGTCTATGGCAGGCGAACCACGGAGGCGGGCAAACTCATTTGCCGCCTCCTCAGGACGGCCTACCACCACGGGCAAGTATCATCGTTTTTAAACGAGGGCATCCCTCCACCCGGCTACGACAGCAAGGTGGAGGAGTACGCCGCCCAGTTCCGCCCGCTCTCCCCCACTCCGGAGAGCCTACGGGAACTGTGGGATAATGTGGTTACCTGGATCCGTCACAACTACCAGGTCCTCTCCACCCACTACTCCTCCACCCTCACCTCACTCTCCGGATTTCTCAGGGCCCAGTTCCCCACCCACCGCTCTTGGTCGGACTCCTGGGAACTGGGTGTCCGTTGGGCCACTCAGGACCTCAATGCCCCCATCCCCCAGAGGGTCCTGCAGCACACCAGATCCCTGCTGCCAGTGGATATCTACCCCACAGGCCCCCACTCCCCTTACCCTCTCCCTGGGTCCGCCGCTAAGGCTGAACTCCACGCCACCACCACCACCACCCCCCCTCACACATCCTCCTCCAGAGCCTCGCTAACTTTATTTGACCCCCTCCCCACCCCCATGGGGGTCCAAACCCCGCCGGTAGCTACTGCAAGTGGCTCTGACGAAACTGCCCTGGCCACGCCCATCCTCCCCTCACCCACCCCTACAACCAGGCCCTTTCAGCCTCCCAGATCCAGGTACCACTATCCCCCCCAGTGGATATGGACCTGGACTGGAGCCCAATCAATGTGGAGGAGGTCAGCTCACAGGCGCTAGAACCTAGGGAGCAGAGACCTCCCAACACCCCTAGGCCCCGCCACCATGCCACCACGTCCAGTATCACTTTGGATGATGACTTCCCCGTCCACCAACCGCCACCATACACCACTGCTGGGACCCAGGACGCCTCTGCCTTCCTGGAGTCCAGCATTCAATCCCTCTCCCCTCCCCACCGCCCCCTTCCCTTGGCCCCCCCTCTCGCTCCCTCTTGGACGCTCGATGAGGACAACATTGAGGAGGAACTCTTGAAGCTAGTGTCCCCTCTGTTCGACACGGGGGCCTCCACCTCCACGGGGGCGCCTGCTCTTACCCAACGTCGTTCCTTAACCCCCATTCCCCCTCTCGGTTTCTTAAACACCCCCACCCCCTCCGCACCATCCCTCGCCCCCCTTCTCTCAAGCTCCCAGCCCATCACAACCCAACACACCCCTAGCTCCCAAACACCCACCCCTCCTCCCCACCACCTTAAGAAACAACTTAAGAAACACAACAAAAAGACAACAAAAAAATAAACTTTGGGTTGTCCTTGTTGTCCCTCCCTCCATTTTTTTACCCCACCCCATCTCTAATCTCGCCCCAGATTGGGCCGTGTTCGGGCGCTTCCCAACTGTCATTTGGGACCTGTTGGGTTCCTGCCCTTCCTGCTGTCTCCTGTCTGCTGTGTACTGTGGGAATGCCTTCCTGCTCCGTGCTGTGTGAATGCTCTCCTGTCTGCTGTGTGAATTCTCTCTTGCTGTCTGCTGTGTGCTGTGGGCGGTGTGCTGTGTGAATGCTCTCCTGCTGTCTGCCGTGTGAATGCTCTCCTGCTGTGTGCGGTGTGCTGTGTGAATGCCTTCCTGCTCCGTGCTGTGTGTATGCTCTCTTGCTGTCTGCTGTGTGCTGTGGGCGGTGTGCTGTGTGAATGCTCTCCTGCTGTCTGCCGTGTGAATGCCTTCCTGCTCTGTGCTGTGTGTATGCTCTCTTGCTGTCTGCTGTGGGCGGTGTGCTGTGTGAATGCTCTCCTGCTGTCTGCTGTGGGCTGTGTGAATGCTCTCCTGTCTGCTGTGTGAATGCTCTCCTGCTGTCTGCGGTGTGCTGTGTGAATGCCTTCCTGCTCCGTGCTGTGTGAATGCTCTCTTGCTGTCTGCGGTGTGCTGTGTGAATGCCTTCCTGCTCTGTGCTGTGTGTATGTTCTCTTGCTGTCTGCGGTGTGCTGTGGGCGGTGTGCTGTGTGAATGCTCTCCTGCTGTCTGCTGTGGGCTGTGTGCTGTGTGAATGCTCTCCTGTCTGCTGTGTGAATGCTCTCCTGCTGTCTGCGGTGTGCTGTGTGAATGCCTTCCTGCTCCGTGCTGTGTGAATGCTCTCCTTCTGTCTGCGGTGTGCTGTGTGAATGCCTTCCTGCTCCGTGCGGTGTGTATGCTCTCTTGCTGTCTGCGGTGTGCTGTGTGAATGCTCTCCTGCTGTCTGCTGTGGGCTGTGTGAATGCTCTCCTGTCTGCTGTGTGAATGCTCTCCTGTGGGAATGCTCTCCTGTCTGCTGTGGGTTGTGTACTGTGTGAATGCTCTCCTGTCTGCTGTGTGTATGCTCTCTTGCTGTCTGCTTTGTGCTGTGTGCTGTGTGAATGCCTTCCTGCTCCGTGCTGTGTGAATGCTCTCTTGCTGTCTGCTGTGTGAATGCCTTCCTGCTCCGTGCTGTGGGAATACTCTCCTGCTGTCTGCCGTGTGAATGCTCTCCGGCTGTGTGAATGTTCTGCCTCCTGGCTCTTGCCTCCTGGCTCTTGCCTCCTGGCTCTTGCCTCCTGGCTCTTGCCTCCTGGCTCTTGCCTCCTGGCTCTTGCCTCCTGGCTCTTGCCTCCTGGCTCTTGCCTCCTGGCTCTTGCCTCCTGGCTCTTGCCTCCTGTGTGCCAACTGTCGTTTAGGACTTGTTGGGTTCCTGCCCTTCCTGCTGTTTCCTGTCTCCCTTCTCTGGTGGTTATTACCTCTATACTCTTTAGCTTGGAATAATTTGTTTTAGCTGTTGTAGTTCTTGGTGTTGTAGTTGCTGACAATGTGAGTCCACCCATTTTAGTCCTGTCTCGTTGGCGTGCCTGGTTGGATCAGGAGGAGTTTATCCATGTGTCTGACCTTTGCTCGCAGTGCCCACTCACTGCTCTCTGGTTCAGACGGCGTGCTACCATGGGGCACTCGGCCCGGGTTCTCCTCGGAGTTCCTGGAGAGGCCTAGCCTCTTTTCTCTCTGTGGGTGATCCTTGGCGATGGAAGTGCCCGTGCTTCTGACCCTGACCTCTGCTGATCTTCGGATCTGTCAGGGTGATAGGGAATTTCAAACTTACAACCCTAACCCTAACCCCCGGATCCTCCCACTTCTCCCCCCCTCCCTCCTACCCCCCCGTTTTAGGCTTAATCAGCCCGTGCCAACACCCCAGGATCCCTCCGGGCACGTCTGGGTCCTAATGACCAAGGACCAATTTACCCGCCGATCGGATCCCGTGCGTCGCCCTGACCACCGACCACCAGGCGGCCGCCCGCCACCTGGAACACCGCCGGCAGGCATCTCCCTCCCCATCCCCACGCCGCGCTCGCCGCCACCAGGAGGACCGAAGGCGGCGGATCCGTACCTCCGGCCCCTCTTCCTCCACCACCTCTGCCCGGTCTGCTGACCGTCGTGCCCACCGCCCAACCTCCTCCCATACAACCAACATCTCCGCCCAGTCGCCTCGGCGGCGCGGTGGTGTCCGCAGGACCCAGGCGCGCCAACGCTACTTGGAGCGTACCGCCGAACCTGCCCGCGCCACCCCCCGGACGGGGCAGAGCAGCGGACCAGCCCGCCACACCACCACACTACCCTCCCGGAGACCTTCCACCTCGGCGGCAGACCCCTCTGCCGCTGACCACAGACCTCCACGCGGTCTCTAGAACCCGGGCACGACGGGAACATGGCCCGGCGATCACGGAGGCTGGCAAACTGATCAACCGGGTGATCAAGACCGCCTTCCACCGCGACCAAGTAACCGCCTTTTTAAGGGACAGCATCGCCCCGCCCGGCCACACACAAAAGGTGCTGGAGCTAGCGGCCCTCTTCCGCCCCTCATCGCCCACATATGAAAACTGGGACGAACTCCGCTCCAACGCCAACACTTGGATCTCCAGCAATTATCAGTTGCTGGAGAGACACTACAACCTGGCGTTGGAGGCCAAAGTCCGCCATCTCCAGATCCAATTCCCGGCCTTTGATGGCTGGCCGGATGCCTGGGAACTGGCGGTCTGCTGGGCCGCCGTGGATCTGGGGGCCCCCGTACCTCAGCGAACCCTGAGGTGCGTGGAGGCCCTCCTGCCGGGACGGGTCTTCCCCATTGAACCAGCGGTCCCTTGGATCCCCCCGGTGTCTGTCACCAGACCCCCGGGCCTGCCCGACACGGCCCCGGGTGTAAATCGGACTGGTCCCTGACCCCCTCTAGGCGGGTCATCATCATGGGGGACTCCAACCTGCACCGCCTCCCTCCAGTTCTACTGGACCATGTGCAGGTGAACTGCTACCCCGGGGCCAGATTCACAAACGCTGCCAACATCCTAAACAGCGTCGTGACCCCCAATGTTCAGGTCACCCATGTGATCCTCTCCTTCGGCCTGAACAACCGAACCACACCCTCGGCCTATGCCCACCCCCAGGCCGATGTCATGGTCCGCCGCGCCCACACGGTGTGGTCCCCCTCGTCAACGGGGACCCGGCCTTACCTGGAACCGAAAGGGACAACCTGGCACGGCTGAACATGTTCCTTGCATCCCACACCGCCGTCATACCCCTCCTCCCTCCCGCCAGGTTCCATACGGAACATGATGATGTCCACTGGATGGCGTCCACGTCCCGCGCAATGTTGGCCCATTGGACCCCGTACCTGGGCTAACCTTGCCGCCCACCGCCCCTCCTAGGACAAGGAGTCAGTGCTCCGCCATTTCTATGGCTGCTGGCATGATCCTTAGGGCCCCCTCCACCACCTGCCCCTTTTCCCTTGGGGAGGTTCGGCCTCCACACCCCCACACCCTTCCGTCATCCCACTCCTATACCCGCCTGCCCAATTGGACCCATCTTTTCCGCCCCTTACCCAAACCTCCCCTGTTCCCGCCGACGGAACAGGGGTCACCTCCCCCAGCACGGTAATCATCACCCCCCCACAACACACCATCACCCCACCCACCTGAGCCTTGACACTGTTTCACTGGTGTGCCTAGGTGGATACAGAGACGGACTATTCATGTGCCCACCTCTGTTTCCTGTCCCCCTGAGTGTTCTCCTCCACTCCGGAGGTTGGGTGGCTTGCGTACCACTGGACACCCGGCCTGGGTCCCCTTTTGGGTTCCTGGAGGGGCTTAGCCCCTGTCTCTTGGCGTTGTATCCCGGGGTCCCTGGAAGATGCCAGTGCACTCACTCTGATCCTTGCTTACCGGTTCTCCGATCTGCTTGGTGATGGGATTTCTCAGACATACAACCCTAACCCTAATCAGTCTGACCTTTTATCCAAACCCCAACCCTAGTTGCACGCAGCCTGACCTTTACTCCTGGGGTGCCCCAGGACCCAACGGTTTCAAAATCCTGGTCTTCAGGGCCCCCCTGCCCTGCACATTTGATTTTTCCCCACTCCAACATACCTGATACAAATGAAGTCATTACTAAGCTTCTCCAGAGCTTGATAACAACCAATTCATTTGTATCAGGTATGTTCATTCAGACCAATTGTTCTGAATGTTTCCCCTCCACCTACACCTGATTTTAATGAACAGCCCTTACTAGCTTCTGCAGAGCTAGATAACCAATTCATTTATATCAGGTATGTTGGAGATGGGAAAAATCTAGGACAGGGGGGCCTTGAGAAATATTGATCAATCTCTACCCTGGTCCTTGAAAATCATACAGAACAGGTGGTTATGTTTCCCCTCCTCCTACACACCTGATTTTAATAGGCTGTGGGCCGGACCCCAAAATTGTGAATTTCATTGATCCCTGTCAGGGAACTAAGTAATTTGTTTACAGATGGCATGGAAAATTTGTATAAGTAGTTTACCGATTGTTTCCAACGTGGATATGTGCACATTTGATGAAGATATCGATTTAAACGTTTACATTTTTAAAAGGGCAAATTTGTAGGACTACTAAAACGTCGCCTCCGAAGACTTAAACAAATCCCCCGTCTCCTTGACAACCTGTCACGTCGCCCTGATTAGAACGAAAGCCGGCTATTAAAAATCGTTTTTTTAAATACTTTTTGTCTAACGTTACATGACATGAGCTATAATATACATTGAGCACTTACCGTCAGACCTCCGTTGATCACCTGTGGGTTATCTAATGTTACATAGACAGCAAAACATCAAAGCGAGACGCGATGACAGCCGGCAACTTATTTGACAATGAAGTGCTGTATACATGTTGCCTCGAAGACAAAAAGCCAAATATCCCTATTCTCAAAAGCAAGTTGGGCATCATTTGTTCAGTGTGCCCAGAAATGGGTTAATCTCAACACAGCTGAGAGTTTGATTGCTGAAAAAGCAATAGCGAAATTTAATTTGACGGAGACGTGGCGACACCAAGATGTGCCAGTTAATGTGGGCTTCCATAGGGAGTGCTACATGCTCTTCACTAAAAAAGAGCACATTGCAAGAGCATGTAGGAGAGAAAAGGCAGCCAAAGATACTGAAGGTATGTATAAAAAAACATAAATTGTGAGTTAGATGGCTGAGCGGTGAGGGAGTCAGGCTAGTAATCTGAAGGTTGCCAGTTCGATTCCCAGCCGTGCCAAATGATGTTGTGTCCTTGGGCAAGGCACTTCACCCTACTTGCTTTGGGGGGAATGTCCCTGTACTTACTGTAAGTCGCTCTGGATAAGAGCGTCTGCTAAATGACTAAATGTAAATTTAATGTAAATAAATTCTACCAATTCTCTATTAAGATAATTTTGTATTGGTGCTTCATGTAACTGTTATACGTGTATTGTAGTTGGTTTAAAAATGTTTGTTAAATAAACCTCACACTACCAGTGAATCTTAATTACACAATGTGATTTTTAATAAATGTATATTTTTGAACACTTTGTATCTTACATTTTTTATTGAAAAGCTGGACATTTAACAAGGGCAAAAAGCATCGATTCAATATTAGATTACAGGTTGACAATGAATTGAACACAAAAGTCATTGTTGGTTTTTAGGAAAGTTTTTTAAAAAAGACATTAAATGGTTTTCTTCCATTCTAAACATTGAGATTACTAGATTAAAAGTAACCACCTTTGATAAACATGCTTTGTCCCCTTTGTTCTGTCCCCTACATATGTAGATAAAGCCCAACTACTGCCAGAGGAAGTCAGTGATGACACTGCATCCAAAGTCCGGGTTTTGCGTTCTGCATCAGATGGCCCAAGCCTCCCAAAAAGAGCTTCCCATCTCTTGCCTGTTGGATGCCTAATATGCAGAAAGAACCAATACATTACTAACAGTCACAGCAGAAAAAGGTCAAAAGAAAAACTTGCTCAGTGTGAAACACTAACTGCCGGTAAGGTACTTGTTGCTGCAGAGGAACGGAGGGATGAAAGTGTACTAATGCACATACGTGGGAGGGATCTTGTAGCTTCAGAGGCCATGTATCATTTGAGCTGCTACAGACATTATACAAGACATCTGGCCAAAATTCCTCAAGAGGGAAATCCAGAAAGCAATCCATATCAGGCAGGCTACACCAATTTCTGCAAGTCAGTGGTGGAAAAGAGGTTGCTGAGAAACCGTGAGGTGTTATGGCTGTCCTGGCTAAATGGCCTTTTTAAGAAAATAGTTAAGGAAAAAGGTGTTGACATTTCAACTTACAAAGCCTTTTCCTTAAAAGCCAGACTTCAAAAGTCACATCCATTTTTGAGATTTCTGAAATGTTCAATAAATTATTTAGTGTATGTTGATGATTTAACTGCTGATGAAGTAATCCATGATAAAGCTACACAGCCATCATCCTCATCATCAGACCATAGTGAAGATGACACAGAAGATGACACAGAACCAAGTCATGTTGGAGCAGGGCAAGGAACAAAAGACTCAAGCCTTCTCTATCATGCAGCCATGTCACTCAGGGAGATTATTGAGGCCAAGTGCAAAACTACTCCTAAACTGCCATGGCCACCCACAGCGCAAGACCTTCAGATGGACACTGCCTCAAATATTGTACCAAATGAATTATACAATGTCCTGGCTTGGACAACAGGTATGACTACAGAATTTAGAACTGGTGGTTTGTGTGCCAATGTTAGTGTGGAGAACAATCGGAAGATTGTGTCATTGTGTCAAGATATCATGAAACTGGAACATGACACCGCTCTAGCAGAGCTGCAATTGCAAAGAGGTGATCAAGTGTTCAAGTTCATGCAACTCTTGTATGGGACAACAACGACTTTGGTGAAGAAACACTATCTGGAAAGGGAACAACACATAACACAAATGGTATTATAATTCAGAGGCCAATTACGTGTGTTGTGTCTACTTCTGAGACAGTATCTCTGCAGAGAACAAGGAAAAGATCTCTTCAACCACCTCACGCCCATATTGACACCTACATTAGAAGAAAGAGGACCGGTCCAAAACCTTTTGGATCAGAAGTTGAACTGGGACACGAGAAATACATGTATACACAGGAATCTGCACGAAGACTGGATGATGCCTACTTTTTCATGAAGACTCAAGAAGTTCATGGCAGCGTTTTACCTGGATGGACTGGTCACAATACACTTCTTCAGAGAGGTACGATTCCACAGCAGTCTAAAATTGGTTACCTGCCCATCATTGACGCCAGTCCAACGGACCTAGACACAGTACACACCATCCTTACTCGTTCAATAGAAATAGCAGACAAACTGGAGCTGAATGAAATTGTGTTGGTAATGGATCAGGCCATATATGCAAAAGCACAAGAAATTCGTTGGATGAACACCACATTTATGAAACGACTAGTCCTGAGAATGGGGGAATTTCATACAGCCATGGCATACCTGTCCTGTATTGGGAAGCGCTTTGGGGATGCAGGATTTCAAGATGTCATCATTGAAGCTGAAGTTGTTGCTGTAGGATCTATAGAAGGAGTCATAACTGGACATCAGTACAACAGAAGCATCCGTTCTCACAAGTTAATGTGTGAGGCATTTCAAAGACTCCGCTGGCAGGCATACCTTGACATCCTTTCAGAAGACGACCGTGAATCTGCTATGAAGATAGCTGCTGATCTGCAGACAGCCTTCCCCGGTGAAGACTTTGATGTTTTGGTAATTTCTGAGAACGTTTTGACAGTTATGAGAGGGTATGAAAATTTTATCAAAGACAACACCACCAACAAGACATTCCACTTTTGGAGCACATACATATCAATGGTTGAGGACCTTCTCCTCTTCATCAGAGGAACACGCGAGGCAAATTGGAGTCTCCATCTGTCAAGTGTCCATTCCATTTTGCCATGGTTCTTCTCTTATGACAGGATCAACTATGCTCGATATCTATCAACGTACTGGATGGAGATGATAAGTTTAGGGGACACTCATCCAAGTGTAGCGGGGTTTGCTCGTTTAAAGATAGAAATACTTAATTTATCATCAAGTTTGGGGCACCACCCTAATATTGGTTTAGGACATTAGGGAATCCTATGTTTAATATGTAATAATCAGTCTCATCTTTAGGAATGAATTCGTTCTAAGTGTAGAGCCAATCGTAACATCAGTGAACACGCACGTCAAAATATCTTTACAATGAATTTATTCAAGTAAGGTAAACAGATCTTATGAACAAGTTGGATTATGGGTTTGATATGAGAGATTGGTTTCAATGAACAGAATGAAATGGTCTAACTTAAAGAAAGACAGAAATTGTACAGTCAATGATTACATCCTTACAAATCATAAACAGAGCTCACGCCAATGCCATGTCGAGGAGGAAAGAGCGTTAGCCATAGTTACGTTTGATCAGGGGTTGATCAATGATGTTAAGGGCGATTTGCGCCAAAGGTCCATTTGAAGAATCTGAAGTCAAAGCGCGGCTGCGCTGGGTCATGTGACTGAGTCTGCGGGATCTCAGTGGAGTCGCATTTGGAATTGCGTTTTTGGTTCTTCTGTTGAAACGTCCAGATAGTGACGCGTTCACTATGAAGTTGAATCTCAGGAGAAGCTTGGCGACGTCCTTTGGAACGCCAATCCTGATGGCGTTCATGCCATGGTCGGTTTCGCTGGAGTCAGAGATTGATGGTCATCTTAGGGTTTTATACAGTTCGAGAGAGGACCCGTCTGGGGTCAGATGTGGATTGGGGGAAGCTGGGTTCTCAACTCCCCCCTCCTTCCTTCACACCTACCAAAGGTGTGATCTGATCTCTGGCTGGTTCATTCGATGGTTCAAATATTGTTCTAGACATCTTGGTACAGTTACAAAATATAGTTGAATGATTGTTTTATTATGATAGCTTCGTGTAGATACCAAGAATGACGTGGTTATCTTTCAGGAAGAAGGAGTTGTTACTAGAATCAAGATTTCAGTGAACACAACATTAAAACAAAGTAACAAACATAACACAAATATCCCTCTCATAATTCTCCACCATGTACTCTTGTGGTAAAGGTGAAGTCTCAAGAACTTTCCTCGAAAGTTCTGATCAAGGTATGTTCTTTGTTCAAATCGCCGCCGAAACGGATAGCAAATGGTAGCTGGAGACGTGTTGTCTAAATCAGGCCCTTTGAAGCTTGCAAGCTAGCAGGAGGGCTGATTAGGTAGATTGGGGAGGTCCCCCCCCCCCCAATTCTATGGTTCCTTTGCATCGGCGTTTGGTGGGTAATCAGCATACTGAGGGTGTCACAAGGGCTGATTAGGTTTGTCTGATGTGATTGAATCACTCTTCAGGTGTGGCAAGATGTTGGCTCCGTGTGGTCTTGCGGACCTCACTACATCCCCCCGGATGTCAACTTTCATAGACCGTCGTCGATGAAACTGTTGACATGAAGACAAGAGAAGAAAGACCACAGCAGCGTAACAGCATGTCACCCCCCCTCCCCAGACATTGGCATGGCTATGAGTGATTAAGCTATGACATGACATAGGAGAAAGGTTGAGAGGAAATTATTGAAACAAAAAGAGGCACTTGAAGTGGCTTACAATGGCCGTAGCAATTGAAGCTTTGTGACTAGGGGTCTAGATGAGGGAAAAGTTGTCGGCTTTTCAATCTTTTTAAATCAAACTAGTGTCAATAAACTCATTTAGGTTATGGTTACAATTGACTACCAAAGACGTATACAAATAACAAATAAAGGTACAAGGTAATTATAGTACATACTTTACACAATTATAGTTACTAAGTAGCTTCTTGAAGTCAACGTAACTAAACCACATTGATGAACTGCATCTAATAATGTAACTTTAGTTTGGCAACCACTGTTTTTTTTTAAACACAGTTAGCTGCGGGAATAGTCAATGCTTTTTTTTCGACAAGCTATATCGTGGCGGCATAATAGGTTACGTGTAGAAACTGCATTGTTTAGTTGCTTCTAAACAAAAGTCCTTCAGGACTAATCACTACTGTCTGTTTCCTTGAACTAGACATGTGCACCAACGTATTAGTTGGTTGGTTAATTCACTTAACCAAATAGCTACACTATTAAAATAGAGGCTATAATAAAGGCTCCTATGCTACTTTCCTTGAAGAGCTGGCCCGAGGCAGATTACAACGTAAATGTCGGGGCAGCGGTGCTTCTGAGCACGCGCATACCTCCGGTCAAACCTAGCTGCTTCCTTTGAGCTAGCTGGTCCCACACACACACTAGCAGCTATTTCACGAAAAACAATTGAATACGCACACAGCCACTGTAGCCCAGGCACAGTAGTATTAAATACATGGTGTTACATACAGTTAGAGCTCGCTCTATTTTAACAGTTCGTTTCACAAAAGTTACGATTGCTCATTTCAATCTATCTTAGCCTCACACGGGGCACCATTATGTAGCGGGGTTTGCTCGTTTAAAGATAGAAATACTTAATTTATCATCAAGTTTGGGGCACCACCCTAATATTGGTTTAGGACATTAGGGAATCCTATGTTTAATATGTAATAATCAGTCTCATCTTTAGGAATGAATTCGTTCTAAGTGTAGAGCCAATCGTAACATCAGTGAACACGCACGTCAAAATATCTTTACAATGAATTTATTCAAGTAAGGTAAACAGATCTTATGAACAAGTTGGATTATGGGTTTGATATGAGAGATTGGTTTCAATGAACAGAATGAAATGGTCTAACTTAAAGAAAGACAGAAATTGTACAGTCAATGATTACATCCTTACAAATCATAAACAGAGCTCACGCCAATGCCATGTCGAGGAGGAAAGAGCGTTAGCCATAGTTACGTTTGATCAGGGGTTGATCAATGATGTTGAGGGCGATTTGCGCCAAAGGTCCATTTGAAGAATCTGAAGTCAAAGCGCGGCTGCGCTGGGTCATGTGACTGAGTCTGCGGGATCTCAGTGGAGTCGCATTTGGAATTGCGTTTTTGGTTCTTCTGTTGAAACGTCCAGATAGTGACGCGTTCACTATGAAGTTGAATCTCAGGAGAAGCTTGGCGACGTCCTTTGGAACGCCAATCCTGATGGCGTTCATGCCATGGTCGGTTTCGCTGGAGTCAGAGATTGATGGTCATCTTAGGGTTTTATACAGTTCGAGAGAGGACCCGTCTGGGGTCAGATGTGGATTGGGGGAAGCTGGGTTCTCAACTCCCCCCTCCTTCCTTCACACCTACCAAAGGTGTGATCTGATCTCTGGCTGGTTCATTCGATGGTTCAAATATTGTTCTGGACATCTTGGTACAGTTACAAAATATAGTTGAATGATTGTTTTATTATGATAGCTTCGTGTAGATACCAAGAATGACGTGGTTATCTTTCAGGAAGAAGGAGTTGTTACTAGAATCAAGATTTCAGTGAACACAACATTAAAACAAAGTAACAAACATAACACAAATATCCCTCTCATAATTCTCCACCATGTACTCTTGTGGTAAAGGTGAAGTCTCAAGAACTTTCCTCGAAAGTTCTGATCAAGGTATGTTCTTTGTTCAAATCGCCGCCGAAACGGATAGCAAATGGTAGCTGGAGACGTGTTGTCTAAATCAGGCCCTTTGAAGCTTGCAAGCTAGCAGGAGGGCTGATTAGGTAGATTGGGGAGGTCCCCCCCCCCCCCAATTCTATGGTTCCTTTGCATCGGCGTTTGGTGGGTAATCAGCATACTGAGGGTGTCACAAGGGCTGATTAGGTTTGTCTGATGTGATTGAATCACTCTTCAGGTGTGGCAAGATGTTGGCTCCGTGTGGTCTTGCGGACCTCACTACACAAGCATAAACCACCAGCTCCAATCAGGAGATTTTGTTGCCCAGAGACAGCAGGCCTATGGCTTTGCTTATACTGCATGTGACCAAGTGATTGAGCAGACAGCAAACCGTGACTCCAAAACAAAAGGTGGACTAACTGGATTTTCACTCAACAAAAGCGCAGTTCATAGATGGACACTCACACAACATGAGCGTGCAGCCATCACTATGGGGTGCAGAGACATGGCTGGACACAACACCACAACAAGGCAAAGAGCGGATCTAGATCCCGCCCTGCTTCAGGACAAGCTCTCCCAGCTGAACGTGCCTGATTCCACCTGCAGGTGGATCACAGACTTCCTGTCTGACAGGAAGCAGTGCGTTAAGCTGGGAACACAAGTCTCTGACTCCCGGTCCATCAGCACCAGATCACCTCAGGGCTGCGTCCTTTCTCCTCTGCTCTTCTCCCTGTACACCAACAGTTGCACCTCCAGTCATCCGTCCGTCAAACTCCTGAAGTTTGCGGACGACACCACCCTTATTGGGTTCATCTCTGGTGGAGACGAGTCTGATTATAGGTGGGAAGCGGCCAACCTGGTGACCTGGTGCAGCCAGAACAACTTAGAGCTCAATGCTCTTAAGACAGTGGAGATGGTTGTGGACTTCAGGAGGAACACAGCCCCACTCACCCCATCACCCTGTGTGACTCCCCAGTCAACACTGTGGAGTCCTTCCGCTTCCTGGGCACTATCCTCTCCCAGGACCTCAAGTGGGAACTGAACATCAGCTCCCTCATCAAGAAAGCACAACAGAGGATGTACTTCCTTCGGCAGCTGAAGAAGTTCAACCTGCCAAAGACAATGATGGTGCACTTCTACTCAGCCATCATTGAGTCCATCCTCACCTCCTCCATCACCGTCTGGTACGCTGCTGCCACTGCCAAGGACAAGAGCAGACTGCAGCGTATCATCCGTACTGCTGAGAAAGTGATTGGCTGCAATCTGCCTACCCTCGAGGACCTGCACACCTCGAGGACCCTGAGGCGAGCGAGGAAGATTGTGGCCGACTCCTCCCACCCTGGACACTCCCTGTTTCAGTCACTCCCCTCCGGCAGAAGGCTGCGGTCTATCAGGACCAATACCTCACGCCACAAAAACAGTTTCTTCCCTTCCGCTGTTGGCCTCTTCAACAAGGGACCACACTGACTCAAATGACTTCTTGCTTAAAACACTCTGCTTTTGCACTGCACCACAACATGGTATCTTGTACATTTGTATTTTTTGTAATATTTGTATTTTTGTATTTTTATATTGTAATTTACGGCAACTTATATTTTATTGTATATTTAATTCTATTCTAATCCCACTTAGTACTGCTAGTTTATGTACCCTTAGTATAGTTAGTCCACATTTTAGGTATATGTTTATTGTATGCACCTTCCTGCCAAAGCAAATTCCTTGTCTGTGCAAACTTTCATGGCGAATAAATCCCTTTCTGATTCTGATTCTGAGATGATGCACCAAGAAAATGTGACAAGAAGGATGTAAAGAATATCATGTCTACCATTCAAAACATGATGAATCCATTTGATCCTTCCATAGATAGAGAGGTCCTTTACCACATCACATCAGGTCATGTAGTATCAGAGCCCATTTTCACAGATCTGCATGAAGCAAAAGAGAGAGGTGAGAAAGCCTTCTTATATTTTTGTGAAAAGAGGCTACAAACTGATGAGGCAGGAATCTATGAGCCAATCAGAAAAATGAAGCTAAAGACCTTCAAAGACACTGCAACTAAAACTGTGACAAAATCAAGAGGCAGAGAGATAGCCCTAAAAGCCGACTGTGATCTGTTCGCCAGACTAATTGTAATTGGAACCTCTAGAACGATTGACATGAGTGAGATGCTTGTATATAGTTTAGGGCCCTTACCTGCATCACTGGCCCATTATGACGGTTCCCTCATGAAAAGTCCAAGGTAGTGCATTTTGTACCGGACACCTACAAAACCTTGAGCATCAAGAATGCAGAACGAGATCTACGTGCTGTAAAGGGCTCTCAAGTAACCAAAATATATTCTGAAGAACAAAGGACACCAAAGCAATGGCTAAAGTTCTTGGCATGTGGTGAAAACAAAGAAAATCTCCTACAGTTTTTCTTTGAGCGATGGTGCAAATCCGGAAATGATCTGATAGATGACCTCACTTTAATCGTTGGACATGGAGGAGAGTGCCATGCTCTAAGAAAAAGACAAAATACAGCTGATCTGCAAGTCTTACCAATGCCAGATATATTCACAGTACAGGAAGAGGCAGACACCCGACTTCTGCTACACTGTGCACATGCTGCTAATTACAGCAGACATATAGTCATCAGAAGTCCTGACACTGATGTGTTTATTCTGGCCCTTGCTTTTTACAAAGAAGTTAGGGCTCATCTGTACTTTCACACTGGAAAAGGAGTCAACACTCGCACAGTTGAAGTTGAAAGGATCCATGACCAACTAGGAGAAGAAGTGTGTGATGCGCTGATTGGTCTACATTGCTTCTCTGGCTGTGACACAGTGAGTTCCCTGTATGGGATAGGAAAGGTGAAGACAGTCAAGACACTCCTGTCTAATCGTGAACACTGTGCTACATTCAGAAAAATGGGCACTGCTTTCACTGTACCACCAGAGCTCTATGAGGCAGTGGAAGCATTCACATGCAAGCTCTATGATCAGAAGGGTATAACAGATGTCAACAAGGCAAGGTGGCAAATGTTCAGATCAGGGAAATGTTTGGAGAGAAGTCTTCCTCCAAATAAGGACTCCCTTCACATTCAGAGAGCAAACTATCAGGCTGCTATACACAGGTACAGAACCTAGGAACAGAAAAAAAAAATAGTACTGTAAGAACAAGCAATACCAAGAATTCCAATGTTACTCAGGGATTGGCAAAAATGTATTTTGAAATAAGACAAAATATTCAAGCTGTAAAGGTATATGAATAAAAATACAAATTATAGCAACCATGACATGTATCAAAATAAACAATATTTTGTATTTTGAATTTTAAAAATAGTATAATATGTTTTTATCAAAGCAACATTTGATCATAATTAACAGCTCTTCACTAGACATGGTTTGGACTTGCCTGAGAAAACCAATGAGAGTCATCTTTCACTTGCCATGTGTCTTAAACAAGCAAGTGCAAAGCGCTCAACAGTCTTCCAGCTCCCTGTTTTGGGTCAATTATTTTCTGCATTTTTTAAAATTCTTAACACTGTGCTATTTTGATACACAATACATAGCCATTTTTATAAGGCCCATCAAATAAAAAATAAAATTATAATATAATAATTATACTGGAATATATACCAAAATACAATCTATTCCTTTGTTCTACAGGAGAAGTTTAGAAAACATGCCAGACATACCTCCACCAATCCAGCATGGATGGAGGATCGAGGGGGGATGCTTTGCAGTTAATTGGATGACACTTCCACCAGCACCAGCAAGTGTCATGGAGCTTGTACACTGCAAGTGCAAAACACTACAATGTGTGGGGGGACACTGCACGTGCAGAAAGCACCAGCTACCATGCACAGACATGTGTCAATGTGTTAACTGCTCCAATTGTGTCTAAGTACGCAACACAACATTGTGAGCATGCAGATATAGCACTGATAAACGTAATCTGGTTCAAGTTCATTTTGTCTGGTGTTGTTAATTCACTAAATAGCTTCATGGAGATACAGTTAATACTTTGCCTAATTCACCAATTCAAGTGAGGCGTTCCAAGAGCGTCTACCTTCTGCCCTCCCGATGTAGGCTCCACTCCATCGCTTGTAAAAAGCTCCACCAAGGTACTTTGCTTAGATTAGTTGTACAAATACTGATAGCGGTTAGCTATTTTGAGAACATTACCTACCGCTTCCACGACGTGTGGTGCAGCCATACACTGTAGCCAGAACAACGGAGGAGTTACATCCTTTCGGAGACGGAAAAGTCTGGCAGAAGAGCTGAGTTTAGAGCCAAAGCGATTTCTGACTCTTAGCCACATCCGGGTCTTCGGGCACCGATTCAAACAATGACGTGATTGGTCAACTCAGGTTGACAAGGTAACAACACAAGCTTTGATTGGTTCTTACTCCGGCTAACATTTTGTTGTTAACTTGCGATATTATATCTACGTTATCTTTTTAATGTGCAATAATTGACATTGGAAACAAGCGGTTATGTGCTCAACAACAATTTATTTAGACAGTTATAAAAAATTCACCAGTTCCCTGAAGGAGATCTATCAAATCGAAAACTAAAGGAGAAAAACGGACTTGGCCCACAGTCTATATCCCCCAAGTTAACAGATGCGAAACGAATTTTCTGCCAAAGGTAGTCACGCGTGTTTTCGTGATGTTAGTAACGTCAGTGACTGTGGCTAGCAAATTATCCACCGTTAGCTTCACTTTTCGCCACAAAAACTTAACTTGAGCCTAAACCATGCAACGGAACGTAAATAAAAATATAAGCAACTCAATCGCTACCAAGACAAAACTTTTGACACCTAGGTTGTCTATGTAGGCCAAATATTGACAAAGATTTAGGGGGCAAAAATAAATAATATTAATAATAAATATATATGTGAGAGAACAAAGGTTGTGCTCTCGCCGAAGGCTTGTGCTCTCGCCGAAGGCTTAAGCACACCCAATAATAATATATATGTGAGAGAACAAAGGTTGTGCCCTTGCCGAAGGCAAAGCACACCCAACTAGAGAGGGTACAAATTATGGGGAAATTGTAGGGTGTGCTTGCTTTCGTCGGTTGCACAGGGGTCCGTTTTTGAACGACATTTTTACAACTGACATTTCTGTATATTTTATATAAAAATAACAGTACCATCTGCTAACTGAAAATATGACCCCCAAAACGTAAATAAGCTTGACATTTATTTAGTGGAAAATCGCTCATTCATAAAAAGCTCACTGGTAGCGATCATTGTCAGTAACAACGCAAAATGCGATATAGCCCTGTGTGGAGAAGCTGCCCCGGTAAATTGTACTACTACAGTACAGTACAGTAGACTACTGCTGTGTTCGTCTTGGTAGCAATTGCGTTGGTTGAATTGGATTTAACGTTCCGTTGTACGGTTTAGGCTGAAATTAATTATTTTCATGAACAGATTGACAACGTTTAGGCTGTGGCAATAAAGTTCAGATTAGTAGTTAGATAGACTTTTGATTTAAGTAAGGGGAGTGCCGAACATGTTCTGTCGCCGTTTGACTTCCTAAATAGCTGTGTACTGTAGATGTTTTTGTAGTGTGTCTCGCGTAAGCTACAGCGTTGCAGTGAGCTACACTGGTTTGAAACCACAGGTAATGGTAATTTCACCAACAAATCGTTTACTAATGTCAGAATAAATCCCACAACGAAAATGTATATGTGAGGAATGTTTATTTTAACGATTGAAAACAGATACATCATAGACCACTGTAGTATGTGTTGCCCGGGCAACACAGGCTAATGTCATGATGCTAATACTTCAGTGAAATAGTAAACTACTGTTTCCGAAAGTAGATGTACTTCCTTAATAATATCAGCTAATATTGTACATTACACATCACAATTGTGTATCATATCACAAAGTAAAATGAGTAAATAGTTATCACCCTGGCCTCTTTGCTTGTGGCGTTTCTGCAGCTGCCTTGCAGTAAAGCTATAGTTAGCCTAGCTATCCCCCAAGTTAACAGATGCGAAACGAATGTTCTGCCAAAGGTAGTCACGCGTGTTTTCGTGACGTTAGTGACGTAGTGACGTTAGTAACGTCAGTGACTGTGGCTAGCAAATTAGCCACCGTTAGCTTCACTTTTCGCCACAAAAACTTAACTTGAGCCTAAACCATGCAACGGAACGTAAATAAAAATACAAGCAACTCAATCGCTACCAAGACGAAACTTTTGACACCTAGGTTGTCTATGTTGGCCAAATATTGACTGAGTTTTAGGGGGGCAAAAAGAAAAAGAAAATAAAGATATATATGTGAGAGAACAATGGTTGTGCCCTTGCCGAAGGCAAAGCACACCCAATAATAATATATATGTGAGAGAACAAAGGTTGTGCCCTTGCCGAAGGCAAAGCACAGCCAAATACCCCTCCCCCCTCTCTCTTTCTCGTTGGCTTTCTGAGAGTAGTGTCTTCTAGACTGCAACCTTCTTTACCCTCTACGAATCCATTAGATCATTATAAAAAATTACCAAGTGGAGAATAAATGGCAACTCTTATCACATCTGGAAATGAATTGCTTGTTGAGGGAATTAAAACTAGCCTGTATAGTATCATCATTAGACCTGCATTATTTGACGTCTATTATTGACATTTGAATGTCCATTTTACGTGAATTGCGTTTGTATGTTTCAGTTGAAAACGTAGTGGACTGAATAAAAAAAGAATCTGGTCACCCTATGTTAATACACTAGGGAACTGCCATGCAAAGAAGCATCTGGCGTGACATCATAATCAGAAGTTGACATAGCAACGGACACATCGTGGCATTCCAAAGCATTATGATGTCACGCATGACTCTTTTTGGTAGCCGATATTAGCTAAGACTGACACAAACAGAAACTCAGTACAGAGATAACGTCTTAATGCGTACCACTAATATTAGTAGGTAAACACTGTCTTGTGTTCACAGAAGTGTTCACAATTTTCCATCTTCAAAATTAAGAAAACTGAACTTGAGAACTTCCTCAAGCAACAGAGGGCCAAAGTGTCAGAAGATGAAGCTTAACCCTAACTTCAAACAAGATGGTCCTTACATGGAAACAAGGGTGAGTTTCTATTTATTCAGTAGAGTATAGACAGCTGACTGGCTTTTATTTTTAAAATGGTTTGAGAGGAATACTGATCTGTGAATTGCACCTCATTTGTAACGAGTAAATGTATTTTTAAATGGATCACTGCTCATAGCATGAAGCCTTTTCTCTCTTCCCTAGGAGTACGGTGCCTCCCTCAGAAGAGATCCCTCCACCTTGACTGAGGGCTGGAGAGGGGTGTACATGGGCCACCACCCGGCCGAGGGCAGGGGTCCCTGGGCTGAGGAGGGTGGACTTCCCTTTCGAGAGAGCAGGACCACCAGACTGGGAAGGGTGGAGCCTGTGGAGAGGAAGGCACCAACGTACAAAGAGGAACTAGAACAGCAGGTGACACCCCCCCCCCCCCCCCCCTATGAGTTGGGATACTGTACTAAAATACACAAAATACTATAGATATTATTGATTCTGCTCATAAATAAGTGATTGGTATTGAAGGTATAAACTCACCAAAACATGGACTGAACTATGATACATGGAATTTTCTTTATCAACTTTGAGTTGAGATTCTGTGTTTTACCTTAGTCTATGTTTGAAACAAGTAGCGCAATGATGGTGGGCATGTCATGTTTTGACATGAAGGGTACAGAGAATGGATGAGTGAACGTTTTGGTCAGATAAATGATAAAAGTTGTAGATCTATATTGACTTTTAACATCATTTGTAAGTTAGTTTAATTCATCCCATTTAGACCGTCTCACCCAGTGAAAGTCAGTCTCGTGTTCATGATGATGTCAATGTGTACGTAATCTATCCTCAAACCTCTGGTACATGTGGTTCCAGGGGAGTCAGTATTCCTCACCATATTCCTTCATAACCTTGAATCCCTGCAGATCCAGGAGAAGCAGGAGCTCCGGAGGCTGGAGAAGGTGGAGAGGGACCGGACTGAGGCCAAGATGGAGGCCGAAATAAGAAACTATAACCCATGGGGCCGGGGAGGGTGCGGCGCACCCCTCAGAGACACCCGAGGGAACCTCATTAGTACGTTGTAGCATGTTTCACTTACCTTCATTGTTGGGTCACCTTTCAGGATCGCATAAGTGGATCTGTGTTAAATTGATGAGAGATACAGGCTTATCCCCACATATATATAGGTGCTCATCTGATCTGTGTAACCCTCTGTGACATTGTTTGTAAGAAGGGCTATACAAATAACATGATTTGATATAGTCACTTTGTAGAGGGCCACATTTTAAACTGTTCTACCGTCAGGGGTAAACATGTTTGCTGGTCTGGTGATTTTTACTTTTGAATCTTGTTTTTAAAACACTTCTTATGATTTGCCTGTCTAGCTGACCTGAAGCAGATGCACAAGCAGAATGAGGAAGCTTGGCTGAACCCTGAGACCTCTCAGAAAAAAGCCACAGTCACCAGGCCCATCCTGAGAGAGGACAGACTGCCGCCCATCAACACAGTTTCAGGTAGACAGTCACTGCACCAGCTGGCACATTGCAGATAACAAATACATTAACGTGCATGGAATACACATGGTTATAATATACTTATTCTTTGCAGGTTTTGATCATGTCCAGACCACTGAGAAATCCAGGAGTATGTTTGCTAACCAGCAGACAGGGTCGCACTGGGGGCACCACCTGGCCGAGAGCAGGGGTCCCTGGGCTGAGGAGAATGGACCTCCCTTTAGAGAGAGCAGGACCACCAGACTGGGAAGGGTGGAGCCTGTGGAGAGGAGGGCACCAACTTACCAAGAGGAACTGGAACAGCAGGTGACCCCCCCCCCCCCCGCACCTCTATCTGTTGGGATACAGCACCAAAATGCACCAAATGCAATTAATTCTGCTCATAGATAATGTTTCGGGATTGAAAGAACAAACTCACCAAAATGTGGACTGAACTGTAGAACATGGAATGTTCTTTATCAACTTTGAGATGTTGTGGTTGAAATTGAGATGTGGTGACTGAGATTCCAAGGTGGACCTTAGGATGGTGGATATGTAAGGTTTTGACAGGAAGGGTAGAGAAAAGGAAGGAGGTGACCTTTTGGTCAGATGAAATAGAGCAGTTGTACATCAAAGTAGATTTGTGTTTTTTATACGTTACTTTAATTCACAAAGTGGATCCTTCCCATTTCGACACTTTAGCGTCTCTGTTTCATTATGAAATAATCATTATGCTTTTATAACCTGATAAAGGTAAATACAAGACTATCTTTATTCCCAAAGGATGAATTATTCTAGTTGCGCAAGTTGAAAGTCTCACGTTCATGATGATGTAATTGTGTACGCTGACTGAGTCTATCCTCAAACCTCTGGTACATGTGGTTCCAGAGGAGTCAGTATTCCTCACCATATTCCTTCATAACCTTGAATCCCTGCAGATCCAGGAGAAGCAGGAGTGCCGGAGGCTGGAGAAGGTGGAGAGGGACCGGGCTGAGGCCAAGCTGGAGGCCGAAATAAGAACCTATAACCCATGGGGCCGGGGAGGGTGCGGCGCACCCCTTAGAGACACTCGAGGGGACCTCATTCCCCATTTCGGTAGCTCTGTTTGAAGTTTTGTCTCGCTAGCTGCGTCGCGGAAATGCACGTGCGCCAGTCGGCATGGCCTTACACGTCAAGGCCTACATCAGGCCTTGACGTGTAAGGCCATGCCGACTGCCCTGTGCGCCCTAGTCGAACTAATGACCCCTCCCCCATGCTAGAGTTTACTTTACTCAGTTGACAACTCAGACTCACAACTGACAACTCAGGGAGGGCATGTGGGGCAGTATACATGCGAACAGGCTCTGCAGACTTCTTACACCTGCGACAAACGGTGGTCGTTTTACTGTCCTTCTTCACCGGCAGACTTGACATCTCTTCCTCTTACTGACACAAGAGGTGACCGGTGGTGAGGAGGACGGTCCTGCCGATGAGGCAGCTGCTGCGGCGGCTTCGTCGTCCTCGGCGTCAGCCTCTTCAGGTTGCCGTTGAGGTGGCGGACCACGACAGCTGGCCGTCCGGAGACCTCTCACAACCGCAGCCGCCGCTGCCGTGTGGGGACACGTTGTTTTCTTTCGATCAGCGGATTCACGAGTGCCCTACCAAGCTGCTCGAGGAAAAACCTACTCTTGTTGCGCTTGCCAGGCATCCAGTTGGGGTTGATCTCTCTCCATATCACAAAGGCATTGTAGGTGGAGACGTCAATCATATTGTCGAAGATGACGAGGGGCCAGCGGGCAGTCTTCCTTTTACAGCTGTAGTAAGTCACGACCTTGTCCAGATTGTCAACCCCTCCTTTGTGGCGGTTGTAATCTAGGATGATGGTCGGTTTCCCGTCGTCTCTGTCGCTGATTTCGGCGTCTGTGTGGTGTGTGCTCATGAGTAAAACGTTCTTGTTTTTCTTGGCGAGGTAGGAAACTAGAGTGGTGGTGGGCGTGAAGGCAAACTGCGACAACAGCACCCGTCGCCTGTTTGTCGCTAGCAGCTCAGACTGGAGCTCGGACCTGTTCTTTCGGACCGTGCCAACCATGGTCATATTTCTCGTCGTCATGAGCTCTCGTCCGAGTTCGTAAGAGTTGAATAAGTTGTCACACGTGACATTGCGATCCTTCAGGCCCTCTGTCATATCGAACACGACGCGCATCCCCAGGTTCCTCTCCGGGGCTCCATCACTCAACTTCCCGGTGTACACTTGCAGCTTCCAAGCGTAGCTTGATTTTGCATCGCACGCGACCCACGACTTGATCCCATACTTTGCCGGTTTACTCGGCATGTACTGCCTGAAAGTACACCGTCCTCTGAACGCGACCAGTTATTTATCCACGGTCACTTCGGGCCCTGGGTCGTACAGGCGGGGTAATCTCTCTACCCACATATCCCAGACCTCTCGTATCGCCGCCAACTTGTCCGTGGCGCGTCTCGCCACTCGTGTCCCACGGCCGTCAAATCGTAGCTTTCGAGTAAGTGTAAAAGAGTTTGAGCGGCATCGTAGCACGGAAAATCACTCTGCTGCTTTGTGCATCCCATAGACTAGCGGCTGCTTCGCCTCAGGACTTGTACACTCCCGACAGGATTACAGCCCTATGTAGGCGCGTAGGTCAGTGGCGTCCATGAATTTCCACTCCTCTCCACGTTTCAGATAGCCTTCGCGATTTGTCTCGTCCAAGATCACTCTTTCGATTTGTGGCGTGACAAAGAGTAAAAACGTGGAGACCATGTCATGAGCGTGGGAAACGGCGTAAGCTGTGGGTCCGGGGGGCCTCTCTGTGTTTTTATGCTGCGGCGGCTGCGGGGCAGTCACATACGGAACCGAAGACCATTGGATTTTGCCATTTTTTGACACGAAAGTATCTGGGACTTGGTCCTCGTGAGGATCACTGTCGGCTTTGTCTTCTTCGGGCGCCGACAGGTCGCGGCGTTCTGCGTTGCGCTCTTCTCCGTCTTCTCCGCCTTCTTCTTCTTCTGACACATTCTCTGCGTTGCGCTCTTCATCGCCTTCTTCTTCTGACACATTCTCTGCATGGCGCTCTTCCGCGTCTTCTTCTGACACATTCTCTGCATGGCACTCTTCCGCGTCTTCTTCTTCTGACACATCCTCTGCCTCCTCTTCAGAGTCAACCTGCTCGACATTTGCAAACATCTGCTGTCGAACTTGCAGCGCAGTAAAATCATCAGCCATAGCTGTGTGACTCTAGACGACGGCTGCTGGCCTGACCCTAACCCGCTGAATGTATGTAAGTAGTAGCACTTTCCCAGACATCCTCCTCTCGCACTCAATGTCCAAGCACTCAGTATTTGCTCATTTAGTTGCAGGGGTGGGTGATGGGTGCTCATTTCCTCCGACAGAGACGGTGGGGGGGGTGGGGGTGGGAACTCATTTGTCCGACCGAGATGAGGAAGTGTATTCTTCCAACCGGGATGAGGAAGTGCATTTCTACCACAGAGACGAGGGGGGAAGGGAACTCATTTGTCCGACCGAGATGAGGAAGTGTATTCTTCCAACCGAGATGAGGAAGTGCATTTCTACCACAGAGACGAGGGGGGAAGGGAACTAATTTGTCCGACCGAGATGAGGAAGTGTATTCTTCCAACCGAGATGAGGAAGTGCATTTCTACCACAGAGACGAGGGGGGAAGGGAACTCATTTGTCCGACCGAGATGAGGAAGTGTATTCTTCCAACCGGGATGAGGAAGTGTAGTCCTCCTACCAAGACTTGTATGGGCTCTGGGGGTGAATGTGAGAGATATTAAACTCAACAGAAGGGAGAAGTGTACTCAGCTCCGCTCAGCAGAGGAGACAGAGACCCAGGCTCCTCTCAATCATGTCCTACTATGAGGTATGCGGCAAGGTCTTATTCAGCTTTGTTGTTGTATTTACGTATCTATGATTTGTAGGTGTACATTGAAGGTCATTTTACAACTGCTCCCCCATGGAAGGTCCCACAGTCACAATGTGGCAGGTCTGTCTAGTTATTTGGGCTTTATCTTTAGATAAAGGATATTTATAAAAAGGATAAAGGATCATTATAGTCTGGAAAGTTGGTCTCAGCAAATAGAAAGATGATTGTACAACTTAAAAAATATATGTTTGGTCAAGAATCTTTTCAGTTCAATTCAGAACAGTCATCATGTCATCCTTTTTTATCAAGGCAAGTTATGGTGGCTTATGGTGAAACTGCTTATTCTATCTCACTTCATCTACTAGTGTCTTTCTATGTATCTCATGACTGTTGCCATCTCTCCCCCCCATCCTATCCGTCTCTCTGTCTCTCCCTCCCTACAGCATATTGTGTTTGACTATGACATAAACGACACTGGTTCTGGCGACTTGGGTCTGGCTCTGGAGGATCCGTGTAACCTGGATCAAGTTATAACCCCTGACCTCAAGAGAGTGTTCCTCCCTGTGGTCTACGGCTTCATCTTTGTCCTGGGCATCACTGGGAACGGCTTGGTGTGGATGGTGCTTGGCTGCCAGCGCAGGTGAGAATAAAGAAGACGATGACAAAGATGTTATATTAGTTTAGTCCTTTAGTAAGTTTAGTTCGTTACTTTGTACATTTTAATCTTTTGAAAAAGAAAGAACGAAAGATCCGTACATTCGTACGGGTACATCTTCACTTGTATTCTCCATCTCCTGATCTAACCACCGAATCTCCTCTTTGTCTCCCCCCACCCCTCTCCTTTCCAGGAGCCTGGTCGCCTGCGGCTCTCTTGGCCGTGTCAGACATAGTGTTTGCCAGGACTTGGGAAGCAGGAGATGGGACGATTGTGTGCCAGCGCTTATACCCAGCTGACAACGCTCCTCTCTGGGAGTCAGTGTTCCACCTGCAGCTGGTGTTGGTGGGCTTGCTGGTACCGGGCCTAGTTTTGCTGGCGTGTTACTGTGTCATCGTGTCCAGGTTGACACGCATCGGGCCTCTGCAGGGGCAGAGCCAGAAGCGCAGAGCTGTCAGGACCACTGTGGCGTTGATCGTCTGCTTCTTCCTGTGTTGGCTCCCGTATGGTGCTGGCATCACTGTGGATGCCCTCATGCGCCTACAGGTCCTTCCCAGGGGCTGCAGTCTGGAGGTGGTGCTGGTTGTGTGGCTGGCGGTGGCTGAACCCATGGCATTTTGCCCACTGCTGTCTAAACCCGCTGCTGTACGCCTTCCTGGGGGCGGACTTCAAGAGGTCCGCCAGACAGGAGGACTCAACACTCGGTCGCCTCATCTCCAGTATGACAAGCCCGCCTCCTAGACGCCCAGGAACCTCTACTACCACAGAGTCTGAGTCATTTAGTCTACACTCCAGCTAACAGAATAAGGGTGTGGATGTAGGTGTGGGTTGGATGAGGGTGTAAATGCTTCGTCCTATATATGGGAAGAGGGTAGTCTGCTGATCCATGACTTTGTCCCTTGTCTGAAAGATAAACGTTTCTTTGTTGTTTTTAAGTTTGTTTATATACAATAAAATTTCGAAATGAAATGTTCTCACTTTTTGTCTTACTCTTCCTGTCTCTCAGAGTTGTCAGTATGTATATGTGTGTGTGTGTTAGTTTCAATTATTTTGGAGGTGTTCACCCTCCCTCCATCCCAGTTAGTGCTGGTAGTCTTGGATGTGTCTATATCACTGTCATCATCATCATCACACACACCAACTATGACTCAACTTTGACTCATGATGGTTCTAAACAAACGCATGTCAAAAGCACTGAAACATATTGAGAATGAAACTAGTTTTCAGACTAGTGGCTTGGACCAGGTGTATGCTTCCTCCTCCTTATTTTAGAATATACAAGGAGCAAAACACATTATTACAATGCCAAATTAGTGCAGGGGGCTCACAAGGACCCGGAGACAGCGCGAGGGTGATGTAATAGACAACGCAGACAACATAGCTGTGGTCAAAACGAATCAGAATCAGAATTGGTGTTTATTCGCCATGAAAGTTTGCACAGACAAGGAATTTACTTTGGCAGGAGAGCCTATCTAGGCAGCCATTTTCGGCACCAACTAGAAAGTTACAGCATAACATGAGGAGAGAGGAGGAGAGAAAAAGGCAACCCCCAGACAATGCTCCCAGAGGAGTACAGTGTGGGAACAGACAAAAACCTCAGCACATAAGCACAACAACATTTACAAAAAAACGTGACTTGCAACGGGAATTGGGAGGTAGACAAGCAGCATCTGGACCTGCAGCCATGGTAGGCGCTGGACACAGACCCGCCAGCCACCCTGGGGAAACAAGCAGGCGACGCGCCGCTGGACACACCACACGCCAATTCTCCCACGCGTCCATCGTGTAGCCAGCTACGAACGTCCCGTCCAGACAGTTAGGTTCCCCTGAACCCGAGCTTATCTTCGAGAAGACGGTGTCAATTGCATTGAGAGACCAGCTAATTAATTCCATGCTTCTAGTTTCGGAGAGTGATGATGAGAGAGTATCTTGAGACAAGAAAAGACACAGCCAAGCAGGGAAGGTCAGGGAGGGGAGGATAGAAAAATGCGACAGCCTTCGTCGAGAACCAAAGGAGCAACCGCGCAAAGGATAGAGAAAATGTTTCACTTTGTTTTTTTAGCATGAAAAGTTAGCACAACATAGCTGTGGTCAAAACGACGTCGATACCACGCAAAGGATAGAGAAAATGTTTCACTGGTTTTTTAGCATGAAAAGTTAGCAAAACATACCTATGGGTCAAAACGACCCTAAGGTAGCACAAGGGTTAAAGACAAGTTCCTTAATGAATGATAAGTTATTAGACCGTATGTGACCTGGTTTCGCCGTTCTATTAGCAGCCATTATGACAGTAGTGTCACTAGAATAGCCATAACTAACAAAAGATCAAATATCGAATCTGTCCGCTGTTCTACATTGCCCACATAATTACGTATATTTCATTCCAAGACTCTGCCGAAACCATAGATATCCTTTGTGTCTGTGCGGTCAGAAATACAACTCCTTTGGCAGTTTCAAAAACGTTCATGGTGCGTGTCTGTTTGGTTGCCAGGGTGATGGCGCAGCTGTGATAGCTAACGACCTAGGCAGAGAGAAAAACGAACATTTACCTAGCATCCACATCTCAAACAAGTTGACCTAGACGCAAAACTATACGTCCAATCCAAAAAATAATATTAAAATAATATTATTATAAAATAATAATAAAAAATATTTTCCGAGACCCAAGACTCTGCCGAAACTAGAGATGTCCTTTATATGTCTGTGCGGTCAGAAATATGTCTCTACCGGCAGTTTCGAAATCGTCTTCCTTCTTGCTTTCTCTGACGGATTTTACCCACCTCTCCATTGAAGTTAGTGAGAGAATTTGAAAGGTTGCTCTCGCTTCAAGGCTCATAGCTGAAAATCTGTAAATGTGAGCTCTTTAGTAGTTACATTGGCTGAAAGAGGACATTCTTTCCTACATTGTAAGGTATAACTTGTTTCTGTAAGTTAAACTACATGAAGGTTAGAGGAATTTGTTTGACAATTTAGTTGAATATCAGAAAAAGAGCAGGCAGCAGTGTGCCACTCTGCTTGCTGCTCATTCATAAAAATCAAGAAGGAGCAAACATTTTAATGTATTTCAAACTGTCATAATTCAAAATTGGCTGAATATTTGAAAAAGTTGAATCATTTGGGAATAGCTGAATGTCTTGTGAACATTTTAAAGGTTGAATGGTGTCTCTAGCTGAAAGTATGCTGAAGTAGTTACGTTTGAAAGAGGAGGAAGCTTTTTAATGATTTGAAAGGATTTACCATTACTTTTAATGGGAGAATAATTTGCACAAAAACCTTAATGACTTAAAAAGTATAAAAGTGAGAAATACCAAAAGTCATAGCCAACATCTCCTGAAGGAGCTGAACGTTTTGATACATAAATTGTAGGAATCGGTGAAAGTATGCAGGACTAGTTAAAGGCCAAAAAACGGCGGAAGAACTAAGAAGTTGGTATAACTAGAAAGTGCATTTCCTGCAGAAAATGCGTTGGAATGCTGAAAGATGAATTATTTGTTTTTAAATTGCATAAAATAGGCTACATAATTATTGTTCAAAGAATAATACTTGGAATGCTAAAGCAGCATTCCAACAATAACTAGAGAGGGTAGAAATTCTGGGGAAATTGTAGGGTGTGCTTGCTTGCGTCGGTTGCACAGGGGTCCGTTTTTGGATGACATTTTTACAACTGATATTTCTGTATATTTTATATAAAAATGCATTATTATTATTTATAAAGATTACATAGATTTAAAAGATTTTTTTTGCTGCTCATTTACAACTGAAAATACGAGTGAAGTGTAGAATGAAATAGATGTCTTCTCATTTCCCCTGCAAGAGGCAGCCTCATCGTTGAATCAAAACGAATACATTTGGCAGACCAGTGTAAAAATTTACCTAATCTCTATGACTTAAACGTCCTTTTAAGTTTTTCCCTTCTCGTGATATTTTAAGGCATTTAGCCTACTCATATTGCATTCATTCATGAATAAAGAACCCCCTTTGAAGATTATTCTACGACGTTACCGGCAGTAGAAGATGGAATCGCGATTCAAACAGTACTATCTGCTAACTGAAAATATGCCCCCAAAAACGTAAATAAGCTTGACATTTATTTAGTGGAAAATTGCTTTCATAAAAAGCTCACTGGTAGCGATCATTGTCAGTAACAACGCCAAGTGCGATATAGCCCTGTGTGGAGAAGCTGCCCCGGTAAATTGTACAGTACAGTAGACTACTGCTGTGTTCGTCTTTGTAGCGATTGCGTTGGTTGAATTTGATTTAACGTTCCGTTGTACGGTTTAGCCTGAAATTAATTATTTTCATGAACATATTGACAAAGTTTAGGCTGTGGCAATGAAGTTAAGGTTAGTAGTTAGATAGACTTTTGATTTAAGTAAGGGGAGTGCCGAACATGTTCTGTCGCCGTTTGACTTCCTACAGCTGTGTAGATGTTTTTGTAGTGTCTCGCGTAGGCTACAGCCTTGCAGTGAGCAACACTGGTTTGAAACCACAGGTAATGATAATTTCACCCACAAATCGTTTACTTGTAATATAATGTCATAATAAATCCTACAACGAAAATGTATTTGTGAGGAATGTTTATTTTAACGATTGAAAACAGATGCATCATAGACCACTGTAGTATGTGTTGCCCGGGCAACAGAGGCTAATGTCATGATGCTAATACTTCAGTGACATTGTAGACACTGTTTCCGAAAGTAGATGTACTTCCTTAATAAAATCAGCTTATATTATACATTACGTTACAATTGTGTGTCATATCACAAAGTAAAATTAGTAAATAGGGGAGTCAGGTGGCTGAGCGGTGAGGGAATCGGGCTAGTAATCCGAAGGTTGCCAGTTCGATTCCCGGTCATGCAAACTGACGTTGTGTCCTTGGGCAAGGCACTTCACCCTACTTGCCTCGGGGGAATGTCCCTGTACTTACTGTAAGTCGCTCTGGATAAGAGCGTCTGCTAAATGACTAAATGTAAATGTAAATAGTTATCACCCTGGCCTCTTTGCTTGTGGCGTTTCTGCAGCTGCCTTGCAGTAAAGCAGTTAGCTTAGCTATCTCCCAGAAGTTAACGAGCTGCTAAACTAATGTTCTGCTAGAGGTAGTCACGCGAGTTTTCGTGACGTTAGTGACGTAAGTAGCGTCATTGACTGGCCAGCAAGTTAGCCACCGTTAGCTTCACTTTTCGCCACAAAAACGTAATTTCCACTTAAACCATGCAACGGAACGTAAATCCCAATAGAAGCAACTCAATCGCTACCAAGACGAACCTTTTGACACCTAGGTTGTCTATGTAGGCCAAATATTGACTGAGTTTTAGGGGGGCAAAAAGAAATAATAATAATATATATGTGAGAGAACAAAGGTTGCGCCCTTGCCGAAGGCAAAGCACACCCAATAAAGAGAAACAGGAAAACAATAGTGATAATGCTTAAAGATCCTGTTAAGCAAATTCCATGATTTGCTTCTCAGTACATTATATACGTGTGAAATGGGTTCCTGAAAGCATGTGCAAAGCGCAAAAACTTTGCACTGAAATGTGGAGTTAAACCGTTGAACAGTTTCTCTTCCGTTTTCAGCTCAGGTTTTGTATAGGCGGAGCCAAAACCCGACCGATCTACGTCACAGCGACCTATCTACGTCAGATCACAGACGGTTGCATTCTGTTACTCAGCTGGTATGATGTAACGCAAAACACTCAGACTGCAGGTAGGTCTGTTCTGATATCTGCAATTGATTTGGCTAGTGTTGCTGTTGTTGCTAAAGGCAGAGATTCAACTCCTTCAGGCGACACGCCCCCCCAGTCTCAAGCAGAGAAGACTGCTGATTTTCTCACGATTTCAAAGCCTAATTTAACATACTTGTCTGTGGGTTTTTTTCCATTCAAATTTGGATGGGTAGTTAACACTTTTCTGTGGTGTGATGAGCTTATATTTTTTTGACTTGAAATTTTTTATTTTTTAAGGACGACTCAAATTTGAGCAAGCTGAATTTTATTTTACATTGAAATATATTCTTATGAGAATTCGGTCTTGTTTAAATTTCAATATATCAAATATTCAATGCCTTTTAAAATTCAAAACAGTATGTTACTGATTTGCTTCCATATACCCGCCCCCAACACTACACCCAGGAACACTAGCCCTCCCCTCCCTCCCCCTACACTACACCCGGTGACACTAGCCCTCCCCTCCTTCCTCCTACACTACACCCAGGGACACTAGTCCTACCCTCCCCCCAACACTACAACCCAGGGACATTAGCACTGGACGTGGATTTACATTTGACAGATTCATGAATATATCAAATCTCCAACATGCATTATCCTGCATTCACTATAAGAATCATACATTAATGTCAGTGTGTTGTGGCAGGGTCTTTTCTGTCTACTCTAACCACAATAAAAAGAGGAAATAGGAGGTACCGTGAGTCCATCCCACTCTGTTTTATTACAGTAATGTTTAACTGAGGTGACCTGAACTTGACATGACATTATTTGTTAATATTTTTTCCAGGGAAACTCAAAACTAAGACACCACAAGTCCAGACAAGTTTAGATGTGTTCATGTGACTGGTTAAGCCTGCCAGCCGACAGGTATTTCCTTCTCCCTCATCTCTTGTCATCTCTACGGAGGGTTTACCTGGGGGGAGGGGGATACAGGCGGTAGAGGAGGACAGGTGTGTCAAACATACAAGTATGCCCAGGTGAAGATTGTAGAGAGGTTAGTATGTCCACTGAATAAAAATGGATACATGTGTACCACAACATCTGATGCCTCGGTCTGGCCATTCTCTCTCGATTCATATGATGTCAACCTGCAGGGGGAACATCGACAACCCAGAAACATGGTCACTAAAATGGTTGAAGGTTGGGATTAGATTGGGGTTGGGGGACTAGATGGGGTTGGGGGACTAGCCAAGGTTCAATGTGGTCAAATGTACCTACCTCTTTTGCTGATGGTCACAGAATAACTTTACGGCCTGGGACTCTCTCTGCCAGAAACTCTACAGGGAGAAAACCCATCACTGAGCTGAACTAAAATCACCCCAACCAAACATACCACACCTCACCCACCCACACACAGACCAAAACCTCAACCATAGAGACATTAGTGTTTCTTGAAAAGTAATATTTTTTTGTCTTTGCACATTAAAGGTAAAAAAAGTTCAAATGACCCACTATTGTAGGCACTTTAAGGACCTGGTAAGCTAGTAACTTCACCGACAACATGGTTGAAAGTTTTATGTTTTCAACTTTGGAAACGTGTGCGTCAATTCCATACAAAAATCTCGCCATCATCCCTTTCTCCAGCTAGCTAGCTTTGTTCACAAAGAATTATCCATGCTCATCCAAATAACGTTTTCAGCTTCAGATACATCCCTACCCCTCAAAGACCACACCTCAACCAAACAGCAGCTCTAACAATTGTTTACTGTTGCTTAGCCATCCATTGTGGTGTGTTACAGCAGACTTGAGCACAGATACACAATGAGCATTAACAATTCCAGTAAAGAACATCCAAGACCGACCACAGTTTCCTTCTCAATGGTCTTAAGAGACAGACAGTCGTCCTCTAGTCGTCCCAACTCCTGAACAACTGTGGCTTGGAAGCGCTCCAGGTGGCCCAACCTGAGCACAGATGGGTGCAGTTAGGGTGGGTTTGAACATAGTGGGTTGAATTTAGGGTGAGTAAACTTGCCTGTGATGGTGGACAGCACTGAGGAGCGAGGAAACGTTTTGCTGGCAGTCTGTCAGAGCCTGCTGGGACTGGGCCTCTATCTGCTTGTACCTCGACTACAGGGGAGATAAACACACCTAGACTAGACAGACTACAGACAACCACGCATTTAAATCTGAGAAACCTGACCAAGCTCCTGTCCAACTAAGTTTAGAGGTGTGTGTGTGACAGAATTTGTGTAGAGTGGGGGATAAAGTAGGTATTTATGTATACATACCGTCTATACCAAAACAGACATTTTAACCCCATGCATCCCAACAATTTTGGTGTGTTTTATGTAATCACAGAGAAGTGTGCTCTCAGTTGAGTTTTGAAGGTCTGGAAGGCAGTGATGACTCCAGAGCCCATTTCAGTCTCTGACTCCGCATCCCCAACCAGAGTTCTGCTCAGTGACTCTTCAGAGACAGAGACAACATAGGTCAAACTACTTTCCTCCATTTCTAGACTAAATATTTTTTATTTTACTGTGTGAGATCTTTATCTCCAGGAAATGTAAATCAGTAGTCGCCAGAGTCTGCCCTAAGGTAAACAAAACAGACTGACCTGCAGCCTCCTCTAGTGGGCTGGAGGGAAACAGCACTCTGGGTTTCAGGCCAGGACCCAACACATTTCTCTCCATCTTGGCTCCAATGGAAGGCATCTCACAACAATCTGTAAGTATAAAATAGGGGGGAAAAAACACTGCTCATCTAGCCCACCAACATGTGGAAGCAGGCATATCAGTTCACATAGCAGCCTTCATAAAATGGGCATACAAACCTGATATTTCTAGAAGTCTCTTCCTTGGTGCTGGTGGGTTCTGGCTGGGTGCAAAGTCCTGAAACAAACCAACCAGTCCAGCAACATCATAAGTACTTACAATGTATGTGTGTCAGTTTGAATTACAGTGTGGGTTGTACATCTACATATGAACTGTATGTTTCTCTATGTGTATGTGCAAATGCATGCATGCATGTAGTTAGCTAGATATGGGTGGCTTCAGGCACCATTGGTGTAGATGCATATTGTTCATCCTGATGGGTTGTTATGTCTGGGAATCCTGTGAGTAAGAATTTTGTTAAAACTCCAGTTTGATGGACAATCTAGACTTCCAGCCTGGTGCAAAACAAACGAAAATAGCATCATTATGGTAGCACAAACATGAATCCCTTTCCATCTTAATTCAATAATCCTCATTAAAATGTTTGTTTGAATATAAAATGGTGAATCAGCAAGAAATACTGATCATCTTGCCTGAGTCTATGCCAGCCATCTTAACTGACTGAGGAATCTCCATGGTTTGGTCTCTGTCTTTGTCAAACAGCTGCTCTAAAATACCTTTGTTGTAGGCAATCTCCGTGAGTGGGAAGAGAGGGCAGCTGTTGAGTTTAAGAGAACAGATATTGTCAACAGAGACTTTACAGACACTATACAGAGACTTACCTTAGCAGGTCTGGTCTCGTCTGTACTGCTGGGAGAAGACAAGGGAAGAACTGTGGTGGGGAAAATAACGTTAAATAGTGGTGTAGGAGCCTAAATAGTTCTACAATGTTATTGATCAATTTAATTATTTGTTTTAAAAGATTTCCCGCAGTCCAGTTTTTGGCCTGATTGTAACTGGGAAATAAGCTACAATGCAAAGTACTGGGGAATGTGGCAGGAGATGCTGGTAGCGAGTTGAGGCAATCCAGTTTTTTTGCCACCAGGACCAACACTAACATCACAGCACTCAATATTACAAACCACTGTGTTTTGAAAGTAGCTCATTTGATTGTGGAAACCTAACTTTGAATTAGTTAATTGTTACAAATATGATCTTCAATTTAGTGGACATTGGACTACACTGGAATAAAGAATAAGCTCAGTTAATGCATAAGCACATTTTCTGTATCAGGATAGCCACTACATGTGAACTTATAGTAGAGCTGAACGATTCACGGGGCAACACCACCAACCTAATTCGGCCCTAAAAAAACACCACAAAGCCATGTACGATTCATAGCTAAAATGCCGAACACCAGTGTGTAAAATAAAACAAAGACCACCCGACAAGATCACTGATTGAAATCAGTGATCACCCCCCCGCCCCCATGGCCGGCCCAAGGCTTTAAGGGGCCTTAAGCAGAATTGATTGGGGGCCCCTCGGTGACGCTGTATATACAGTTAGGTCCATAAGTATTTGGACATTGACACAATTTTCAGCATTTTGGCTCTGTATACCACCACAATGGATTTGAAATGAAACAATCAAGATGTGCTTTAAGTGCAGACTTTCAGCTGTAATTTCAGGGTATTTACATCCAAATCAGGTGAACGGTGTAGGAATTACAATACATTTTATATGTGGCCCCCCCCTTTTTAAGGGACCAAAAGTAATTGGACAATTGGCTGCTCAGCTGTTCCATGGCCAGGTGTATGTTATTCCCTCATAAAGGGAGTTCGTTATTTCATTGACAAGGAGCAGATAAAAGGTCTAGAGTTCATTTCAAGTATGGTATTTGTGTTTGGAATCTGTTGCTGTCAACTCTCAATATGAAGTCCAAAGAGCTGTCACCATCAGTGAAGCAAGCCATCGTTAGGCTGAAAAATCTAAACAAACCTATCAGAGAGATAGCAAAAACATTAGGTGTGGCCAAATCAACTGTTTGGTACATTCTTAAAAAGAAAGAACGCACTGGTGAGCTCAGCAACACCAAAAGACCATGGAAAACAACTGTGGTGGATGACAGAAGAATTCTTTCCCTGGTGAAGAAAAACCCCTTCACAACAGTTGGCCAGATCAAGAACACTCTCCAGGAGGTAGGCGTATCTGTGTCAAAGTCAACAATTAAGAGAAGACTTCACCAGAGTAAATACAGAGGGTTCACCACAAGATGTAAACCATTGGTGAGTCTCAAAAACAGGAAGACCAGATTAGAGTTTGCCAAAAAACATCCAAAAGAGCCTGTACAGTTCTGGAACAACATCCTATGGACAGATGAGACCAAGATCAACTTGTACCAGAATGATGGGAAGAGAAGATTATGGAGAAGGGAAGGAACTGCTCATGATCCAAAGCATACCACCTCATCAGTGAAGCATGGTGGAGGTAGTGTTATGGCGTGGGCATGTATGGCTGCCAATGGAACTGGTTCCCTTGTATTTATCGATGATGTGACTGCTGACAAAAGCAGTAGGATGAATTCTGAAGTGTTTCGGGCAATATTATCTGCTCAGATTCAGCCAAATGCTTCAGAACTCATAGGACGGCGCTTCACAGTGCAGATGGACAATGACCCGAAGCATACTGCGAAAGCAACCAAAGAGTTTTTTAAGGCAAAGAAGTGGAATGTTCTGCAATGGCCAAGTCAATCACCTGACCTAAATCCAATTGAGCATGCATTTCACTTGCTAAAGACAAAACTGAAGGGAAAATGCCCCAAGAACAAGCAGGAACTGAAGACAGTTGCAGTAGAGGCCTGGCAGAGCATCACCAGGGACGAAACCCAGCGTCTGGTGATGTCTATGGGTTCCAGACTTCAGGCTGTCATTGACTGCAAAGGATTTGCAACCAAGTATTAAAAGTGACAATTAGATTTATGATTGTTAGTTTGTCCAATTATTTTTGGTCCCTTAAAAATGGGGGGGCCACATATAAAATGTGTTGTAATTCCTACACCGTTCACCTGATTTGGATGTAAATACCCTGAAATTAAAGCTGAAAGTCTGCACTTAAAGCACATCTTGATTGTTTCATTTCAAATCCATTGTGGTGGTATACAGAGCCAAAATGCTGAAAATTGTGTCAATGTCCAAATACTTATGGACCTAACTGTATATAATATATCATTTTTTAATTAAGCTGTAATTTCATATGCTCTTGGGGGCCCTCTGGGCTCTAAGTAGCCGCTTAGTTCGCTTATGCCAGCTCTGGTCTCACGGCCAATGCGTGAAAGTTGGTAACCCTGTGTTATTAGCCTACGTTTAGCTTTGATTTACCAAAATATTTTCAAAGAGGTACAGGCGGTATGTTCCATTTTCATGAACTTTGTGTGCTATGTTGCTGACTGGAGATCAGTAGTATATATATATATCTATATTTATTAATAATAAATCATATACTAAATCGCAATTGCAATATTAGTCAAATTAATCGCAATTAGCTTATTTTCCTAAATCGTTCAGCCCTAACTAATAGTGCCTTGTGTTCAGTGAGGATACATTATGAAAGTGAGGTATGTGAGTTGATGGCAGGGTGTTGATGGGGATCTAGGTTTAGGAGGGTTGACTTTAGGGTTAGATACAAGTCTTACTCTTCAGCTTAATCTTAGTCCTAGGTTTCTTCCTGCTGTAGTTCAATTTGCTCCGGGGCATACCACCTCCAGCTTCACCATGGCTCTGCTGAGAATCTCATTAGGACATTTAGCAGAATTCTTCAACAATAAGTACTATTGACAATTTCATAAAACAGCTTCCAGAGCACAGCCTTGGTTATTTACATTTAGTCATTTAGCAGACGCTCTTATCCAGAGTGACTTACAGTAAGTACAGGGACATTCCCCCGAGGCAAGTAGGGTGAAGTGCCTTGCCCAAGGACACAATGTCAGTTGGCATGACCGGGAATCGAACTGGCAACCTTCGGATTACCAGCCCGATTCCCTCACCGCTCAGCCACCTGACTCCCATTATCATAGATAGTGTTCGTTATGGCTATTTATAAGACATACAAACCTGCCATGCTGGATTCTCCTTGTTTTCTGGGGTACAGTGGGAGGAGCTGCAAGCCACAGGAAGACATGTTAACACTGAACAGAGTAACAGTTCACGGTCAGGGGTGAAAACGTACCCATCTGAGGAGCCTGACTGACTGAATAGATGACTTTTGGCTTTGTTCACCTGGAAACAGGTAGAAAGATGCACGATTAAGACCAGGACAATGGCTGTAGACTTATGGTGGTGACATATGGGGGGCTGCCTGGTGAAGGGATAGGGGACTGGGGGGCTGCATGGTGAAGGGGTAGGGGGTCTGGAGTGCTGCTTGGTGAAGGGGTAGGGGACTGGGCGTGCTGCATGGTGAAGGGGTAGGAGACTGGAACGGGTATACCTCTGTGTCAGACGAGTTATCAGGAAACTGAAATAAGTCCTGCATCATGACTCCGGATCCTTCCCTGCAAAAAAAAAAAAGATATTGTGGTGGCGACACACACACACTAATACTAGTTGGGATAAGATTTGCAGTGCTACTTACACTGGACAAGCATGCTGCTTAGGTTTTCCTTTCTGGAAGTCTAGGGCAGAGACACACAACCTAGTCATACATTTAAACCTTGGAATGGCTATGATGTGAGCTCTCTGTTGGGTGGCCGAGGGAGGGGAGTCAGAAAAAAGGGAAAGTTCACCCCAAAATCAAAATGATTTTTTTTCGCTTTCAAAATGCTCAAAATTAATAGTAGATCTTATTTTTTTTTATTAATCATTAAAGTACAACAAACCATGATATAACATACAACTCTGACATCACTTAATTTTCTGAAATCATTTAATCAGATTTTTTACATTAATTTGAAAATAAAAATGTTTAATCCCAAAAGAAGGGGGTGCAAATGCTCCCCCTGCATCCACGGTAAAATTGCCTATGACTAATGTTATTTATCCATCCATGTTCTTTTAATTAATTTGTTTTGGTGAGACCAGCAATGGAGATCACTGCCGTCTTTCGAATTATAGGAACTGTATGGCCCTCAGCTTGTGGTGGTCAAAGCGGCAACATTTCTTTGAAAAATTAAACAGCAGTCTCTTTTGATAAATATTTACCTGGTTATTCAACATACCTTGTTGTGTGCAGTTTCATGTAGAAAGAGGCAATCCAGTTGGCAAGTGTAGTTTGGTAGAAATAACATTGTTTCTGCATGGAACTGCTCACATCAAGGTCTGTGGATTCTAGTAACCTTGTCATGATTTCTGAGAATAGACATTGCTGTTGAGTTTCTCAAATGATTTTGGCACTTTGACCACCAAGTGTCCTTCAGTTCTATTATATTAGAGAAATGGCAGACATCTCCATAGCTAATATCTCCAAATCTTGGCAACTCACACCAACACAATCTATATGGAAGAATAGCACTACAGGTAAGAGGAAAAATATGTATTTTGGGGTTATCTGTTAAGGTGAAGGGTCAGGGTTTGTGAAGATGTACCTGTAGACAGGATGTTTATTGGGTCTGCAGGGGATGGCTGTTGTTCTTCTGGAATATATGGCTACAGACAGAATAACATAGCAGTGACAAATTTCACAGTAAATATGACACGTTCCCTGGGTTACCTTGTGTAATGCTACCAGTACCAGTTACCAGTAGGGCAGCTGTGACCAGTAGAACAGAACAGTAGCAGTACCACGAGAGATGAAGCGTGGAACACCATCTGGGCTGCCTCTAGAATGGGCTGACAAGAGTCAAAAAAGATCTGCACCATCCTCCCCTTGGTCTTGTGGTGGCTGATGGCATTGGTCAGGTGAATGGTAAGAACAGTCTGATCATCCCAGTCTGAAGAAACACACACTTACAGGTTACATGGGGACTTCCATTTTGCGGGTTTATGAACAGACCAATTCCTCCATCTTACCTCTGATGCAGTATCTGTACACAATCTCTCTGGTAAGGTGTACTGACTCCCAGAGAGATGCCTGAGGAAGACCACAGAAACTAACTCAACCAGAAAAGCACAGGCAGCCCAACTCAAGTAGGGTATGTGTCCAGTTTCTCACTTCAGGGTCGTTAATAAAGAAGCTGACACAGGATGACCCGAGGTTGAAGTCTATCCAGTACTGTTCCAAGTTGTCATCCTCAGGTTTGAACAGCTACAAAGATGGGAGAGAAGAGACAAGTAGACAGACCAGTTGACGGGGGTCAGAGCACAGGAGGAGCAAGACTCAAAGTAGACATACCTCAGTGCTGTCCAAGAACACTCTAATGCAGGGAAAAGTGTAAACTCTAAGAGAGATGGAAAAGGTGGAGCGGGATTTTATAATATTTAAATATCATTTGAAAACTCATGATTTTGATCATCTGAATGTGTTTTGAGCAAACTCTCACCTTCTCTCATCTCCAAAATAACTGTTCACCTCATTTAGAAAAGTTCTACAATCCTATTATTCAAGAAAGACATTTATTCATAACAATATAATTGAAGTCAGCTATTCCGTACAGGAATCATACAAAAAACGTACAACTTCAAACTCTCCGTCCTTAATAATGCTGAAGGATGAGGCAAAGGCTGGATTGGAGAACCAACCAGTGGCTAGATCCTTCCTCCACTTCCTGGCTGTCATCCGACATAAAGCCTCGGACAGGCTCACCTGCATCTCATAGTCTGCAATAGGAGAACATCAACTTCCTATAGAGATTTTTTTTATGCAAACCACCTGGATGGTTTCATTCAAAATCATTGGAAAGAGAGACTTTACATGCACTTACCCCCCACGTGAAGAATCACCTTGCCAAACTTTCCACTGGAAACGATACACAAACACAGTGGTCTTTACTCTAGTCTGGTGCCATGGTAAAGACCAATGTACCCTACCCACTAGAGGGCAGCAGAACACCAGTTAACAGTATGTTTTATAATACAGATAAGGTCTTGAACAAATAATTGTATACTGAATATACTGTGTACTTCAAGGGCCATCGTGCAAAACAGGGCCATTGTGCAAAACAGGATTAAGGACAGTTTAAGGTTAGATGTGCAGGGTTAGGGTTAGATCTAGTTTAGGTTTCTTGTGAAGGGTTACGGTTAGATATATTTGAGGTTAGATGTGAAGGGTTAGATCTAGTTAAGGTTATGGGGGAGTCAGGTGGCTGAGCGGTGAGGGAGTCGGGCTAGTAATCAGAAGGTTGCCAGTTCGATTCCCGGTCATGCAAACTGACGTTGTGTCCTTGGGCAAGGAACTTCACCCTACTTGCCTCGGGGGAATGTCCCTGTACTTACTGTAAGTCGCTCTGGATAAGAGCGTCTGCTAAATGACTAAATGTAAATGTTATATGTGAAAAAGTAGGATCTAGTTAAGGTTAGATCTAGTTAAGGTTGGGTGTGCCAGAGTAAGACGGGAATCTTTTCTTACAGGAGCAGAGAATGATCTGAAGATAGGTTGAGTTTCTTTCTCTCCTCTCTCGTCATCTTGTCCAGAATGGCGTTAAATGTCCTAATGGCCTTAACCCAGAGAACACCGTAACTCAGAGTTATTCATTATGTACCACACAGGGACCATAGAAAACCAATGGTTACTGGTGCACAGCAAACTACAGTGCAAAATCATATGGTTCCATTGTCCCATATCTTGGAGACTGAATGGTATTGTGAAAGAGTTGTTCTGGGGTCAGATGTTTACCTCCAATCGTAAGTCGAACTTCACCCCAGAGTCTGTCACCACCCCTCCTAATTTCAGTAAGAACAGACTGGTCCACTGTCCTCTACCTGCTCCCCGACACAAAAAACCTGATAAACCACCCTGCAATACCACTTATGAGAGAGACATACGGAGAAAAAAAAAAAAAAACCAACCTTCTATATTGGTCTGACATACAAGCTGGGGAAAAGTAAAGAGATCAGTTTGTCAGTTTAATACAATTGACTTTTGATTCAGTATCATTACTGATTGTTTGAGCCTTAAATTATATTGTGATTAAGTCTTCCATTTATAAGGTGTAGCCCATGTTAAATTTGTCAGTAATCCTATAGTTTCTGTTTTAAAAACTAATTCTCAATTAGTTAATATGCAAGTAGTAGGTATCGGTCCAGCACAGGCCTCTATCCTACCAAGAAGAAGTCATAGAAGGCCTCCAGCAGGGTGTGCAGCTCTTGGGCCCCTCCTCGCCCCTTCAGAGCCATTAGCGCACTCTCAAACCAGCTGGAGATGTGCAGAGGAAAGGGCTATTACACTAAAACTATGTTCATTGATGCAGTTGTTTCATCTTTCCACAGAAGGACCTCTTTTACAAAAAAAATGTAGATACGTTGTTGAAAGATCTACTCTGTACACTAAACAATTAGTCATGAAATAAGACTATTGATGAAGGTTTTTTTTCAGACTGTTGGTTTAATAATAGTATTTAAAACAATGGGGCCAGCCACCCTGAAACCTCCGTTCTGGTGAAAATATGTATTGATGAAAATGTGGACAAACTATGTAACCATTTCCATTGAGGTATTTTCTGAACTATGCACTACTGATCCTTGATTTCCGGCTGCAATTTATATATAAACTATTTGTTTGTTGCTTTGGATGAAAGTGTCTGATAAATTAAATGTTAATAGTGTAGGCTACATTATGAGAGAATATTGACTTGAAAGATTAGAGAGCAATCTAGGTTTAAAACAAAGGAGAACATCCAATCACTCAAACAACTTTAAGATACTGTTTAAGATGGGACATTACGTCATTTCCATTGTATTAAATACACATTTAATGTGCAAACCATTTTCATGTTTCAAATCAAATTTAAAAATGGGTTCGTCACGTGGGAGGTGTGCGTCCAAAATTTTGCATGAAAAGGTATTATATCACAATCAAGGAATGGAGAGAATTTTAAAAAACTGACCATTCTTTGTTTTTCAACATTTGTGTGCAATATCTAGAACTTTAAGTAGGCTAAGCAAGCAAGAGGAATACATTCGATTAATTATAATTCTCCTTGAGTTATAGGTAGCTTGAAGTGTTTGTATAAACACATAAAATGTGATTAGAAGACAATAAATGTGCACCATTACTGGAGACGATGCCCTAATATCCCCACCGCTGACACACACATACCACATCACAGCCATGATTGGGGAGTTAAGAAAACGAAACATAAACATTCCAAACATAATTGACAACTTATCTTCACAATAAGGCCGTGTTTCGCCAAATTTGCGAAGTCTTCCTCCAATTCCGATACATTTTCAATGGATTTTAGAAGCATAGTGACATTGTTGAAACGATTTACATCAATCTCCTGTCAATCACATTTGTTAAAGGAGCAGGGTCATTCAGACAATTATAACTCGGCAGGCCTTTCACTTTCCAGATGATATTTTGGCTATACCGAGGGAACAATACTAACCTTGATGGCTACTTTACTCAGCGTCGTGACCAATGACTTGGACGCTCTCTCTGCGAGGACTGCTGCAGTGATGGCGCCTACGTTACCGCCAGCGAATGCGTTCTCCAAAGCCTTCTCAAACTGATACACACACGTTTTAGGAATCATATTATGCGTGCGTTTCTTTCTCAAACAGTTGATGTATTGAACTGGTAATCGTGGAATTGTATCTCTATACTATTTTGCTTGATCGAAATTATTTAGGCTATTGCAGCCACTAAAATGCTGTTAAAATACGTATTATTTAAGAAAAGCATAATTGATCAACTTAAAGAAGCAAACTCACGTCCATAATGTGCGGCGTGGGACAGATGATCAGATCACAGGTGTAACAAATCAATTAAGTCCGTAAAACACACAAAAAATTCCCGCGAGGTTCTGAAGGTGAAGAGTTCCCTTAAATTGAATGGGCTAAATTTTAAAATGTGATGCAGATTGTTAGAAATGTTGAGATGGACTAGGCTCCTAAATTTCAAGTTCGTGATTTATAAACGGGGAGATTTCGATTGAATAGTCATTTGGAATTCGGAATATTGTATTATTCAGAGAACAAAAGTATAGTATGTTTCTATTGTGGGAACAGAAAAATTGTTAACTATAGGCAATTGTAGGCTACTATATGTCGATACGTTCGTTTGTGTCAGTCATGATACAAACGAACGTCTAGACACCGTCATGTGTATAATCCACGCGGCATTGCAACCCTAAATGTATCTTTCAAATAATTATTTTTATAATAAAACGAATTGAATATGAAGTTTGTGTAAATGACCGAGCCCATTGTCGTGATTAATGTAGCCTAGTGTTTGTTGTTGGGCCGTCCAGTTGTGATGGCTACACGTCAGTGTGCTTCAGGTTTACACACAACACCGCTGATGACTTGGCAGATTGCCTGATAACGGGCGTCTTTGTAGCCGTTAAACGTGTTTATTTCACCTTCTCATATTTTCACATACTTTTTTGCTGACGTATGTGCTAGTGATCAAATTGTTCCACTCAAGCAGGTTTTAAATTGGCATTACTTGTGATTCTCTAGTCAAAAGTGCAACACCATCAGAATAACGGGGATGTTTTCCCAAGTTTTATTGGTGGCCCTGCATTTAGGTTTGGCTCAAAAACATGAATAGCCTACATGTGGTAGAGTGAGTCAATTAATTGTTAATGCTTGTTTGGGACTTTTTTTTGGTTATTGGTTTTCTTGCACAAATAACGGACGTAGCCTAAGTGTGGGTCAGTGTCACAGGTCAAAGGCAGTGAGAGCGTGCGTGCTGGTTAGGGTTAGTATCGGGAGTACCTGCCTCTTACACGCGCGCTGTAGCCTCACCTGCTGTCATTACCAGAAGACTCCTGGCTCAGCGGGACCTCTGCTCTGGACGCAAGCAACGTACGCTTGGATAAAAGCCGCAAATAGAACTATAATCATACAAATTAATCATTATTTACGGTATAGGCCTAAAGGCTGTTTACTTTAATAAGTACAGTCGCCAAAACTGTTGTATTTAGAGAAATGTTTCCCGTTTTGCGCGACTGAGGTGCCGTGGCCTTGATGGTTGCCTACAAGAGCGTCAAATTGTTGAGAATCTTCACAATGTCAAAATCGTCGGATCAGTTTGATGACCCTGACTGTGTCTGCTCCTTCGGTATGAAGTTAACCTGGGATATTAACGACCCAAAATTGCCTCAGGTAAAGTGACCATTATGACTTTCTAACACGGTCTTATTCTCGAAAGGCAAATTAGGCTACTACGGGAAAACCACGAGAAAACCATTCTCGTTAATTGCGAACGACACTTTTGCGGAATTTCAGAATGTCAACAACGAAGTACAATCGAACAATTAATAACTTTACCTCGAATTCGGGTAATTAGCACCAAACAAAAGGTAGTGTTGTTGCTGTATTTATTAAGGTTATGGTCAGTTTTGTTTCATTTCTCACACACTTAACAAATGGCTTTCTCAATATAATAACAATAGAACAAAATGTAGGATAAGAGCGTCTGCTAAATGACTAAATGACTAAAATGTAGGCTATAGCCTATTGAGATGTCATTTAGACCTTTTTAAATGAAGGCTTTTTAGGCCTTATAAGTAATAAATAGCCTGGACGATAGGCCTACAAATCACATATTACAGTTAATCCCCTAAAGTCAGATGAGGTGTTTTTGTATTTAAACTACATTTTGTAAATGTTGTTGCAGGATACCAAGCAGTTTGACGCTTTTCAGGAATGGACGGATGGGTATGTTCGTTACATCTACAATGGCGAGGATAAGAACGCTCAGCGGCACCTGAGCGGATGGGCAATGCGCAATACCAACAACCACAACTGTCAGATTCTTAAGAAATCTTGCCTCGGCGTCGTAGTGTGTTCACGGAACTGCACGCTGGCGGATGGAAGCAAACTGCAACTGAGACCGGCTATCTGTGATAAAGCACGACAAAAACAACAGAGTAAATGATTGCATGCTAAACCATTTGTGATTATACGTCACATAGCCTATCTCTATATATATGCCACAGATTGTCTGCTGTAGCCTAGGTTGGAAAAATGAAATACCTCTCCTTGAAATAGCTTTCCAATAGGCCTATGTATTTTTGAGCTTGTCAATTATATTAGGTCAAATTTGACAGTAGCCTGTTTAAAAATCAAATACGAAGGCTATTGTTTTTAAGTACTTTACTTAAAGCAACAGTCTCTTGAGGAAATATTGGCAAATTTGGAATAGGCAACTGGCTTGCCCAAGATCAGCCTACTTAGGTCTAAGTGAACATCATAATCTATTGCAAATTAATTTCTGTAATAATAGTTTTTGGAGTTTAAATTATCGGCTAAAAATGTATGTATAAATTATTATTTTATGAGGAGTACGGTTAAGGTAATAATGTTAGATACACTAAACTGTTTTACACGATAGCCAAGTCAGTGTAATTGTGTCTTTCAGAGAAGCTATGTCCTAGTTGTAGCTCTGGACTGGAGCTGCTACCTTGTCGCGGACACAGCGGTTACCCAGTCACCAACTTCTGGCGAGTGGACGGAAAATCTATATTTTTCCAGGTTGGATTTGTCAGATTTATGTCGACTAGACACATTTGTAGACTGTTTTCATGAATAGAATACTTTATATAAATATTAAGCAATTTCAAATAAATTATAGGTTACATTTATAATAAACATTTAATGAAGGAAACATAATATTTCCGTAAAATGTGCATCTCACAAGCACATCACATTTTAGGAGAATACAAATAATGTATATGGTGCTATAAGGTAGTAATTACTTTATTAGATATATTAGTGGCAATGATGATAAATGACCATTTTTTAATTTGTAATATTAAAGTCAGTAGTTCTTGTGCTGATCTGTTATTGGTAATAGTGAGCCATTTGCTGTGCATTTCTATGGTCACAATGTCAGAAATGTAGGGGATGCTAAACACAAGTTTTTTTTTCTGAATTGTGTGTGTGTGTGTGTCTGTGCCTGAAGGCTAAAGGTGTCCATGACCACCCAAGGCCAGAGAGCAAGTCTGAGACGGAGGCCAGGAGGAGTGCTGTTAAGAGAAGGATGTCCTCTCCTCACTTCTCTCAGAAGAGACGGCTGGTGGAGCCAGAGGTTAGCGCTCAGTTATCAGCTCTCTGTACAGTGACACAGCACTGTAAGATGCACAGCACTACCAAATATATGCATTTCTCACACACGCACACATTTGCTACTCTGTTTCAGAGGTTCCCTGAAATGACTGGTCCGTTCGCCAATCTGCATCCGCTGTCCTGTATGGAAGGTCCTGAGCGCTTCAGCATCATTGCTGAGTCTAACTTCCCCCTGCAAACTCAGCACTATGCCCCATTCCAGAGCCCTGAGCCATACAAGTTTGCCTACGACTCCCATAGTGCCATGGGGGAGACCCCACCCATGCTGCAGAAGCCGGCCAACCACCGACTGTACATGCCTCGCCCCTCCTGTGGTTATGACTTTGCTGTACCGGGGTACCTGGGCTCAGGCTCCTACACACCCCTCTACAACAAGGACCCCAGCAGCCCCCAGCCTGAGAGCTCTGAGCCTGGCAAGCCCACCCCAGGCCTGGTGTCCAGCTCCACACCCCACCCCAGCAGCAGCTATGATGCCCCCCCCAGCAAGCACCATGGCTGGAAGCCTCTGTTGGGGAAAGGCACTCCCTATGGAGAGCGAGGTGATTATGACCACCACTACTACAACCCTGAGTACCCCTGCCGCTACCCGGGGCCAGCACCCGGCTCCCCTGCTGCCCTGCAGACCATCATCACAACCACCACCAAGGTGTCCTACCAGCCCTGCCCCAAACCCAACCTGCTGCCAGCATGCAGCTCCCTGTTGGATGATGCCAACCAGACATCCTACTCTGAGGACTCTGGCGTCATCAAGTCTGCCCTCTCATATCAGCCAGAGGCCTTGCCTCTGCCTGCCAAGGTAGAGCGTCCGGACAGCTTCGAAGGCTACAGATACAGCAGCTACTCAACCAGCTACCCTGACCGGGTGACTCACCCCTTCAGATACGAGGGAGGGGAGTACTGACAGACCTGCAGACAGCACTCGCCTATCACTGACAGACTTTCACACAGTACTGACCTATCACTGACAGACCTGCAGACAGTACTGACCTATCACTGACAGAACTCAAGCCTGGCTGACAGAATCAGGCAGCCACCTGAAGAACACCGATGTGTGAACCAAAATCTCCTTGTTCTTGTTATTTATACATTTGATCAGTCAAAGTTTCTTGACTGTGAAAATCTTCATTAATGTTTCTTATAACTTCCCAACATTTCGAATTAGCATGAAATGCATTATGAAGTTCATTTCACTATATTAATATTATTGTAGGCATCGTCTTATAAGAATTTCTTTCACAAACAAGCAGCCTGTCAGTTTCCATCTATATTTATGCAGGAATAGGTATGCATGTAGTTCAGTTTAACAAAATGTCTTCATGACACTTAAATAAATGTGCTTTTGATGATGACTTTTTAATGACAGAGTGGAGTTATTTACACTGTTTATTTTGATGTTCAGATGTGCAAATTGTGATGGTCTGTGTTGTCTGGGTAGTTGTGCAGTGTACGTAGCATGGTCTCAATGCAGACAACCTATCTGTCTTTACAGTCCAATCTTTTAGAGATCAACCAGCCATTATGTTGTTATCAGCTTCTCCGAGTGAACCCGAACCCACACACAGAGGCCTCCACAGAGGATATCTCTTTGCCAGAAAGGATCAATTTAAGTAATTAATTGTTGGGTTTGTCAGTGTTTCACTGTTAATCTTGTGGTTGAGAGGTGCCTCGGCACGTTGTGAAGGGGTGCAGTGATGGACGGAGGGCGGGCGGGAATCTTTTTTCTTGTCCCTCTGAGCACTGGTTATGTGTGTTGCTGACAGTATCTTTTCTCACGGCGGGTTCAGCAGGGGAGTGGCGCCGCTCTAGTTAGCAGCTCAACACCTCAAGTCCCTAGGACATTCCCTGTGATGTCCCGCCTAGATAAACAGATGACTGGTTTGGTTTGGGGCCTGGATTTGTGACTCACACTGATTGGTGAGTGTGTCTGTTATGGCCTTTGACTGGGTCTGGTTAGGGCTTGAATGTAGTGCACAATACACACTGACAACAACCTGAATATGAAAACGATGCATTTAACGATAAGTATCACTGTACGTGCAGGGACAAATGGTACCATGAGAAGGCAATAGTTAGGGGATGGAACCCTTGATGCCTTTTATTAACCCAGCTGTCTTGCCCTAACTCTAGGTCAAGAAGACACAAGTATAGTGAACAAGTGTTCATAACATAAATCCTCACAAACAGCTGGGAGAGACAAGACTTTCTTCACACACCTGTCTATCTGTCAGGTGCGTAGCCACGTGGTGGCCAGAGGGGCCACGGCCACCATTGGTCAGAGAATGGCCACCCTGCCGGCACCCCCAACCTCACAAAAAAAACTCCTTAAACCCTCCTGAACAGAAACGGTATAAAGCTGAAAAAATGCATTTGTATTTTTTTTACAAAGTCGGCTTATATTGTCATTTGTCACTTACGCTACAAGCCCCATATTCGCAACATGTTGGGCCGCGCCCCCATCAACAGCGCAAGACGCAAACTAACGTACCTGCATTCTGACTGCGCTTCAATGGAGACTAGCAGCTAACCACTGGATACCGTTAGAAAACTGCTGCTCTGAGTGATGCAGTGTGTGAGTTTTAAAATAGTAGTTTTTGACAATCAAGTGCCACCCCAAATAAAAGACTGGCCAGAGCTGGCCCCCCCAGAAATAATGTCCTGGCTACGCCCCTGCTATCTGTACAACTTTCCAGAAGGTAGCAGAATAGTTCCTAACTATTGGACAGATGCGCAACAGACAGGGCTTAGAGAATGTCGTATTGTACTGACATGTACAGATGGGAATGTGAAGAACAGTGTGTCTGTAGAGGACTGACACATACTGTAGTCATGAGTGGAAGCTGTCACAGTTGGTCGATGCTGTTTTGTTTTTTTTAGCTTTGAACCCTATCAAGAATCTTAGCTATGCCAGGCTCAAGATATACAGCTAATATTTTAGAGAGCATGGGACAGGACCGTCATCCTCTTCTACCCTTAACAACAACAAGCTCAACCAGATTACAACAAACTATAATAACAAAGGTGCACCAAAGACACACACACACACAGACACACACAGTCATATAGTCATACAGTATAGCCACATCTATCAAATTCAGGGTGACAGAGCCATTAGCTACAACAGATCTGGGAGCAACTTGAAGGGAAGATAGAATGAAAGGAGGACAAAGCATCTGTCACGCTCCCCTGGCTCCGTCAGGGCTCCTGCCTCTGATCTCTCCTTCTCTCTCAGCTCCGCTGACCCACACAGGGGCTCCTGCCTGCGGAGGGTTAACACCTGCACTGGAGCCTCCACACTGTCACAGTTTTGGTGGCCTTGAGCAGGAGAAAGGGCTAGGGTCAGCCATTGGTGGCCTTAGGTGGCGTTGTAGTGAGTGATATTATGATCAACTTGCTCACTCAGAAGTAACAGAAATAGTAACAAGATAATCCCTAATACCCCAAAAGTTATTCAAGCTGTGTGTACCAAACGATCTTTATCTCCAAACACCCCAACATGTCAACACACTTCCAGAGCACAGTGATACCCATCAGAACATGACACCAGGATGGATCATTTAAACATGTACACTTTTATCTTTATTAAAGGAGACATTTGTATGATAGTTACTGCAACACAAAATGAAATGACCCTAAATAAATTATCAACATTCAGTTTGGGTACAGTCTGTCTCTTGGAGACAGTCATGTCCACCACCAGGCTGTCGACCTTTGTCCGTAAATGCCCATCAGAAGTTCAGAGGATGATTCAGAGTTTGAACAAAATGTAGTAGACACTAGGGCTGCTGTACCTACAACAACAGAACACTCAATCCAGCTCCAGCCACCGCAAGACAGACCAGCTATAGTGTGACAGATAACAAGTCTGTCAGTTGTCTTGCGTGAAGATAAACTTTGCTTAAACCAGCTTAATTCTTTTCAACTGGAGCAGAAAGGCTTCCTCTGCAGAGATGAAGGGAATACTCCATGGCATCAGGGTTAGGATTCCATGTCTCGTCCAATAAGGACTCTGAGATCCTGTGCTGAATTGATACGATGCCATGGATTTCACGTTGTGGCCTAGTTCAGAGGCCATTTGGAGGTCACCTGGAAAGTACATTCTTAACAAGCCAGGCTGTTTTTTTGTGTGTTTTTTATTTGGAGTAGACATGTAAACCTGTAATTATAAACAGTTGATAACAAAAGTGTTCATTATGATCTGATTGACTTTTTACAATCTGTTCTTAATCAAGTAGAATTTTTTTTTGTTTTAGAGTGAAAAGATGCCACACTTCAGAGACTCATGAATGACATGAGAATGTCATCCAGGGCTAAAAGCCTTGAACAGAACTATAGAGACCAAGAGTCTCCTCAAAGCTCCTTCCCAACTGCTGAAGACCCAGCCCCTCCTAAACACACCCCAAACTATACCCAGCCCCTCCTAGACTCACCCCAAACTAGACCCAGCCCAAACTAGACCCACCCCAAACTAGACTTAGCCCAAATGAACCCCAGCCCAATGTAGACCCACCCCAAACTAGACCCAGCCCAAACTCCTGAAGACCCAGCCTGAACTAGACCCACCCCAAACTAGACCCAGCCCAAACTAGACCCACCCCAAACTAGACCCAGCCCAAACTAGACCCACCCAAACTAGACCCAGCCCAAACTCCTGAAGACCCAGCCCAAACTAGACCCACCCCAAACTAGACCCAGCCCAAACTAGGCTCAGCCCAAACTAGACCCAGCCCAAACTAGACTCAGCCCGAATGAACCCCAGCCCAATGTAGACCCACCCCAAACTAGACCCAGCCCAAACTCCTGAAGACCCAGCCTGAACTAGACCCTGCCCAAACAAGACCCAGCCCAAACTTCTGAAAACCCAGCCCAAACTAGACACAGCCAAGCTAGACTCACCCCAAACTAGACCCAGCCCAAACTCCTGAAGACCCAGCCCAAACTAGACACAGCCCAAACTCCTGAAGACCCAGCCCAAACTAGACCCAGCCCAAACTCCTGAAGACCCTGCCCAACGTAGACCCAGCCCAAACTAGACTCACCCCAAACTAGACCCAGCCCAACGTAGACCCAGCCCAAACTAGACCCAACCCAAAGTAGACCCAGCCCAAACTAGATCCACCCCAACGTATACCCAGCCCAAAGTAGACCCACACCAAACTCCTGAAGACCCAGCCCAAACTAGAGCCAGACCAAACTCCTGAAGACCCAGCCTGAACTAGACCCTGCCCAAACTAGACACAGCCCAAACTCCTGAAGACCCAGCCCAAACTAGACCCAGCCCAAACTCCTGAAGACCCAGCCCAAACTGCTGAAGACCCAGCCCAAACTAGACCCAGCCCAACGTAGACCCAGCCCAAACTCCTGAAGACTCTGCCCCAACTGCTCAAGGCTCCGCCCCAGCTCCTAGTCCTCCAATATTTTAATCAATTTGATCATACTTTTTTGTTGTTGCTCAAATCGAGGTGCCGCCCCTCCCCCTCCGCCCCCCTCTTCATGCCGCCCTAGGTGGCTGCCCATGTCGCCTGTAGGAAGGACCGGCTCTGCCTCAACCAACCTAAACCCTCAGGGAAGACAAGGAAAAACTCACAGAAAAACTCACTACAGGAGAAAAGATGGAAGAAACCTTGGGAGGAGCAATTCAGTGAGGCATCCCCTCCTCCAGAGACGGTTGGTGAAAGAGAGGAGCAGAACACAGGCTTAACATAGTCATACAGCAGGGAAGTGTCAATGGGTTTTGAAACACCAAAATCCATTGTTCGACTTGGTAGATGTAGGAAGGGACCGGGAAACTCGCTGTTGCCCGTCATGGAGACTGGTTTCCGGTTGGCGACCAGGTCCAGCGTTGGCAGACCGATGACCAGGCAGGTGCTGACAGCTCAAACCCCCCACACCACAGGGGATGTGTGGAGGGGGGACAGAGAGGGGAGAGCAGGGATTAGAGAATGCCAGGAGCAGCTAACAGTTACAGTCATATTTAGAATGAGATCCCCACCGGTCAAGTGTGGACTAGTGCAGCAATTTACAGTTTTTCTCAATTGTTTACACACAAATACTGGTACTTGAGACACAATGACCACAACATGTAACACATGCACCAACCCCATGAACCAATTGTGCTAAACTACAAGCACAATTCCTGCTTTACACTCAAATTGCAGTTCTAACACACACTTTTTTCAAAACACTACACACAATTCTCTGCATTTGGCACAATTTTCATGAAGAAAATCTTTTGTTTTCACAAAGAACACACTGCCATTCAAATACGCACACTGACTCATCGCATGGACAAACACCTGTCACACAGTTTTACAATTAGCAATCAGAGCTTTAGCATAAAAGGGCAACAGGTGACCTCTTCTGTTTTTGAGCAATGGATGCCAACATTGGAAACAGAGGCAGAGGAGTGAGAGTAAGAGGAGGTGGACAGGGAGGACGAGGATGAGGAAGGCCAAGGACCATAATCTCTGATGAGATCCGAGCCGCTTTGGTTGACCATGTAGTCAACCATGGTCTAACAATGAGGGAGGCTGGGCAAAGAGTACAGCCAAATTTTAGCAGGTACACTGTAGCATCCATCATCGGGACTTTCCGAAATGAGAATAGGTAAGAAATCTACTCTCACTACAAAATTGCAGTAGGCCTACTGCATATCAATACAGTACTCAATGAGTACAGTAGTAAAGTATTGCCTGTGGACTGTTCTGTAGGACTGTAAAAATAAAGTATGTTTCAAGTATTTGGAAAATGTATTCCTACTTTGTATTCCTACACAGTATTTACAGTATTTTACTATATGTTTGACAGAACTGAAAGATTACCAACACAAGGTGGTCGGGAACGTCTTCTTTCTCCTGAACAGGAAACTGAAATCATGAACATGGTCCTAGAAAATAACGCCATAACATTCAACATGCAGCCCTAGACACTAAGACAGCGCCAGCCCCCCTCGGTTGGAACATGAACTCTGTTCCAGGGGAGAGAACTCTAAAATAAGTTATATTTATATAATAAGGGTGAGAATGCCCCGTCCCCCGTTGTCACCAACTAGTAACGGAAACTATAACAATAGCAGGTGTGTGAGTGGTGCATGTGTGTAATGATCTCTCTCAGTATGGCTGGGTAGAATTGTTTCTTGGTTCAGGGCACGAGCAGAGAACATTAGCTTGTTATGTCTCAGTGTCAAGATGAGGTGCTGAGAGACCTGAAACCTTGAGAGAGAGAGAGAGAGAGAGAGAGAGAGAGAGAGAGAGAGAGAGAGAGAGAGAGAGAGAGGAGCAGAGAGAGAGAAAGAGACAGGGAGAGAGAAGAGGAGAATAGAGGAGAGTGATAGAGACAGGGAGAGAGAATTATATAGAGATAGAGAATGATAGAGAGATAGGGAGAGAGGAGAGTGATAGAGAGACAGGGAGAAAGAGGACATGAGAGAGGAATAGAGTGATAGTAACAGGAAGAGTGAAGAGGAGAGAGAGGAGGAGAGTGATAGAGACAGGGAGAGAGATGAAGAGAGAGAGGAGGAGAATGATAGAGATACAGGGAGTGAGAGGAGGAGAGTGATAGAGAGAGACAGTGAAAGAGGAGAATGATATAGAGAGACATGGAGGAGAGTAAAAGAGAGACAGAGAGAGTGATGAGGAGAGGGAGAGGAGGAGAATGATAGAGAGAGGAGGAGAGAGAGGAGAGTGATAGAGAAACAGGGAGAGAGGAGGAAAGTGACTGGGAAAGAAACAGGTAGAGAGAGGAGGAGAGTGATAGAGAGAGAAACATAAAAGATTGAGAAAGAGAGCATCCAGGTCTAGCCTGAGAGAACAACCCATCAATCTAAGATTCAAGATACAGTCATGGTTACCAGTGTTTATGACAGGGTGAAAGGGTTAGTTAAGAGTTAAGACCAGGTCCATAAGTCAACATACTTTGGAGAGCAGAGAGGAGCAAATCCTTTAAGAAGCGGTGTCAAAGAGTCAGTGTGAGCTTTATGGTGTGGACATGTACTTACATGATGAGAACTTGCTAAATGAATGGCTTTAATCTCCTATATAATCCATGAAGGTGATGAAAAGGTAAATGTATTTGTTGGGAAGAAGGAGGGAGAGAGAGGAGGTGGACCATTGTGGAGGGGCAAGGTTGTTAGGATTAGGACTCAGTACTAGTTCAGTCTGACTGAGACCAGTGGCCATATTTACAAAACACTTTATTTTAACACTAAGAGTTCTCCTAAATAGTAGTAAAAGTTCTTAACTAAGAGTTTCCTCCTAAAACATATTCACAAAGCCGCTGAGACCAACTTTTACTAAAGTATGGTTGACCTTGTTGCTATTCACGATGTCAACAAGCTTACCATCTATACCCACAATGATTTACTAGTAGGGGAAGGATCTCTGTCAATGATTTCATCCTATAAATATTGTATAACAAAGTATTATGTTGCGATATGTAAAGTTTTTTTTATTGCCAAATTCAAATGTAGGTTGTCACTAATGAAACAAGTATATGTTGAGCTAATTGTCAGTGTCTTACGTGTGCATCTCATAATGAATATGCATAAAGGCAGCCGTATGAATTGTCAATGTGTCTGCAAAGGGTATATTGTTTGATGCAATGTCATGTGTTCTACTGATGGATGGTTGATCTACTACAATCATAATACCCGACGATACTTTTTCAAAAGCTCATTATCATTATCATTGCCAGCAACAGACATTTTAGGATTTTTTGTGATTTGGTCTTAGTGACTTCGGAGCGAAGTTCTGTGAACTTTTCACAGAATTAGGAGCTGGTTTAAGTGCTTAAACGCTTTGAGTAAGAGTCCAAAAATTAAGAGTTTCTCCTAAATCGGCAAGTTGGGAGCTACTTTTAGCCTTTAGATGTTTCGTGAATACGGTCCCGGGTCTAGTCTGAGTCTGGTCTGAGTATTTCTGTGACTAAGAAGTCTGGTCAATCCTGCACATGCCTATGCCAGACTGACATAACTGTAATTTTATCTCAAAAGGGTTTTCCTACTTTTAAAGTTGTTTTCTCTCTTGAACAGAGATCTTATTGGGATTTTTATTTTTGTTTGAATTGTTTATCACTTGTATTATTGTTTTTATTGATTTTATGTAAAGCACCTTGAGCTACAATTCTTGTATGAAATGTGCTATATAAATAAAGTCTTACTTACTTACTTACTTACTGATACCTACATTAATCTACCTAAGAAAAACAGCTTCAACATTCCTTGGATATCTGTTGAATCTGATAAAAGGCTCAAGACGCACTTGTTTTTCCGGGAGTACAATGGTACTTAAGAATGGTTTGCTGGACCCCATGTTAGTTTCCTCAAGGATCACAATGACTCTTGCTTAGAGCCTTGCTGCTCTTGTTGGTTGTGGTAACTGATTTAAATAGTTGAAATATTTTTTTACTGTTGCTTGGATTTCTACAGGTACACTTGCACTTATAACTATTCATGTTGTTTAATTATAACTTGTTTAACTACATGCTCTTGTGGTTCTTCCCTTTGGCACTTATTTTGGTTGTTCACAATATGTGCTTCATGTTTTGGCTACCCGCAATGTTTTTTGGGGCTATCTTGTTGTTATCAGTGACCTATGCACTTTGTAAAGCTCTCTCTTGGAAGTCGCTTTGGATAAAAGCGTCTGCTAAATGAATAAATGTAAATGTAAATGAAGTGACATCACTTGTGCCAATGAGTCAGATACCATAGTAATGACTCCACAGTACTGTAGGTGAATTTTGCTGGTTCAATACTGCCGTAAAGAATTGCAACATAACTTTCTGTAATTTACTGAAAAGTATTCAAAATCATTTTAAGCAACTTTAACTCATGTGTCAACAACTCAGCACGTAAAACATGATTCTACACAATCTTTTGCGCCAGGACAAAGTGCATACTCTAAGGGGGAGTCAATAGTTGAAAAGCATCTAGTGTGAAATCCTTCAGCATCCAACCAGCTTGTCCCTATGTAGGCAACATGGCCCATTCACTGAACCTTGAACTCAGCTCCTCACATCTGCTAATCTGTTAATCTACATTGACGTGTATGTACTCAGACAGATACTGTACACAGAAGATGGGAGGGAGTCACTTACGTCTCAAAAGCCATCATGAATATGCCAAACAAGTCAAGCAAAATGTTCTTGTAGGAATTGAAATAAAATGTAAATACAATTTTAAAATAATTCATGAACCCAAATCACCACTCACTGGCCCTCAAGGGCATTCTTCTAAAGTTGAGTTTATGTCTTGTGAGTTTGTATACAGTTGCATTCTTTCCTATCTCCAGACATCACTGATGTTTGAGACACACATGTGTGTTTACATGATGAAAAGCAACTGATACTTTATCAAAGCTACCTGTATGAGCTGGAATTGTTTCTCATCCATCTTGGCTGCTGTCCAATTAGTGTACTAGGTGCCTACGTGCAGTTTGTTTGTGCTGAGCGTCAACTGGCAGTTGTTCCGGCTGACCAGTAGATAAAGGACTGTCAACAGGTTTAACCTGTACGTTCAGCATCACAAGCTTCTGCCTGCTGAATAAACTAGAGTAAATGGTGTGGTGCCTGGTCCATCCTGTGAGCAACAACCTGGATCTCACATACCACTGCAGGTCAAACCCTGGTCATGCCTGGGCCCTCTCAGGTGCCTCTAGTGGAATAACCACGGCAGTTCTGAACTCTGGCTTCATCAGGGATTTACAACTTATTTGTGGGTGTGTTGTAAGAGACAGACAGTTGTTACTGCTTTAAGAACAGAGTAACAGGGATATAGGGAGTCAGGTGGTTGAGCGGTTAGGGAGTCGGGCTAGTAATCTGAAGGTTGCCAGTTCGATTCCCGGCCTTGTCAAATAACGTTGTGTCCTTGGGCAAGGCACTTCACCCTACTTGCCTCGGGGGGAATGTCCCTGTACTTACTGTAAGTCGCTCTGGATAAGAGCATCTTCTAAATGGCTAAATGTAAATGTAAGAACACTATAAGTGTATGAGATTCCATACATTCAAAATATTTTTTGCAGCTTAATGTTGGACTGTGTTTGTTTTGTGATTAGCAACTGTGCTATATGCACAGTAAAAAATTACACACTAACATTACCCATAACATGATAAAATCCCTAACCTGAACCCTGGCCATGGCCCTAACACTACTCCTGCCTGACACCTTAACCCTAGCTCTAACCATAGTTTCAGTCTAAAAAAATTATTGAAGACAGGTTGGATCTGAAGGTCAGTAGAAAAAATAATTCTAAAATATATTTACTATTACCCAACCATGTTAAAGAGAGATATGCATTGATTTAGGTTGGGGGTTTAGCTCTAGGATTAGCACTTGGGATAAATTGCAGGCTAATTCTGAGACATCTGATGCAGAGAAAAAAAAGAAGAAAAAAAAGTTGAGGAGGACACCTTTCCGTGAGAATCCTTATCTGAGCAGGAAGCAAGAGCCAAAAATGTACTGTCTTCTTAAAGAAGCATGAAGCTGCTGGTTAAGACACCACCTCCCAGATCCTAGTCAGGATATTGTGCATCGTCCTGATAAGCAATCTGCCAGCTGCCTTGTACCATGAATTCCATTATACTGTGGCTCATATGATTCATCTTTTTCTTCCCTGTTTTTCTCCATGTCCTGTCTCTCAATGTCTTTGCCTTGCCTCTGTTTTCTCTCTCTCAGTGCTTCCTAGGTTTTTGATCATCTCCAAGTGGCATTAAAATGAAAACAGCCATTAGTGCGGAGCCACATCTGAGGCCCAGGCAGGCCAGAGGGCTCTCCATGCTTCTCTGCGCTTCTCTCAGGACTGTTTGGAAAGTGATCGGATTTCAGCCGATATGGTGATTTATTTATATGTGAAGAGAAGGAAATAATTTGTGTGTGAAAAAACAGAGATGTAGTGATTAAGTCCTGACACCTTTCATCAACACTGAGAGCAGAAGATAACAACCAGCCAAACAATCCCCTTGTTTTGTAATGGATCTTCTCTGACTGCCTGGGATGTGTGTGTGTGTGTTGAGGAGAATGAGGAGGGATAGAGAAAAAGAGTAAGGGGGGATGAACATCCGTGTCCATTAGTAAGTTCAGAGGGTTAGCAAGGCCCTCCTGTAGTGGGGAACTCATCCCACTAAAAGCCAGTGCAACAGAGTACACCTGATGTCAGTCTCTCAAACCCCCCAATCTCACATTAACTTGATAAAATGTATTTTTTTCATAACCATAATTGACTATACAAATAATCAGATAGCAAATTGCACTTCTGTGAATTTGGCTTTGATATGTTGTTTGCTCTGTAATGTATCAGGGAGATGTTTTTCAGACGTAGATCACAGTAGTCTGTGTGTTTTACTGCAGGTCCCTAGATAGCTCATCCCAGAGATGCGGGGTCAGATTGGCCTCCTCAGTCTTTGATGATGTTGTTGTCTCCCCTATGTGATAACACATGGATGGACTCAGCTCTGCCCGGGATGCTTGTTTGTCAGGAAGATGAAAGAGGATCAGAGAACAGAACCAGAATCAGCATCTTCTGAGACAGAACCAGGTTCTAGTACTTGTCTGCACTCCAGATAGAACCAGGTTCTACTATTTGTCTATACTCAAGACAGAACCAGGTTTTAGTACTTGTCTGTCCTTCAGACAAAACCAGGTTCTACAACTTGTTTGTCCTCCAGATAGAACCAGGTTCTACTATTTGTCTATACTCAAGACAGAACCAGGTTCAAGTACTTGTTTGTCCTCCAGACGGAACCAGGTTCTAGCTCTTGTTTGTCCTCCAGACAGTAGTCTTCCCCAAATCCTCACCTTGTTCTGTCTGTTCCTTCTGTCTTCTTCTAACCCTGACCCTGACATCTCCTCCCCCTGTTCCTCCCCCTCGTCCTCCTTCATGCCCTGCAGTGTGTTTAAAACCCAGAGGTAATGAGGGGGAAAAAAGGACAACAAGCAGAGATGTCCCTACAAACATGAGGCAGGAGGGAAAGTATTCACTGACAACTGTGCTGATTACAGCAGAGCAGCAGCCTCTGAGCACAGGTCAGGTTTTTGTAATTTGAGCCTCAGTATAAACACACACATCTGAGAAGCTTCCAGAACACCTGGCTACTGACATTCACCCCATAGAGTCTCTAGCATACCTGCTGCCTGACAGGCCAGCTTCTCTCCTACCATACCTGCCTGTCAGGCTACCTTCCATACTACCACGCCTGCCTGTCAGGCTACCTTCTATACTACCATACCTGCCTGACAATCTACCTTCTCTACAACTACACCTGCTGCCTGACAGCCTACCTTCTCTACTACCACACCTGCCTGCCTGAGAACCTTCTCTCGAACCATACCTGCCTGACAGACAACATTCTCTAGAACCATACCTGCTTCATAGGCTACCTTATCAACAACTACACCTGCTGCTTGACAGGCTACTGCTGACAGCAACCATAATCATCACATCAACATATTAATTTAACACTATCAACTAAAGCGACATACAGGAGGGATTTGAACTGGGGATCTCTTGACCACTGACCCTTTTAGATTTCCTTTTCATGGCAATCAGCATTAAAAGGTCTACAATATAATGGTAGGTGTGTGGTGTGCTCTCATTAGTTTGGTATAGTCACCTTTATGGCCTTCTGTTTTGTAAACACTCCAAGCTTGTCCATGTAGACTGGCTGTGGATGCCAAACACAGTGAAGTGCTTGAGGTGCTGCACCCCGCCTCAAAGGCATTCAGGTCACTGATCACTGTGGCTCATTAGATTTCAAGTGCTGCCTGATCTGCTAGCCTCCCTCAACCTCTACCATCCATTCTCACTATCCTCAAGGTCTGTCCCTAGGTTGACATGCTCCCACAACCTACAGACCCAGATCCATCCACACACATAATGCAGAGCTTACCTCCACATACACAAACAAAACAGAGACTACCCCCTACATACACACACACGGTGCAGAGTATACCCCACTACACAGCCCGTCATCCAAGGGGCTCCGTCAGCAAAGTGCTGGTCATCAGCTGGGGCTTAACCCTAACCCTCTTTTAGAGAGCCAGCAGTCACTTAAAGGACGGCTCTAAATCCATTTCCCCTCTACCATCCTCCTGAGCTCTGGTCTGCACTGATGGCTGCCAGTACGAAGAGCTTTCCTTTCAGCCTCTCGTCACACCTGGAGTGCCTTTCTCTATTGTGTGTGTTCTGAAGTAGAGGGCACGTCTCAACTCTCAGCTGTGCTGGATAGAGGTCATTTATACAGTACATTGCCTTAGATAGGCCACTGTATAGTGGACATTGTTAGGCAGTGCACTTTTGGGCAGACCAGCCCTACCCAATTGTGCAAAATACATATTCAGTGATATTCACACATTTCGTACAAATCTGTCAAGGATAGTTGCCTGTTTCAAAGCCCTGTGATAACTGGTAAAGTGCTAAACTAGTCTGGTTGTTTTTTTGGGGTAGGTCTGCCATCTGCAGGCTGCATAAGACACTGCACATACTAGTAGGTAGTGATACATTTAGGGCAGGGGTCGGCAACCCGCGGCTCTAGAGCAGCATGCTGCTCTTTAGCGGCTCCCTGGAGCTTTTTCAAAAATATGAAAATGGAAAAGGATGGTGTGAACATATTTTTTGTTTTAATTATTAAAACAGAAATGTTGAAAAAATATTTATTATACACATTTTTACAGCAAAATGTGTATGTGTATAATAAATATTTTATTTCAACATTTCTGTCAACGAAGATTTACGTCATAGCCTGCGACACACGTTTCTTTCAGCTCGGCGTAGTGCCAGACAGGTGGCTGTTGCAAATAAACTGGCGGGTGTGTCATGGGCCATGGATCCCAAACGGAAAAAGAGAAAGATAGCTGAGGAGAACAGAGGATTCAACAGTTTTTGGACCGAATCATTTGCTTTCATTGCCAATGCGGAAGGATTGCCTGCATGTTGGCTTTGTAATGAGAAGTTGTCAAATAACAAAAAGAGTAACGTGGAAAGACATTTCCAGGGAAGGCATGCTACATTTGCAGCCGAGTATCCAGTTGGGAGTGAGAGAAAAAGTGCGATTGCATGAATGCTCATTATGTATTTGTAGCCTACTTATCATTTTGATAGTAATATAGCTAATATAGACCACTTATCACCCTACGTCACACCACTGTCAAGCATGCTCGACTGCGCATGTCGGCTGCAAAGGACGGACTTCTCCCAGGTATACACTTGGAGTGTCGATCATGTCATCATATATCTCTGGCCACTGGATTTCAGAGCTTGACATTAACTTTTTGAGGCACCTGTCCTTTGGACAAATACATTTACGTTTCATTTGTCCATGCACAAAAGTCACTTGACCCCCGATTCCTATAAATAGCCTGACGATGTGATAGGGCAAAACTAGCCTGGCTAACGGAGGTCACTTTCTCAGGCAAATGACGAATGAAACAGGCTCGGTTAAAGAAATCCGAGATGTTGGCTATCTTCAGCAGGCTCGTATCTACTATAGGCAGTCCTCCCTGACGTTTTTACTGTAGAATGGAGTGAACGGGCAAAACTAGACTGGCTCGGGCAAAACTAGCCTGGCTAACGAAGGTCGCTTTCTCAGGCAAATGATGAATGAAACAGGCTTGGTTAAAGAAATCCGAGATCCTGGCTGTCTTCAGCAGGCTTGTATCTACTATGGGCAGTCCTCCCTGACGTTTATAGTGTAGAATGGAGTGAAATACAACATTGTGCACACTGCCAGTGAGCGACCCGAGTCTGACTGAGGCTAACAACGTCAAAACAGTGTAACGGGGACGCAGTCTCACTCAGATTGCCAGTTTTACACAAATCACAAAAATAATCGGACCAGCTGGCTAAAAGCAGAATCTCTTTAAAGCTGCCCTGCTTGACTTTTAAGGTGTATAATTGACTGTAAAACTGTAAAATTATGAACTTTGTGACATGACGTGAAGACATAGCTGCCGCATAAGATGCGGTCTACCAGGCGACATTCTCACTCAAATTTCAAGACTTTCGTAACCCGAATCAAAATTCTGATGTGACAGATCAATTGGGAACTTTTCTCTTAAAGGCTGTCCTCGACCTTTTTGGTCTTTTTAAATCGCACTATTTGTATAATCCGTGTACTTCTCTAGCCATTATAAAGGCTATCCTTTCCCGGTTTTCTGCAGCCACATTGCGCGCTTACAGCCTTAGTCTATAGACACTTACAACATGTGTTGCCTTCATTATAAGGCTTATATAAGGCTTCTAATTTTGGGCGGCTACAGACAGATTTGTTTTTGTTTTTTTGGTCCAATATGGCTCTTTCAACATTTTGGGTTGCCGACCCCTGATTTAAGGTTTGGATAGAGGGTTAGCACTCGGTTTGAGGGTTAGGATTAGGTTTCAGGGTTAGAGTTGGGTTTCAGGGTTAGGGTTGGGTTTGGCGGTCGCAGGACCTACAATAATATGATCTAAAATGTGGTAAAGAAGTCCATAGGCATTACATTGAATTCCCATTAAAAAAAGAGAAGTCAATATATATAAATACACATTACACAATGAACCAAGCAATTTTAGCATGAGTTTGAAAAGATTCAAACCAAAATCCTCTCTTAAAAGCCACTCCTCCAAAACACACGAATGTGTCCAATCATTAGTGCTGGTCCGACCTTAAATTATGTTTTACCACGCCTCTCCTTTACTGTTTTTAAGTTTTCAGAGTGAGTGAATAACTAACCAGGATATTCAGCAAATTGTTAGGCTATTTGATCAACAATAGGAAAATATAATAAATATAATAAATAAATATATAGAATGCAGATTCTGTCTGTTTAACTAGGGAAATGTACAAGAGAATGAATGGTAAATGGACTGCATTTATATAGCGCGTTTTCTACCTTAGCGGCACTCAAAGTGCTTAAAGATCCTGTAAAGTGGAATTGAAAACAAGTTTTAAGTTCACCACACCACAGAAGAATGTGTTATTAACAACCCATCCAAATTCAAATGAAAAAAAACACAGACAAGTATGTTAAATTAGGCTTTGAAATCGTGAGAAAATCAGCACTCTTCTCTGCTTGAGACTGGGGGGGGGCGTGTCGCCTGAAGGAGCTGAAGCTCCGCCCCTCGCTGCCTACCTACGACCCAGATAATGGACGCTACGTCAAGCCGAACAAAACAGTATAGAATTTGAATTCATTTGTTCAATGAGTGAAACATACAGATACATATAAATGAAATGTTCCCCTGAGCTGTAACACAGGAGTAAAAATGGACAGAGAGACATCTGTCTGCTGTCTCTGGTGTCCATTTGAGCTCCCCAACTACTTCTAGCACATTAGCTACCATTTCACCAAAATACCATCATTCTACACCGAGTAGCCTAATATCAAGTTAGCGGTTTGCACTAACTCATAGCAGAGATACCTCTGGAAAAATTATCTAGTATAATTATAACAAGCACAGAACTGAGTGATTAACTGCTGGCGGCGGTGGATGGTCCAGGTGCGACCGGAGGAGGAACGGCCGGGAGGGCGTTGCTCAGTACGGCTCCGCACTGCAAGAGAAGCCGTGTGTCTCTGGTCCATGTTAAAATTATCAGCCGTGAAATGGTCACTGCATAGGCGGCTGTTGGAGTTTAGGCCTAAATCATGTCTGATAACCACAATATTGTTATGGTCGTTAACGAATATATATATTCTTAGAACTTTATGTCAGTTCACACCACAACGATGGCATTAACAATAAGATAGTAATAGTAAGCAACAATCGTCATCAGGGCTCTCACGTTTTGAAGACAGGCAAGAGTGACATTCCCCCCCCCTCCCCCCCATCGTCAGGGGGTCAAAATAAATTTATTAATTAATTGCTTTTTACATGACATCTTTGAAAGGCAGCAATGATTAATGCATCCATGGCCAAGATATAATTATAAAATATGACATTATTTTAAAAGTGACCTATAACATCGACTATGCAAAACACTTAAATGTATTTAGTGCTAATAAAATTATTACGCCTATTTGGAAAGAGATGTTTATAATGTGACAATATGTCAGTCATCGTGTGATAACGAAAATAAGACTAGGCCAATAAATATAACAGACGAAGTATTGCAAGCTCTGTCAGAGATATCGGGCCTATGTTCGTCCCGCACTGGGTTCGAACCTGCCACCTCTGACATCCTCAGCGCAACCACTACCAACTATGCCAACGAAAAGCTGGCAATCCGTTGATGCGGGTGGCCTGTTACATACCTGAGGAGTGAGTTTCACCGATACACACTGGATACATCTATGAACTACTTGTTCTGAGCAGGTGTTGACAGTGAACAGGCTGTAAAACTGTTGGTTAACACTTGCGTTCTCTTCAGGTCATTCTGACCCATCAGTCATTAGGTGCGTTCGACATGGACTGCGGCTGCATGAAACGACAGGCGAGAGTAGCCGCTTGCAGTCGGGGAGGAGTTGAAAACGGCTCTGCAAAGTCGGACATTCCAGCTTCTCGTGGTTTGCTGCGTTGACGTCAGTCATGGCCGATCAAGCGCTGTTTGCTTACTTTACAAAAACAAAGTGAAGAATTTTCGTTTAACTGTCAGGCTGTCTCAGACAGCCCACATTGCGAAGGTTAAAAGAAAATGCTTTTTATTTGTTTTTGTATTGGGTAAAATTGGGTAAACACAACGATGGTTCGTAGTGAACCTTTGGGTCATGTGACCCGAAGGCAGCACAAGGGTTAAGGTGTGCCAGCACCAGGCGCTCGAAAGACTTCATTACCACAGAGGTCAGGGCGACGGGTCTGTAGTCATTATGTCCTGTTGGCCTTGGCTTTTTGGGCACAGGGATGATGGTGGAGGACTTGAGACAGGCTGGCACATGGCATGTCTCAAGGGAGGTGTTAAAGATGTAGGTAAACACCGGAGACAGCTGGTCAGCGCAGTGCTTGAGGGTGGCTGGAGAGACAGAGTCCGGCCCAGCTGCTTTGCGGTGATTCTGCCTCTTGAAAAGTCTGTTAACTTCACCCTCCTGAATGGAGAGAGTCGTCACTGTAGAGGGGGGGAGGTGGAAGGCCTCCTGGGTGGGAAGGGGTAGTTCAGGACTGTCCAATTGTCTTTCAAATCTGCAGTAGAACTCATTCAGGTCGTTGGCCAGGCGGGAGTCGTTAGTGGAGTGGGGGGCTCTGGGCTTGTAGTTGGTAATCTGCCTGAGCCCTCTCCAGACAGAAGCAGAGTCGTTTGCAGAGAATTGGTGTTTTAGTCTCTCAGAGTACAGTCGTTTAGCCTCCCTCACCGCCTTGCTAAACCTGTTCTTTAACTCCTTGAAACTGTCTTTGTCCCCACTCCTAAACGCGGCCTCTTTCTCTGACCTCAACCTTCTGAGTTTAGCTGTAAACCAGGGTTTGACGTTGTTGTAGCTTACCCTGGTGCGTGTTGGTATACAGCAGTCCTCACAGAAGCTGATGTATGATGTCACAGCCTCTGTGAGCTCATCCAGACTATTGGTAGCAGTCATGAACATGTCCCAGTCAGTGCAGTCCAAGCACGCCCGCAGATCCTCCATAGCTTCACTGGTCCATTGTTTTGATGTCCTCACAGCAGCCTTACAGCGCTTTAGCTTCTGCCTGTATGCAGGAATCAGGTGGACCATGGCGTGGTCAGAGTGACCCAGTGCTGCTCGGGGGACCGCATGGTATGCTTTGCTGATTGTAGAGTAGCAGTGATCCAAGGTGTTTCCTTCTCTGGTAGGGCATTTGATGAATTGTCTATATTTTGGGAGTTCTTGAGTGAGATTGCCTTTGTTAAAGTCGCCTAGCACAATAACCAAGGAATCCGGATTTTCATGCTCCACACTCAGTATCTGGCTGGCGAGCAACCAGAATGAATGATGCAAACTCTCGTGGCGAGTAAAAAGATCTACAGTTAATAAAAAATGATTCCAGATCAGGAGAACAGTGCTGCAGAATCACTGTCACATCTTCACACCAGCCACTGTTAATGTAAAAACAAATACCACCGCCTTTCGTTTTGCCAGAGAGCACAGGGTTACGATCCGCTCTCAGCAGTTTGAAACCTGCTAGCTGTAGCGCAGAGTCTGGGATCAGTTCACTCAGCCATGTCTCCGTAAAGCACAAAACGGAAGATGAATGAAAGTCTCTGTTTTTCCACACCAGTAGCTGAAGTTCATCCAGTTTGTTGCTCAGTGAACGCACGTTGGAGAGAAATATCCCCGGTAACGCTGTGCGTGCCCCACGCCGACGGAGTCGCACCAGAGCACCGGCTCGTTTGCCTCTCCTACGGCGCTTCGCTGCTAGGACAAAGCCGAGGGTGGCTTTGACTATAATTCCCACTAATTCCGCCGCTGGAAGCAGAAAAGTGGGAAATAAATCCACAGGAGTTGTAGTCCTGATGTTTAGAAGTACTTCTCTAGTTAGAGAACCCCGGAAATCTTGGCAGAACACTGAATTAACAGACAAAACAAGACAAAAAAGAGCGCACCTAACGACCGAGGCAGCCATCATCGGCGCCATCTTCTCTCACTTAGGTCATTCAGGTAACGGTAATTTCCTATTGACTCATACAGCTGTGAACTGTATCCTTTCTCAAGTAGGATTTAACAATTACAGCCTACTGAAGAAACCGTGCTTTCACTGAACCACAACCTAGAATAGTCTAGGACTACGTAGGTGACCACAATACAGTGTGTTTCATGCTTGTAAAGTTTGCATTCATTACATTTTTTTAATTGCTTGTATTTGGTTATTTCCCAACATGTGTCAACAGTGTAATGTAATTGTATTGAATTGATTTGATGTGTTTCCTAACTTGGTGGTGCTAATGAGTTACTAATGAATGTAGCCTTGCTAATGGGAGTTTTAATTTATAATTTTGCCTTCTGACTACACTTCTCTGTTTAGCACTGGTGTAGAAGTGCAAGACGGCAAATTAAACATCTTCAGACCATCAGTGGTTTCCATTTTTTGTGTGGACGCTACACTAACAGAAACCAGCAGACTGTTAGAACATGATACAAAAGTGTATTTGTCACTAGCCTATTGATATTGCTCATAATATTACATTTACATTTACATTTATTCATTTAGCAGACGCTTTTATCCAAAGCGACTTCCAAGAGAGAGCTTTACAAAGTGCATAGGTCACTGATCATAACAACAAGATAGCCAAAAAACATCGCGAGTAGCCAAAACATGAAGCACACATTGTGAAAAACCAAAGTAAGTGCCAAAGGGAAGAACAATAAGAGCATGTAGTTAAACAAGTTACAATTAAACAACATGAACCGCTATAAGTGCAAGTGTACCTATGGAAAAAAGCAAGCAACAGTAATAAAAACTATATATCACAGCGAGAACAAAAATTTAAAACAGTTACCACTAACCACAAGAGCAACAAGTCTCTAAGCAAGAGTCATTGTGATCCTTGAGGAAACTAACATCGGGTCAAGCGAACCATTCCTAAGTACCGTTGTACTCCCGGAACAAGTGCGTCTTGAGCCTTTTCTTGAAGGTGGAGAGACAGTCAGTATCTCTGATGGAGGTGGGGAGTTTATTCCACCACTGGGGGGCCAGACAGGAGAAGAGCTTGTGTTGGGACCGGGCGGTCTTGAGCGGTGGGACCACCAGGCGGTTGTCTGAAGAAGACCGTAGGTGACGGGTGGGGGTGTAAGGCTGCAGGAGAGACTTGATGTAGACGGGTGCAGTCCCGTTCACTACTCGGAAGGTCAATACCAGGGTCTTGAATCTGATACGGGCCATGATAGGTAGCCAGTGGAGAGAGACGAGGAGCGGGGTAACATGGGAGCGTCTGGGTAGATTGTAGACTAGGCGGGCCGCTGCGTTCTGAATCCTCTGAAGAGGGCGGGTTGCACATGCTGGGAGACCAGCGAGCAGCGAGTTGCAATAGTCCAACTTGGAGAGGACAAGTGCTTGGACTAGCAGCTGGGTGGAGTGCTCAGACAAGTATCTCCTGATCTTCCGGATGTTGTAGAAGGTGAATCTACACGACCGGGAGACCGCAGCAATGTGGGCCGTGAGGGAGAGCTCGTCGTCCATGGTAACCCCAAGGTTCCTGGCAGAGGATGAAGGGTTCACCGTCGCAGATCCCAGGGTGATTGAGAGATCGTGGGAGATGGAGGGTTTATCCGGGATGATGAGAAGTTCTGTTTTGGCGAGGTTCAGCTGGAGGTGGTGCTCGGTCATCCAGGCGGAGATGTCTGTGAGGCAGGCCTCAATCCTAGCTGAGATCCCCGGATCGGTCGGGGGGAACGACAGGTACAGCTGCGTGTCGTCAGCGTAGCAGTGGTAGGAGAAGCCATGGGAGGTGATGATTGGTCCAAGTGAGGTGGTGTACAGAGAGAAGAGGAGGGGTCCAAGGACGGAGCCCTGTGGGACGCCAGTGGAGAGCTGGCGAGGTCCTGACAGTTTGCCTCCCCAGGAAACCTGGTAGGATCTTCCCGACAGGTAGGATGAGATCCATTGGAGTGCAGTGCCAGTGATGCCCATCTCAGAAAGTCTGGCGAGCAGGATCTGGTGGTTAACCGTATCAAACGCTGCAGAAAGTCAGAGGGAGTCAGATGGCTGAGCGGTGAGGGAGTCGGGATAGTAATCTGAAGGTTACCGGTTCGATTCCCGGCTGTGCCGTATGACGTTGTGTCCTTGGGCAAGGCACTTCACCCTACTTGCCTCGGGGGAATGTCCCTGTACTTACTGTAAGTCGCTCTGGATAAGAGCGTCTGCTAAATGACTAAATGTAATGTAAATGTAGAAAGGTCCAGCAGAATGATGACGGATGACCTGGAAGCCGCTCTGGCAGACTGGAGGGCAGTGGTGACTGAAAGGAGGGCAGTCTCTGTGGAGTGGCCAGTCTTGAAGCCCGATTGGTTGGGGTTAAGCAGGTTGTTCTGAGAGAGAAAGTTAGACAGTTGGTTAGATACAGCACGTTCAATTGTTTTTGAAAGGAAGGGTAACAGTGATACCGGTCTGTAGTTCTGGAGGACGGCAGGGTTAAGGGAGGGTTTTTTGAGTAGAGGGGTAACTCTAGCCTGTTTGAAGGCAGAGGGGAAGGTGCCAGAGGTAAGAGAGGAGTTTAGGACATGGAGAAGAAAAGTTATGATGGAGGGGGAGATGGTTTGAAAGAGAGGTGAGGGGATAGGATCAAGGGGACAGGAGGTGGGGCGATGAGAGAGAATGAGGTCAGAGATCTCTGCCTCAGACAGGGGAGAAAAAGAGTTTAGACATTTAGTTGGGTCAGTCATGGAGGGTGAGAGGGTAGGAAAGGTGGGTTTAGGGAACCGACTGCTAATGACAGCGACTTTTTTCTCGAAGAAGGAGGAGAAGTCGTCTGCTGTCAGGGTGGAGGGAGGGGGTGGGGGAGGTGGGTTAAGAAGGGTGGAGAAGGTAGAAAAAAGTTTGTGGGGGTTTGAAGCGGAGTTGATTTTGTTCAGAAAGTAGAGGGTTTTAGCACCAGTTATGTGAGAAGAGAAGGATTTGAGGAGGGAGTGATACTTATCAAGGTCCAGACCGCCTTTGGACTTGCGCCATCTCCTCTCAGCTGCCCGAAGGGTGGACCGTTCTTCACAAATAACATCCGTAAGCCACGGGCAGGAGGGAGAAGATCGTGCAGGCCTGGTTGACAGGAGACAGAGAGAGTCAAGTGATGCAGTTAAAGTGGTTAACAAGGTGTCTGTGGCAGTGTTAGTGGAGTGGGACGAGAACTCGTCAATGGGGGGGAGGGAGGATGTTACAATAGAGGAGAAATGGAAGGGTGATAGGGAGCTGAGGTTGCGCCGGAAAGTTACAAGGGGAGGGGAGGTAGAAGGAGTTGGAGGGAGAGAGATAGAGAATTGGATAAAGTAGTGATCAGAAATATGCAGTGGGGTTACAGAGGTTAAGTCAGTGATACAGTTACGTGTCAGGATGAGGTCTAGCTGTTTGCCTGCCTTGTGGGTCGCCGGTGTGCTCAGCAGCGTCAGGTCGAAGGAGGTCAGGAGAGACGAGAAGTCAACGGCCTGCATTCCTTGGAGGTGGATGTTGAAGTCCCCAAGGACTATCAGGGGGGTTCCATCATCCGGGAGGACGCTGAGGAGCATGTCCAGCTCCTCCACAAAGTCGGCTAGCGGGCCTGGTGGGCGATAAAGAACAATTAAGCATGCCTTGATAGGATCAGTTAGCATCGCATAATGGTGTTCAAATGATTTGGCAGTAACAGGGAGTGGTGTAGATGTGTATTTAATATGTGGGGAAAGAAGCAACCCTGTCCCACCACCCCGCCCGGTTGAGCGGGGTGAGTGAGTGAAGGAGTGGTTGACGGAGAGAGCAGCTGGAGTTGCAGTGTTCTCAGGGCGGATCCATGTCTCTGTCAGCGCCAGGGCATGAAGAGAAGCATGAGATGCAAACGCTGGGATGAAGTCTGCCTTGTTCACAGCAGACTGGCAGTTCCAGAGCCCTATAGAAAGAGAGAGGGCAGGTGGAGAAGATCTGGATAGGTAGTGAAGGTTAGAAGTTGACCGTATATACTTAGTGATATAATATTAAGCTTTAACACATGATTCTATACCATTGAATTACAACTGCAGACAAACTTTAATAGTTTAAAGTTTGTCTGCAGTCTGGGTTAATACTGAAGACATATTAGATAGTACCAAATTGCTGTGAAAGTACCAAGTCAATGAAGTGAATCACCAAGTACCAGTTCAAGACAAAATCACTGTATTTATTATAGATCTATAAGGTGCAGTTGTCTGTCTCAAGTTGAGCATCTTAGAGGACTGGACCAAGAATACAGGAATCAGGGCAGTTATATAGTATCACAATATGGTTTTTTTTAACTGACAAGAAACGTCAGGGGGGATACCAATCAACATAGCTTTGCAAGCACAGAAAGAAGACGCTGCATGCTAGTCTAGATAGCTTTTGTTTTGGCCTTTAGATAGGGCTCCTAGAAATGGCCTTGACGCTCCTTCTATTTTCCTTGTTCAAAGTTGCATGGTATTATACACTTTGGTAATATTGTGACCTCTGACCTACACTAGTGTCACAGGCATTTCCTAGTCACACCTCACAAATAACTAACTTATGGCTATGCAGGCATAAGCAAACAGCAAAATGTCAGTTTATCAATGATACAAGCAAAATAATTCATAGATTCTCTATATTTCTCTCCTGGACATGACTAAGGGTTATGTTCTTCTTCTTCTTTGGCTCTTGACGAAGGCGGTCGCATTTTTCTCTCCTCCCCTCCCTGACCTTCCCTGCTTGGCTGTGTCTTGTGTCTTGTCTCAAGATACTCTCTCATCATCACTCTCCGAAACTAGAAGCATGGAATTAATTAGCTGGGTCTCAATGCTATTGACACCATCTTCTCGAAGCTCGGGTGCGGGGGAACCCAACTGTCCGGACGGGACATTCGCAGCTGGCTACACGATGGACGCGTGGGAGAATTGGCGTGTCATGTGTCTAGCGGCGCTTTCCGTGGAGGAGGTTGAAGACATCTTCATATTCGGAACCATGATTACAGGCTTTCTGCTGTTTGGAATAGGCGCTGGCTTTGTATATCGTAAAATCAAGGAAACGGCTGCAGCCATCAAAAGCCCCGTTAGGCTGCCCGATATGATTGATGCGGTGAGCAGTTGTTGGAGCTCAGTCTGTGAACTTACAACGCAGCATTGATTACAACAGGGATAAGTTTGCGGCTCTGCAAAGGAAGATGGAGGACATGGAGACCTTCCTGAAGGGTGGACGTGAAAATTGAGTTGCGGCTACTCGTCAAAACAACTACCCCAATCTTATCCACTTTCGGCCCCGTAACCAGCACAAGCCCTGGCCAAGGTCGTCGCTGGAAAACAACTCCCCTGGAGAGCGCTGAAGCGAGACTATCTTGCTCCTCCCTTCCCCCCCCCCCACCGACATCTGTGGTTTGGTCTCTTCCCGGGTCATGACCAAGGATGTCTCCTGGCCAACACAATCTGCATAGGGAGAATCGGACTGATTGTGGCCTAGGTCGAGGGCGCCAACCCAGACCTACTCACACATTAACTTTCACCTACTACAGATATCACCACCCCCCCACCCCCATCCAACGCCTTCGCCTGCTTGTTTCCCCAGGGTGGCTGGCGGGTCTGTGTCCAGCGCCTACCATGGCTGCAGGTCCAGATGCTGCTTGTCTACCCCCCCCCACTCCCTGTTGCAAGTCACGTGTTTTTGTAAATGTTGTTGTGCTTATGTGCTGAGGTTTTTGTCTGTTCCCACACTGTACTCCTCTAGGAGCATTGTCTGGGTGTTGCCTTTTTCTCTCCTCCTCTCTCCTCATGTTATGCTGTAACTTTCTAGTTGGCGCCGAAAATGGCTGCCTAGGTAGGCTCTCCTGCCAAAGTAAATTCCTTGTCTGTGCAAACTTTCATGGCGAATAAAAACCCATTCTGATTCTGTTCTCATTAGCTTGATATAGCAGGGTATAGATCAAACATGTTTTATTATATTCAGAGTATTCCAAACAGTATAAAAGTAATAAAATAATCATTATATATAATTATTGTTAACTGATCAGTGGTTAAGGACAAACCTCTTCAATACACAGTAGCCTAGGGGTGTAGGGTCAGAGGCTACACCTCCAAAACAAACTGTAAGGCTGTATCAAAAATGGGAAAAAGATCAAAGTTAATAACATGTAGACTACATATTAATCTATTTTCAGTCTTTAAAAAAGCAGTGTTTTGGCCACACAAAGGATAGAATGAAAGTGGCATAGGCTACAAAAAAAGATATTAAGATATTATCCACTGCCTGTCTTGTCCTTCTGAAAGTTGTTAAATTGAATAGGCTGAACATCAACATGTAACATAGCCTATAATGTGTATGCCTACTTGGACCATGTCCTGATAATACATAAAGAACATTAGGCTACATGTTTTGCCAGGATAACTGCCGCTAGACCATTGAATGTTTATGATGTTCCTGTGTGTTAATTCCTTTGACTGGGTACAACAACGCGATCAGTCAACCGATTCAAAAATATTTTTAATGTCGGGCTACGCATTTATAGCACATCTGTCTGATACGTAAAGTGTGTGGCATCCTATACACAAGTTTTTGAGTCGTTTCCGCTCTACATCCTAAATTCCTCCCCTCGATGCAATCCACTTCCGTTCTGGCGGGCTGGGTTTGTTTTGCTAGCTAGCTCCGTTGTGCCGATAAAGCGCTGATATCGCAGTGACAAAGAGGATATAACATTTACAACATGAAGAAAAGTGGTTCGGGAACGACGTGTGTGGTAGTTGGTTGCAAACACTCGAGAACCAAACCAGCTACGAAGAGGCAATGTCCATGCGCTCCATTGTTTACTTTTTTTCGCAAGCCTGATACCGACTCGGAATCAAGGACGTGGCTGAAGGCATTGAATCTAAAGAAACCACCCCGCAACGTTTTTTGCTTGTTCCTATCACTTTGTTGACCAAAAAACAACCAAGGATAATCCTTTCCCAGAGTTGTGGTTGGGATACAATCGCCCTCCCCAGCCAAAGAGGCGTCAATTCACCCAGCGGACCACTGCCTCCAGCCAGAATCTGATGAATGGTTTACTACTAATATAATGTCATAATAAATCATAAAACGTTCATTGATTTGTGAGCCATGCTTATTATTTTAACGATTGAAAACGGATGTATCACAGACGACCGCTATATCGTATATGTCGTCCAACAGAGGCTAATTATGCTAACGCCTCAGTCAACAAGGTAAAATTGACTACTATTTTCGAAAGTAAACGTACTAATAATATCAGTGTACATCGTATTGGACATTAAATCTCACAATAGTGTTTTATATCACAATGTTAAATGAGCAATAAGTTCAGTTTAGCATTTGTTGAGGCTTGGAACTCCGTTGTGATTACATTGAGAGCAGAACGTTTGTCCTCCCTACCCAGATAAAGAAACGCAGACTTGAATCTGAGGGTAAGTTCAGCAACTTCAGCTATGAAGCTGACAATACTATTAGTGTTAATTATGAAGAAGTCATACACTAACATTGCTACCGGTATTTTTCTAAGGCAGTTGATTGTTTTGGAGATGTGACAAACAATGCCCACTATAGCTAACGTTACATCATCAGAATGGGATTTATTCGCCATGAAAGTTTGCACAGACAAGGAATTTGCTTTGGCAGGTTCTTCTCATCGTCATGTTATCCTCCCAGTTCTGCACTGAATTCGGGAGGGGGAGAGTAACGCCATCTCCAGTCAATGTAGTAGGACCGTGATCCCAAGCTAGCATCGACATCACTGTGTTTACACCGGCAGACGCTGTGCAAACTACTTCTGGCGGAAATCGAGTGCATTTGTGTAGAGTTATGGCAGAGAGTGGCTGTTTATCAATCCGAAGAACGCTGAGAACGCAAGTACATTCTTTTGAAGAACGTTCTTGCAAGCGTCCTTGCGAGAATGGTCTTGCAAGTCCGCAAGGACTTCTGGGAAATCAGAAGCGTTCTCGCTGGTCAAGTCACCATCCGATGCATCCTCAATAAAAGGGGCGGATCAGGAACATTTCGGGTATTTTTGGCGTTCTTGGTGACTTGTGTTCTTTGGATTGGAACTGTACTTGGGCAATGAAAGATGACGTCAAACGAGCTCGCAAGAACACAAGAACGGAAAAAAACGTGGATTGATAAACAGCCAGTGTCTAATAAAGAGAGAACCATAGATACGATAATCGACTGGAATTTCAGCGACAAACTTTTTTTTGGTAGCTTAGCACGAATCGTTCTTTTTTATGAGCTAAAGATTGTGTAGATGCCAGACTGTGGAGCGGGAATCATTTTCTAAAAGACTTTTCGTGGTTCACCTTGCAGCCTATTATTGCTAATGTTGCTAATGCTCTGACATTCTGGTTCTGCTTCGGATGCCATCAAGCGGGATTTCTGGTCGTAGTCAGTCCTTCACTAACCAATCAGCATTCGTTAGCAGAATGCTATCGTGTTATGGGCAACAACGACTTACCCTGTAAGAAATCGAAAGGACATAAATACTCGTTTATTCAACTTTCGACCTGTAATCCATGTTGAACATGCAAAAACTACATTTACATTTAGTCATTTAGCAGACGCTCTTATCCAGAGCGACTTACAGTAAGTACAGGGACATTCCCCCGAGGCAAGCAGGGTGAAGTGCCTTGCCCAAGGACACAACATCAGTTGGCATGACCGGGAATCGAACTGGCAACCTTCGGATTACTAGCCCGATTCCCTCACCGCTCAGCCACCTGACAAAAACTACAATCAAATCTGAGATTTCACAATCAGGTAAAAGAGACAAATTTAGCCGTTTAGCTCCATAGACTCCCATTCATTCTGCACTCGACCGCGATCACTCCCAGTGGAACTCTGGTGGAACTGCAACAAAATTCGGTACAATGGGGCTTAATAGGGAGTGGCCAGGCTCTCCTTAAACAGGCTCTGGTTATGGCGGCCCCCTGGGATTTGGCGCGTAAACTTGTGTATAGCGGCCAAATAATTAGCCTACATTTTTCTGACAGATTGAAGGGAATCACCGACTATCAACACGGAAATGAATGACACATTGAGAAGGCGAGTCATCTTCTGACATCGCATACATTTTCTCAGTGTTAAAAGCTCCAAAATGATCTGAACTCGCAAAAACTTTATAACTTCTAGTAAAAAATCTACTAAAAAATGTACTTCAGAGTACGGCGACAACGTTATCCACAGGTAGATGCGACAACGTAGGCAACTTATCCAGAAGTAGACGTCACACGGCAGTCTCCCTAGGCAGGTTCTCCATGTCCCTATCCACCCCCCATAGTATGCATAGGAATGTCCCTTTCCGCCCCCCATAAACATGGGCGCCGAAAGAAAAAAGGATGCGCTTCCAGGCGCGTCGCAGCCAAGCCCCCACCCCTCGGCTTGAAGCAACGGCCCCGGTGGATGTAGGTGGTATTGCATTTTTTGTTAGACTTCCGGCTCTTCCGGTCGTTTTTATTCTATTAACTCCAGTCAACGTTTACAAAACTATCTCCCCCAATAATTTTTGTTCGATTCTCGAACCTGGCTCATACTACTAGCTTTTTAATAGAAGAATTTTTCCTGATTTTTTGCTAAGTTTGAAACCAATCCGAAATGGGTAAACTAGCACCCCATTTATTTGCTTACGTCAATAAAAGTTGCCTGCAAATGTGCTCGCGGATACTAACAGGGCACGAGCACAAAAGTTCACATTGGCCGATAGCGGATTTACCTGGAGCTGAATGAGCCATATTGAATGAGCACAGGGAGAAATTGCTTGAGTTGCCTGCCCTGTTGTAGCAAGTTTAGCAAATGGTTGTTACACATACATGAAATGTTGTTAATATAGTTTATTCCCGTTATTTTAAAACAGATTTGATTTTTCTGTCAAGAACGTTTTTACGTTCATGACATGATGGCAAATATTATATTATGTTAAGCGTGAGCATAGATTGTTGACATGTCTATCTGGAGCAAAGACGAAGATTAATACTTTAACTGATAACCACAATAAGAAATGATATAAATATGATTAGTCTTGCCTTCAGAAGCTTTTGTTAAACACACCCATTATTCTTTTTTTTTAATCCAAGCCAGACTGCTTTTGTGGGACAATGAAGGTCCTCAGTGACTGTTTCACCCCCACTTATATCTGATGGAAATGTCTTGTATATAGGCCTAGTTCTGTTAATATGCCCCTTTCAAAGGCAAATGTTAAATAAAGTATATTTTAGACACACTTCTCAATCTTTTATTTATTACATTATTTCCAAGTCTTGTTAGATCACGTTATATCCATTAATAGGCGTTTGGTTTTGTAGAACATATAAAACACAGGCCACATTTCTACACTGATATGTAAATTGAAGGCAGTGTGAATTTCGTGGCATTTTGTTTGAAAATACAGTTGACAGTAAGCTATGGTAAGTCTGCATTATAGAAGATTTCTGTTACCAAAATACATGAAGCACACTTCCTTCTGGTTGTGTTATTTACCATGTATGGTTTGGCTGAGAGAGAGTAGTTGTGTTATTTACCTACAGTATGGCTGAGAGAGAGTAGTGGTGTTATTTCTGTTACCAAAATAACTATTGAGCTTTCTTTGCCTGGCGAGAACAACGACGGAGCTAGGTGTTTATGTTAACAGTTTACTTAATCCGATACAATGCGTTGGAAATCATACTCAAATCACAAGAAAAAAAGCAACATATGTGATGTGTTCCGTCTAGAATAGCCCTATATTTAGCACTATAGCCTATTTCTAACAACCAAGTGAAAGGAATACTATACAATGACAGCATACATTTACTAAAGTTTGCATCATGTCTCTGATTCTTATCGGACTTGTACCCCATTCTGCCACTGCAATGCCTTAGCTCACACGCTCGCAACCATATAAATATATGCTCGCTACTGGCTGTCGCAAAGTATGACGTGTACAGCTAGTTGCAAGCGTGCACGAGGTCTCGGAGCTAGGGAAAAAAAGAGCCACTGGCTGTTTATCAATCCACGTTTTTTTCCGTTCTTGTGTTCTTGCGAACTCGTTTGACGTCATCTTTCATTGCCCAAGTACAGTTCCAATCCAAGAACACAAGTCACCAAGAACGCCAAAAATACCCGAAATGTTCCTGATCCGCCCCTTTTATTGAGGATGCATCTGATGGTGACTTGACCAGCGAGAACGCTTCTGATTTCCCAGAAGTCCTTGCGGACTTGCAAGACCATTCTCGCAAGGACGCTTGTAAGAACGTTCTTCAAAAGAATGTACTTGCGTTCTCAGCGTTCTTCGGATTGATAAACAGCCACTGTTTAAAGCTAGACCGGAAGAGTCGGAAGTGGAAAGATGGCGCGGTCCAGTTTCGCGCTCTCGCTTGCCTCACTGCGCCACTGAGCACTTTTCATAGAAATGAATGGGGACGCCATCTTGGAAGACAAAAGTTGCTTCCTCTAGTTATATTAACTCTATGGTCGCAGCAGATCGCAGCCGATCGCAGGCAGTGTGTCCCAGTCGTGCCCCTTTTGTGCTCGTGCCCTATCGTATCCGCAAGCACATTCCCATGCAACTTTTCTTGACGTAAGCAAATAAATGGGGTGCTAGTGCTAGTCAAATTGAGCAAAAACCTGGAAAAACTATTCTATGAAAAAGCTAGTAGTATGAGACAGGTTCGAGAATCGAATCAAAATGATTGGGGGAGATTTTGATATGTTGACTGGAACGACCGGACAAGTCGGAAATACAATACCACCAACATCCACCGGGGCCGTTGCATCAAGCCGAGGGGTGGGGGTCTGGGTATGAGACGTGAAAACCTACGTGTCCCTGAGAATCAAATGAGAAAAGCCCACAGAAACCAACGAGTTCTTTACAGAATGTAAAAAAGTCTACAAAGGGAAGGAAGACAAATGCATTGGAAAAAACATGTAACCGGGCTAACATTTAGCATTTTTTTCGTGCTGTCGTATTTTACAAATAAGGTTAGTAGGCTAGGTCTGATGCAGTCGTCCGCCTCTCGTCCATTAACATTGAAATGTAACTATTTTATAGTAGCTCTAAACATTATAGTAAACAATGCAGGCTGATAAGCGTGAGTGATATGTAATCTCAGGATTCTTCCGTGTAACTCGAGTTTGAGGTACTTATTTCCTGGGATTCTTAGCTGACCAATGCGGTTCATGAAGCGTTTCAGTTGCTAACTTTATACTTCGCTATGAGGTAATGTTTCAGTGCAGCTTTAAATGCTACATTCAAGTCGGTCTAGCTGGCTCTCAAGTTCATAAAGCACAAAGTTTTACAAGCTTCCGATGATGAGCACTTGAAAGCAGCGATAGACGAGTCTTCTTGATGACGTACTATGTTGTTTATTTTGCAGTATGTCCTGTCTGTTTTGAAATTCACTTATCCAACCCTGTTTCAGGGGTAAGTAGGACCATCTTGTTATAAACAATGTGGCACCTGAAGTGTTACCTAATGTAGCATATTTTGTTAATGAGAAAGTCATGTACAACACTAAATTCATCCAGTAGCTTGTGTTGGCTACATGTTAATGCCATGTTATGGAAAATTGCTTCTTGGCTGTAGGCTCACATAAGTAAATCTCCTGTTTTCCAATTGTGAATACATTGACAAAAAGCAAGTTCTGTAACAATTATCCATGAACAGTAAATCAAACCATTAATTGTTTTTGAACAATGAGACAATTGTTTTGGTTTGTATTCTCACTTTTGTAAAGTTTGCAACCTATAAGCTGAGCATTCCTTTCAGGAGGCTGTTTTCTGTTTAGTTTCTGAAATCCATCAATCATGCATGTTGGCATAATATTGTGTATTGTCCTTGTTTTTATGACAGTGTGTTTGGGATTGTCCTTACTGCATGAAAAAGGGTTCTCACTTTAGAAAACCAAATAATTTGGTTGTATTTTGAGCATATATTATGTTCTTGAGCACCTACGAATTGTCTTTGATGCTGCCCATCACCTGTTATATCATAAATGTAATCACATTTTGTAATTTTTCTTAATCAAGTACCAATTAACCAAAAGCATACTTGAAATGCTGTGATTTCTAACAGTTGAAAAGATGGGTAGGAAATACTTAGAACTAGAGCCTTAAATTAATTCCTTAGTTCTGTCTTTTTCAGATGGCAGACATTAATTGGCATGCTTCTGCTGCTTCTGTCAGGAAAGCTTGGATGGGTGGAGATCAGCAGTTTTTCAAGGTATCCTTTTATTATCCTCCCTTTTATTATTCTCCCTTTATACATTATCTAAGTCTCTTATCCGGCTGCCTTTTAAGTCTGTCCAGACTGCTTTACAAAGCTGACAACGACGTAGATCAAGTGCTTAAATCAAAGAGCTGGAAGTATGCTGTCATATCATGGCTTACTGGTTTCTAATGGAAATGTCCATTCTGATCTATGTTGTGATGACATTGGTCTTAGTCAGAAGACGTAGATGCGTCTTCCAACACATTTGACATAATAACTAATAGTAACTAACGATGTACACTCTGCTCAGTATGAAGCGTCCATGTATGAAGCACACTTCCTTCTGGTTGTGTTATTTACCATGTATGGTTTGGCTGAGAGAGAGTAGTTGTGTTATTTACCTACAGTATGGCTGAGAGAGAGTAGTGGTGTTATTTAACTCCCGTATGGTATGGCTGAGAGAGAGTAGTTGTGTTATTTACCTATAGTATGGTATGGCTGAGAGAGGGTAGTTGTGTTATTATGGGGGCGCTCCCCATCTTCCTTTTTAACAACTTGATAGAGACAACGTTGCCCTGAAAGAATCTGCTATGGTGAGCAGGTGGTGCAGGTGAGGTAGAGACCAGTAGTTGTGTGGACAAATTGGATAGCATTTTTTAAGCTGTGTTTGCGGCATCTCAAAAATTGCAAAAAAAAAACATATTTTTGGATACCAAAGCAGATGACTCAATATGGAGGTCAAAGAGAAGCTCCTGATCTGTACAATATGACAGAGTTCTGTCAACTCTACTCTGATATTGTGAATTGCAGGTCTGCAGCTCTCTCCTGGCTTCCGGGCTCACTTCTGTTTGTAGGAAACATATATGCTGGGTCCAGAGCCTTAGCACGCCTTGTAAGTCATTAACTTTCTAATTTTAAATATTACATTTGATTGATATGAAAGCAACCAAGTTGAATATGCCAGATAACTTGCCTGACTTAAACACATTTTTTATATATATTCATATTTGGCTCAAGTAAGTAGAATGGAATAAACAAAGAATCTCTGCATGTTCCATAGTGGGGAATGGAATGGATATTTGATGTCAGATATTGTCAAGCTAATTATAGGTTAGGCTTATAGGTTTAGTGCTGTTTTCATTTTTTATTTATTTCATAATGGCTCTGGATCTGAATTTCTTTTTTATCTATTCCAGCCCATTGCTTTCTTCTTCACTCTTCATAATGCTTCTGAGGTGGTACATGTCTTTATGGAGAGATTGATTAAAAGAGATGTGAGTGCAACATTTTTGTCAAACTTCATGTTTACAAGTAGCCTAACTCATGAAATTGTACACTTTCTACACATGTAATTAATTTATTTTAATTAACATTCAGGTTTCATGGATGAAGGTTATAAGGTTTGTGCTTTTGTCCTGAATAAAAAATGAATGAAAACAGGGATATGGGTAACTCAGTAACATAAACATGAGCTAACTGCTGACAAGGTTGTTATGTCATGGTGTATGTATCATTGGCAAACAAGTGTACAATGATGCAGTGCTAACATCATTCATTGAATGCTTTGTATTTGACTTGGTGTCTAGTGTGAGTGTGGTGCTGCTCTCTGCTGTCAGCCTGCCCCTTCATGACCCCCAGGTTTGTGCATTACTCCACATGTTGTTGATGTTTCACTAATTTCGCTAAATGGTAAAGATGTATAAATATAGTACGATAAAATCTTCCTATTTTTGCCTTTTGTCGATTTCTAGGTTGAATATTTTGGAGATTTATTTGTATTTTTATACTATGTACTATGAAATATGTAGTAATTTAAATGTATTTAATTGCTTCATGTGGTGCTTAAGAATTAATCCTAATACGGGAGGGATTCCAACATTGCGAAACACAAACAAAATATCGAAATTCAATTCCCCCCCATGTTTGTTACATTTCTGTTTAAAATTGTGGATTCAACATGTTTCCTCAGTCATTGGGCCCTTTATAGTATATACTTATAGAAAATATTGGTAACACTTTCAACATAAAAAAGTGTAAGTGAACTTTAAAGTATAAATTAATGACAGTGTATGTATGGCATGGATGTCACGACATGGGTCACAATATACTAACACAATACTGTATTGTTTATTACTGCAACATGTTGAACAGTAGGTCCTCATGATCTCATCCTTATATGATGACTTAAAATGATAATTGGGAGTTTTTTGTGCATTTTCGTTAAATGGACACATTCAGTTGCTGAATGTGTATTTGACTTTACAAGGTGACAGTGAGAACTTTTGGGGTAAGAAAAATGGGACCAATTTGTTTGTTGACAAAGAGGACCACCTACTGGTCAGACAATGTCCTTTGAGACTGGAGAGAACATTCAACATGGCCAATGCCAATCTGCTGATGACACTGTCTGTGGGTCTTAAGCAACACACATGGCAACTTCATTTCAACTTGATACGATGCCCTGTTCTCGAGATAATCATGTCACAGATAGGCACTCACAGACAGAGATTCCTGCTGTTATAGTTACATTAGATTCTACCTCCCTGTCTGAATGAATTGCAAGATTACCACACAACCACAAGGTAGCACAAGGGACGTCATAGAACAGGATTTACTAACCTCTGTAATACAGTAGAAACAAAATTTCTGAGAAACCACATTTGTCTTAATTTTTTATTATCCATTGCTATATCCTTATGCAAGTTGTATTTTTTATTAACAACAACTGGAATTTCAGTCAAGACACTCATGTGATTGATTTCACTATTTATTCATATACATGAAAAATAGGTTTAACATTGGCAGAATGGATGTACATGTGGAAGCGCTCCCTGCCTTCACTGCAGCATGCATGACATGAGGCAGGGAGCAACAAGTTAAATCCCCCACGGGGAGTACAGACAGACAACATGGGGGAGAAGGGGATGGTGGTGGGTGGCAGCAGCGCAGAACACAAAGGTAATCGAGGATGCGTGTGCGTGCATGTGTGCGACTTTATAGCGCTGCCTATTAAGCTAAGCCTATGGGCTAAGAACACTGGGTGGCACTGTTTGGCTCGGCTATATGAGCCAGGGGGAGACGGGTAGTGCCAGCTGTTGACCCCGGAAGGGCAAATGGTTTTGACCGCTTGTGGCTGAGTATTGTAACAGTTACTCGTGTTTATGGATGTTTTGTTTGCACCAATCCCTGGAATAAAGGATGATCTCTTTAGCTAGCCTTTGGACTAACTGAAAACAAGACGAGCAACAGGTAAAACAATAGCCGCCTAGCATGTCGTACCAGAGCCTAGGGCAACACTGCAATAGTTCAGCATTGGGATGGCTGTTATACCATCTGATGCGCAGTCTACGGAACCGTCCCACGCGCACGTCCTAGTGCTCGACGAGACGTGCGCCTGCAACCGGCCCCATACACCGATCATCTCTCCGGTACCCTTCTCATCCAACACGGGCAGATGCTACCTCTAGAGCAGCGCTGACTCTCTAGTGGCCCATCGTCATGCGCCCAGGATGTACACACAGGCAGCACAAAGACGCTATGCTGGAACACAGGGATATGTTATCTAGTGGGAAGGAACAAGGTGTGTGTCAGCAGCATGCTGTTCCCTGGTATCTCCCTAGATACCTCAAGACAGATTGTCATAGTGCATGCAGCATGCATGCGCATTGGCAACGAAGATCCTACAGATATTCTAGCATTGTGAGGATCAGGTAGCCTTCTCATCCATACAGGGCAGATTTATGCTACCACTAGAGACCCGCCCTCTATCACCCATCGGCAACCCAAAGGATGTACGCGAAGGTGCCTGTGTGCGCAGACATGGAATGTTACCTGAGGATGTGAGAACAAATGTGTCAGTGGAGCATCCGCTGTTCCCTGGGAGTCCAGGGCATCTTAACGAATATCCCCATGTAGACACTGTGGATTCTGATGGCTAGCTTAGCGCATCAGAGCACATCTGCGGATCACCACGGCTACATGGAGATCCGAAGAGACATACTAGCATTAGCAATGTACGAAGCCACAGGATAGATGCGGACCACATTGGTCGCCGGAGGTCTCAGACCTGCTCGGCTTGAGCGCTTGCTTAGCTTGAGCACTATGCCTAGAGTAGACAGTTGCTGAGCATCATCAAATGCAAGCCTCTATTGTATACCAGCTGCAAACATTGCCCGACACAGTCACAGTCTTGGGGTTCATCAGTTCTGCGCTTCCACGATGTCCAGCGTGGACGTGGACACCAGAAGCAGAGGTGGCCGCCCCGATCCGGAAGGAATGCGCCATATACAGCTCCGGGGACAGGCCACAGCGCTCGCACAGAACTCCATGGCGTTGCGTGAGCCACGATCTGGTCGTGGCCTTGCCAGCTGCGTCACTGGTAAACAGGGGCTCATCAGGTGTCCCCCGGGGGCGGAACAGCAGGTACCGGCACATGAAGGAGAGGGGACAAAAGGTAGTTAGTTTGGACCATCACAATGGGGTTGTCTTTACGAGTCAGATCAGTTTTGAAGTAGGCCCTATTAGGGCTGGGCGATATGGGTAAAAAATTATCACGATAGATATTTATATTTCCATTCGATAACGATAATTAAGACGATAGACCACAGATCCGTAGTAGTAGCAAAATAAGTCTCTTCCTCAACCTTTTCCCTACACTCGGCATAAAGGTTAGGCAGCACGGTGTGAGAGAAATGTTTGTGGCCAGGGAGCACATACCTGGGGTCAAGTAACTTAAGCTTTTTAAAAACTAGCTTTTTATCAATAGCCTACCTTGGCGCAAACTCACACTTTCTGCATGTTCCATCGAGTGATTTAGCTTCAGGTGGTAAAAAAGGTATGTCGTATTACCAGACTTGGTAGCCACCTGTTTGTTTACTACACAATTTGCACCAAACATTGCTCTGCTCTTTGTCAGATTTCAAAAAGCCAAACCACTTCCAAATAAATGAAGAAGACAAACCTTTTTTATCAATAATTTCTTCATTGGAAGTTGCTCCCTCGCCATGGATAAAAAACTGTTACCACGCCAGCGCATACTGAACAGACGCTTTGAGACGGGTGGTGAGGCAGGAACTTGAACGCTTTGGTCACGTCTGCTTGCCCAGCAGCGTGTTTGCGATTTTATCATATGGATGGCGTTGTCCACAATAGCGTAACACATAAAAAGGGCCCGCGTGGAATAAAGCTGTTAATGCTGGCCACTGTGCCGCCGTGCGGAGGCAGCAGGTCACTTGTAAGGCGCTCTTGCCCGACTATTACCGTGTGGCTACGCCTTATTGACTAGTCCGAACAAACGGAGAGGAGAGTCCTGAAAAGCCCTATCATGAACCCGTGGCTACTTCTTTTGGACGAGTGCATCCCCGACGCACGGCTCTCAGAGCGCAGTCTATTGCACACATGACTAACCGTCGGCGGCTCAGACCGGCATAAAACCCACGAGTCAGGACATTAGCAAGTAAACAAACAACGATTGGGATGCAGCACAAGTGTCCAACTTTCACAGGGGTTGACAGTATTCACTTGCCCTTTTGGCGAGGGCACAGATTGGGATGCGTCCCCCGCAGGCTAACTGCAGCATGCAGATATTGCGATCAGCATAGCGATGTGATTATATCTGGAATACATGTTCAGCATTGTCATTACACATTTAGGTATATCTGAAGTATTGATTGTCTTTTACTGTAAGAGACATAGAACATATGAAATAGCAGCAAAGATTAGCATCATAGATTGCATTCCTCCACATTTGTTGCCGTTCAGAATTTATCCGGTAAGTTTAAGCTATCAACCGATAACGTTTGCCGTCTCCATTGTTACTTAGAAATTCCGCTATATTCATCATTACTGCTGCTTCAGAAATGTCATCAAATGCAAGCGATTAGATGATGGAGCTGTCCGCTCCACGATTCTAACAACTGTCTCCGTTCCCTCTCAGCTGGAGAGGATGAGCAACTGGAACCGTGAGAAGACTTCAAATCACTAGCAAAGTCATGACAACCAGTTAAACAGCGTGAATCAGCAAGCACTTCTGTTCATCTCAGTCAAGCAGTGACTATCAGAGATTGATAGGGTAGGCTATCTAGCGAACTCTGGCTGCTCCTTAAATGCGTGCTAGTGAAGCAATGTATCTCGTAATGCCCCCATCATTGTTGACGACTATTAACCTGAGAAGGCGTGCACATTTGTATTGTCCTTGCAAGACATTTCCAACCCTACTCCCCGCAATTGATCAGACGCCTGTCCAACAGGTCAGTGCACCGAGAAAATATGAACGTGATTCACGTCCGTAACTGCACATTTCGCTCCTCATGCCAGATATGCTGCGAGTGCTCGTGGTCGGCTCCTGGACATGGGCCCCCTTTGGGCAGCACAACAGCAGCACGGGAAACGGAGCTTCGTTGGAGCCTTGCCCGAGGGAGCACACAGAGGCGCGGATGGAACGGCCTCGCCGCACTCGAGGAACAAACAGGAACAGCTCCTCGTGGCCGAACCCCATCTTGTACAACGGACAGTCCTTAATGTTGGCGGATCAAGGCCAAACGGAACTGCGCCTGACTCGGCGTCCCGAGTTTTCACAGACCACATAGGTGCAGGGCTCCTCGGACGGAGAACCATCAGGAAGCAGCTCGAAACCTTCTACCAGATCCCCAAAACACGCACACGCCGTCCAGGTCCGAAGAGACGGACAGGGACACGCGAACGACAGATAGGCTAACACAAGACATAGAATGGGAAGCAATGGCGGCAGCGCAGAACACAAAGGTAATCGAGGATGCGTTTGCGTGCGACTTTATAGCGCCGCCTATCGAGCTAAGCCTGGGAGTCAGGTGGCTGAGTGGTGAGGGAGTCGGACTACTAATCCGAAGGTTGCCAGTTCGATTCCCGGTCATGCCAACTGACGTTGTGTCCTTGGGCAAGGCACTTCACCCTACTTGCCTCGGGGGAATGTCCCTGTACTTACTGTAAGTCGCTCTGGATAAGAGCATCTGCTAAATGACTAAATGTAAATGTAAGCCTATGGGCTAAGAACACGGCGATGGGTGATATGACGCCCGCTGCCCAGTGCCATACCTGAACTTGCTTCGCTCATAGAATAACAGATCTGAATGCAACCCAGTGCTGACAGGTGACAGACAAAATTATCTGGTAACACGTGTTCAGTAAACCATGTTAGACGCTTGAGTTCTAAATATTTCCGACGGTCCCCAAAGCGTAAGTTATTTTTCCAAAACGGTAGCTAGCTAGCTTTAGTTAGCTTCCGGGCTAAGTTAGCTAGCATAATACTCGTAGCAATGCTACTACTATGCTAGTGTTACTTGTTAGCCTTCTCATTAGTACATTTTGAAGCCATACTAAAGCGTTTGTGGCCTAGTTTTTGTCCATCGGAAAACTGTTCAAAGCAGCCCCATTGAAGTCCATGGAAGCTGAGCTTCAACAGGGAAATGCACTGTGGCGCTACGGGAATGTATGAGAAGGAAATCAGTCAGTCGACCTGCTAATATATGTAGCTGATTCTGAACTCGACTGATTCACGAACTCGACTTCGATATGAACATGTTCTTTGGCCATATTTGACCATTTTTGAAATGTTAGCGTAAGCTGAGCTTACCTTGCAGTCTTAAAGAAATCGCCACTGGCCTTCATTAAATCTCACTCCAAGCTTTTGATCAAACTTGAGGACCCTGTCTAAAATAATAAACTCATTGCAAGGCAAGGATGTGGCAGCACATAACAGGTGTAGGAAAACCCAGAGGGCAGACACCAACACAAAAGAAAAAAACTGGTGATGAAAATGAAGAGGAGACAAAGAAAAAGAATGGACTGATCAATGAAAATTGTGGCTAATGAAATTGCTGAGTGGCTAGTAACTTTGGAAAACAACGAGCCGCAGTGGCTGGTGAGCAAATTCTTTTGTTCGAAATCGCATATATGCGACGTTACGCTGTGAGACCCGCGCATTCGAATGATCACGATGTGCGAAGCTACTCCTTAACGGTTAAATACCATTCACAAAGTGTTTCTACTTTTATAAAAATGTTATAAAAATATGCTATAAGCCGCATCGAAATATAAGCCGCACTACCACTATAAAAATGTAAAATCAGGGTCTAAACCGCGGCTTTATTTTCGAAATACCATAATCTGTGCACATGATTGCATTACATTAAATGTCAAAAATGGCACTCTACTACTAACTACTGTGTGAAACCTGTCTATAATGACAAGAGTATCGGCTGATAGCTCACATGCTAGATTTATTTGGAATCCAATGTTAGATAATTGCCAGGGAAATCTTTGCTCAGGCTGCAGTATTTGTCACATTAATTCTCTATCATTTCATGCAAGTTCTAGACTTCCCCCACTGTACTTAATATTTAGTGATATATTTTGAATCTGTTTTGGCATTCAATGCAGATGAAAAGCTAATGTTGGACCAACTATATTTTAGGAGTTCAGTTTCATCCGATGCCTGATGAAGGGCATAAATGACTCAACATGTTAGGAGGGTGTGATGGGAGATAGTTAGGTTGGTCCGCTCTTCCCTGACCAATGCTTTCATCAATGACAGGTTAGGCCATTAACAAGCCATCTAGCCAAAACATGGATAAGTACTGCTGTTGGTTGGCTGTGCCCTGACTATGGTCATATTTGACATGGTGACAGTACCAAAGATTGCATGCAAATATGATTGACAACCATTTACAGTTGTTGCATATACACTTGTGGAAAGGAAAAAGTTTACTTTTAGTTCTTTTTAGCTAAAGGTTAGTTAACACAAAATCTTGGATAATTTAAATGTCATCTGAATACGAAAATGGCAATTGCAATCACAATGTAATTTGTATTGAAATGTTTGACTTTATGAATTGTACTGTGATTTCTCATACTGAAGACTAATTTATTTGTTTTTTCAGTTTGACCCAGTTGGTTACACATGGGGTGTGATCCACCTGTGCTCTCTTGGTATGTGTCTCCAGAAGGAACTGAACCTGCTCATCAGGCTTCAGATTGTACACTTGTAGGGATATTGAAATGCATATGCAGAGGAGGGTGACATTCAAATAACGTAATCTTTTAGGAAATGACAAATCTTGGAAAGTACATCTCCGTAGAAAATTGCTGTGTAACTTGTAGGGCTTTCCCCGACTAAGATTTTCTTTGGTCGACCAAGACTAAAACGTGTGAAAATAGACTAATCGAAATTTGAAACGCTTTTTTTTTTCACAATAAAAAACTAAAAATAAATATTTTCCCGATCTGACTCAATGGCTGCTGGACATTGCAGATTCAGCCGCTAATAGCCTACTAATAATAAGACTCGTATCACCAGTCCTGTTGTAACCGAATGCCGATGGTATTTAGTATCTCTTAAAATGTACTACAAATTAAAAATATTGTTTGTTTAACATGCAATTCATCCGAGCGCGCTGATCACTGCCTGAAAAAGTGCAGCATGCGAACTTAGAAGCAGAGTGGGAACGGTGCAACAGAGAAAGATTTAGTTGTTTTGGTCGGAGAAGATAATGTCATTTGATTTGGATCTGATTCTTATAATAGGCATATTCATTTTTCAACCCAGCGCGCTAGCATGAGCGAAGTAGGCCAACTTACGGTTTTCAGGTGGTAGGCTGCATCATATTCAACGTCGAACTATGAAAAATAAACCGTTGTTGGCAGAGTTTGCATTCAACGTTTTAGTCGCCCGGTACTTTGTAAATGTACTTTAACCCTCGTGCTGCCTTCGGGTCACATGACCCAAAGGTTCATAACGAACCATCGTTGTGTTTACCCAATTTTACCCAATACAAAAACAAATAAAAATAATTTTCTTTTAACCATTCCAATGTGGGGGGTCTGAGACAGCCCGACAGTTAAAAGAAAATGCTTCACTTAGTTTTTGTATGAGGTAAATTTGTCGCAATACGACAGTGGGTCACAATGACTGATGGGTCAGAATGACCCGAAGATAACACAAGGGTTGATGAAATGCTGCCATACCACAGATTTCTTTGCCATTTTGCCAAATAACATCGACATAGTAGGCTATGGCAGAGTTTGTAGTTTGGCAGCCAATTGTGCTCGTGCCGTGTGCAAAAAACCCCAAAACAAAGCGCAGATTAACAAAAGGGAAACAGTAACACCTTTTATTTTACATTTTATATTTTTTTAGTTGCGTTATTTGTCTTAAATAATCGACAATTTCTGTAGAACATTTCTTTAATTCAGCAATGGTGACACAAGCGGGAATCGGATCTCACACTGCCATAAGGCAGCTCAACTAAAAAAAATCTTAGTCGACCAATAGCATATCGACCAGAAAATCGACTAGTCGACTTAGTGGGGACAGCCCTAGTAACTTGGTTGCCAGATTGATGACTTAGATCACATTTCACAGTATTTGTATGCGTTTGACACAAATTACTTGGGGCTAGAGTTCATCCATAGCTAATTGAAGGTTTAAATGAGACATTTTGGGGGATGTAATTTAAAATGAGGTTGTACACAATGTTTGTTTTGGTCCCAGTGGTAGTATGCTGTTACTCTGTTGTAGGTGCATACAGAGTGTTCCAGACCCATTTCAAACCCAACCATCTAAGGTAAACTTACATTTTATTGTTATCTTAACAGTATATTGCAAAGTCCTTTGGCACTTCAACTGACATACCACATCACAAAGAAAATCAGTTTGGTAGTTCTTAAGTTCCATTTGGTAAAGCTCCGCCTCATAAAGGTGCATTACTTAAGGCCAAAATATACTCCAGTTTTGTACGTGTACAGACGCAAGAGCTACACATGCGGCATCGTACATACTAGTGCACAGTGCCCGTGATAAAATTGGTAGCACACACACAGATTCCAGGAATTATAGATTGGGCATAGTGCCCGCGATAATGTCGGGTGACACACAGATTTCTGGAATTATAGATAGTGTAGTGCCTGTGATGCAGCTGGTGATGACAGTTCTTAATATTAAGATGTTTTTTTATTTTTGGGGGTTGAATTCCAGTGATCTTGAACAACATTATGTCAACTATTTGATCAGGTAAAAATACAATTATTTTATATAATTATATATTTGAAAATAAACTATCAAACACTAGAAATGTGAAAGGTGAGATATGCTATATAGAGAAATTGATTTCCATATTTCTTCGATTAAACGCTGCAGCGTTTACTACACAATGTTCATTTTTGGTGGCAGTTTATTCGAGGGCAGCGTTTAATTAATTACAGTGCGTTCACACTGCAGCGACGCGATGTGAGCGACATGTTTTCCATTCATTTTCTATGGAGCCAGGCGAATCGCTTGCGTGGTGCATTGTGGGTAGTGACCGAGTTGAGATTCTCAACTTTATGCAAATGAGGAGCGATTTTCGCTAGCGATGGCCAATCGGAGTGTTTTCTTGTTTCTCGTAACGTAGCAACCATGGTAAACATTTCTAGCTTTCTAGGTGGAGGAGAAACTAATCGTTTGTGTGGCTGCTTACCCAGTCCTGTACGATACATAGCTGTATTCGTAGAGATGTTAATAATAAAAAAAACGTGCAAGGTTGCCGAAGTTGTTGGTGCTTGTACTTTCAAATTCAGTCTAGTCACATTACGTAACTTCGTTCTGTGGTAAGTACTGTAGCTAGCTAGCTAGCCCGGCTGGAACTCCCTATCGTATCGACAGATTAGCAGACTTTGAGTAATATAATAAAACGTTTTTTACACATGTCAACGTGTATGTCTATTAAACCGTTTTTTATTTAGTATACAAGTTGTATTTTGATCGATGTTGCGAGTACGTAAACCCAAGTCTTGACACTTGGCCATGACAACTACAACAGTGACTTTAGAGAACTACATTCTACATTAATCTGTTTGAAACGCCCCCGAGCGTGGTGAACTGTGGGAAGGCGAGCAATGGCAAGCGATTCGCGTCGCTGCAGTGTGAACGCACTGTTAGAGAGATTTAGTGAATTGTAGCTGCAGTGCGGCCATAGACAAACAAAGAATAGGAAGGAGGTCAAACACAAAGCTTAGTGTAAAATTGAAGCCGCACATGTGTCTACATTGTGTAGAAATCTGAAGCAGCATGCCGAAATGTTCTTACACTTTAGCCTTAAAACAGAAATATGTGCAGAAAGCACTCACCAGCAGCAACAGATCTGTAGCACGTGAATTTGGGGTTGATGAAAGGCGAATTCCCGAGTGGCAAAGTCAGCTACCTCTCTATATTGTATACTTATGATTTGCTTGTGTAATAATTACTGGGTTTTAATTTAAATAAATACAAATGTAACCAATTAAATAACCGTTTTCAGATTTTTTGGATGCAGCGTTTAATCGGGGGCGGCGTTATTACACAATGTTCATTTTTGGTGCGGCATTTATTCGAGGGCGGCATTTAATCGAAGAAATACGGTAATTGAGCCAAGGACCACAGTGGAAACTGTAAAAAGTACCACAATGTAAGAAATACAGTTGAATCTAGGTTTTCAAACTACATTTGACTTGAACCGTGAGGCGAAAGAAAATGGCTGAAAATGTTTTTTAATGAAATGTGTAAGAAGACTTTAAAACACCCTTGTTGGTTAACAGTACCACGTGTATGAGTTTTGTTTTGATTGTTTTATATGTCTCTCAAGTTTGCTGCTTCTAGCCTTTGCGGCACACCCGACTGGTAAGTACAAGTGCAATTAATATTTGGCCCTGATTTATTGAACATTAAAACATCTCTTTCTGGTTCTATTTAGTTGGTTCTCAGCCCCTTTAGAGGGCACTTCGCCTTTAGCCATGCTGCACCAATTAGGTTAAGCATGAATAATGCATACATCTATCTAATCAGGAGTGCAGTGCATCTGGAAAGTATTCACAGCACTTTTTCCACGTTATGTTACAGCTGTATTCCAAAATGGATTAAAAAAAATGTTTTCTCTAAATTGTACACACAATACCCCATAATGATAACTTGAAAAAATTGTATTGGAAATTTTTGCAAATCTATTACAAAGAGAAAACTAAAAAATCCCATGTACATAAGTAGTCACAGCCTTTGCCATAACACTCACAATTGAGCTCAGGTGCATCCTGTTTCCACTGATCATCCTTGAGCTGTTTCTACAACTTGATTGGAGTCCACCTGTAGTAAATTCAGTTGATTGGACATGATTTGTAAACGCACATACCTGTCTATCTAAGGTCCCACAGTTGACAGTGCATGTCATAGCACAAACAAAGCCATGAAGTCCAATGAATTGTCTGTAGACCTCCAAGACAGGATTGTATCGAGGCATCCCTACAGTGAAGCATTGTGGTGGCAACATCATGTTGTGGGCATGTTTTTCAGTGGCAGGAACTGGGAGACTAGTCAGGATAGAGGGAAAGATTAATGCAGCAATGTACAGAGACATCCTTGATAACCTACTCTGGACCTCAGACTGGGGTGAAGGTTCATCTTCCAAAAGGACAATACCCTAAGCACACAGCCAAGATAACAAAGGAGGGGCTTTAGGACAACTCTGAACAACTTTAGTGGCCCAGATCCTCATTTTGTCTTCCATGTGTGCATCTAGAGGTCTAGCTACTCCACCAAAAGCCGTTTACAAAACCTTTTGCCGTGGTTGCTCCTAGCTGATGAGGACACTCATGACATCTGCTAAATGTGTGTAGGCTCTCAGGACACCCAGGATAGCTGGGTGGCTGCGCTACAGCTGCGCTACTCTGCTTGTCAGCTGACTAGATGTTGTAGTGTATACTTTGAACTTGAGTTGGAATTCAATGGACTAAAACTCAAGCAGTACCCCTGTGTTGGTCCAAAGACAGCCAACGGTTCTCTCCAAGACAATAACAAGCCTCCAGACGACAGTGTTATTAGTGATGGGTCTGTGGATGTGGTTTCTTAAGAGGATGAAGCTGTGTCTGGCCCCTGGTGTCCTCCCAGGCACTGGGCCTCCTTCACTGAGGCACTGCCTCTACAGCCAGCAGGCATATCCAGGGTGCAGTTGACGGCAGCGGTAAAAAACATCTCTGTCATCCCTCTCCTGGATGACAGAGCATGCCTCCTCGTCTCCTGGTGAATCAGACGCCAAGCTACATCTAGCTAGGAGCCGTCTGTGTTGTCCTCATTTGGCTCCAGCTTCTGCTGGCCTGTGTCCAAAGAAGTCAGACAAGCTTCCACTCCTCGATCCATCGGTCTCCACTAGGGCCAGCTAATTTGAGTGTCAGGAATCAGCTGGAGTTAACCTCCACAACCTCATCCAGGCACCTAGTGATGCAGCAGATTCAGGGTACAACACACAGTGTATTTGTTTATAGAGTTTTTATTTTTGATGCTTTATTAGACAGTGATGGTTAAGTGTGACAGGGGAGAGGGGAAGACATGCAACAAAGAACCTTGGCCGGATTTGAACCCAGGTGGCTGCGTTAAGGCCTCAGACTACATGGTACGCTCACTTATTCGGTGAGCTACCAGGGTGCTATACATGCTATCTTGACTTTCTCTTGGCTCCCTTCACCTAGTTTGCCCTTTTTTGTAGAGTTGGGGTGGAGGATGATTGTGCAAGGCACAGTTTAGACCTCGGTCTTGCTCAGTGTGCACACTGAGGACACCGGGGAAGGGTTCAGCCAGTGTTTCCTCTAGGATTTTTTTTAGCAGTGGGGGCAGGTCTGTCTGTCCGACTCCCCTTAATAACAATAAACCCACTATTAATTAAAACTACTTCAGCATAATAATGTTCTTACAATACAAACGTGAGCAAAGGCAGCAATCGCTATCGAATCAACAGACGTGCAATTTAGCTAGCCCGGGGAAGAATACAATCAACGAAAATCACCAGTTAACTTAATTTAAATTAGCAAGAACTATAGACTAATACAATAACAGGCTTAAATGAACTGACAACATAAGTTATACGACTTACAGTTCTCAAGGATGCACACACGCAATCTCAACTGCGGTGTGAAGCGCGTGTTCGTACTATTCTCCGACATGCACTCTAACAATCACTGCTGATAGACGGCCTACAATTTGGTACAGCCCTATTTCTGATACCGTGGGGCAGAAATTTAACATAGAGGAAACACTGGTTCAGCATTTCAGTTGTCTTTTGATTGACAGGTCACTGTGGATGTGTGATAATGGACCTCACATTTACCATGTTACCATGTTTAACTTAAATGTGCTTTTCTCGTTGTAAAAAGGCAACAGGGCTTTACAACGAGAAAAGCACCCTCTTTGGGACTGTGCTACATTCATAGAACTGGTAACTATTTTGTAAAAGTCTAAATGACTTCAACTGAGTTCTACTGTTCCACAGGTGACCTTTTTGGGGCCATGAAATTTCCCTTTCTCCTGTCCCTCCGATTTCAAAGTGGCTGCTGTGCCAGGTAAAATCTCCCTCTACTTCATAGTGAATATAGAATGCTGGGTGCTTTTGAGAGTGGAATAGATGTCCAGTACAGTATTTTCCTTTCAATAGTTGTATGTTATTTGGTTTGTCATCGTGTATCCACAAACAAAAACTTTTTGACAGTCACACCCAACTACACAAAGCCAAAGAACAAATCGACACCACAGATCTCTCCACCCTTATCAGCTCTTACCCCAGCATCCTCCACGGCTGACCTGGTGACTCACTACAGGGCTCAACATTAAAAAATTTTGGCACTGGCCCGGATTGAAACTTACTGGCCCCAAGACCATTTTCACCGGCCCCCCCTCCAAAAGTTGTAATTTATCTTTGTTACAAAAAAAACAAAGACTTATAAGTTGTGTTATTCTGTTAACATGTTTAACCATTTATTAAACACATCCTGGATATAAAAAGAACAAAAATGAAATCACATTACTAGTGATAAAAAATAAAAGGTAATAGTCAGCAAAACAATTGACTTTTAACCTCAAACATGTCGTGCTCTCTTCCCTGCTGACAGCCATCTCTGCACAACTCTGTCTGTCTGAAACCTCTGGTCCCTCAATGCTAATTTATAAAAGCTTCCATTGCATTTCATCAGTATGATACTAAGTACCCAAGTCGACACAATTTTTCTGCTGCAGTTCAATAGCCTGGGGGAACGAGGCGAACGGCTGGCCCGTCTTAATTACATGATATGCCATTGTTATATAAGTCGTGCAATAACACGATGGGCATCTACATTTAAATTCCTGACCAGCATGGTCAACGGCCTGGAAGATGGATTGTAAGCCATCCGCTTAGCTGTCACGCAAACCAGGTGCTAGCATGGCTGGTCAGGTATTGTTTTCGAAAATTTCGGTGCCTCTGTAAAAATATCCACTTTTGTCTGCTTTAGATGGGAACATATGACAGAGTGCATCTTCGTTCCATAAGAAAAGTTGCTTCTGTTTGAGCTCGTAGCTCTACTTTGCTGCCATCTTCACTTTATTGTCTCGCGCCAGTTGTAATAAATTAGGGAATTACAATTTGACAATCACTCGTCACTCACTACTCAACTCTTGATTTGCCAACTGTGCGCCCCACGAGCTGCAAAGTTATTTATGCATTTAGCAGATAGCAAAACATATGAAGGATGTTAGCTTTTACAATGCATTTTTTTTTTTTCAATCAATCATTTGCAGTGGCCCGATCGGGCCAGTGAGTTGCTAGTTTAACTGTCCCGACGTTACTTTTTACTGGCCCCGGGCCATCGTTATTGTCAAGCCCTGCACTGCAATAACTGCCTCTCCTCTTCCCTCATCACCCTGGCCCCCCTGAAAAGTCTCTCAGTCTCATTTACTCACACTGCTCCCTGGTTCACACCGGAGCTCCGCCAGCTCAAAGCCACTGGCCGTCGACTGGAGCGACTCTACAAAAAGACTGGATTCACTGTACACATCCAAATGTACTTGGACCACCTTCATAACTACAAGAGAGCCCTCACCACTGCTAAATCTTCATACTACAGTTCCCGACTTCACCCCAGTATCAGAACACACCATCTCGGAAATCATCCATAAAGCCAAAACCACCACTTGTCAGCTCGATCCTCTTCCCACCTCCCTTGTCAAAGCCTGTCTGCCGTCCATTTCCCCCATGATCACCAACATAATTAACTCCTCCCTCACCACTGGTACTGTACCCCCCACTTTCTAACTGGCTGCCATTACATCCATCCTGAAAAAACCCAGTGCTGACCCAGCTGTCCTTAACCATTACCGGCCCATCTCCAACATTCCCTTCATCTCCAAAACACTTGAAAGAGTGGTTGCTGCACAATTACAGTCCCACCTTGACACAAACAACCTCCATGAACCCTTCCAATCCGGCTTCCGTCCAAAACATAGCACTGAAACAGCCCTGGTCAAAATCACCAACGACCTCCTCCGTGCAGCTGACTCCGGACTCCTTACCATTCTCATCGTCCTCGACCTCAGCGCAGCATTTGATACCATCTCGCACCCTCTGCTCCTGGACCGCCTGGCTGGCATTGGAATCACTGGTGCTGCACTCTCCTGGTTCATATCATACCTCACTGACCGCCAACAATTCGTGCAACTAAGGAACTACAAGTCTTGGTGTTCAGGTGTTTCCCTGGGAGTGCCCCAGGGGTCAGTCTTGGGTCCCCTTCTTTTCACCATTTACCTCCTCCCCCTGGGTACACTCCTCCGTCACCATGGGTCCAATTTCATTGCTACGCCGACGACACACAGGTCTACATCTCCTCTAAACCGACCGCTGCCATCCCCCCTACCTTCTTCATCACCTGCCTTGATGACATCCGGAGCTGGATGAGCAGGAACTTCCTAGAGTTAAACGGCAATAAAACTGAGGCCCTGCTCATCGGCTCCAAATCCATCATCACCAAATCCCAACACACCCCAGCTCCACCCATCATCGTCGACGGATTCCCTGTACCCTTCTCCCCCCAAGTCAAGAGCCTCGGCGTCATTCTGGACAGCACCCTTTCATTTGCACCCCATATTCAAAACATCACCCGGACTGCATTCTTCCACCTCCGCAACATCTCCAGACTGCGCCCATCACTGACTCAGTCCAGCACCGAAATCCTGGTCCACTCATTTGTCACATCCCGCATCGACTACTGAAATGCCCTCCTCACCGGACTCCCCGCCAAACTCATCAACAGACTGCAAATCATTCAGAACTCGGCCACCTGGATAATCACCTGTACCAAATCATCGGACCACATTACTCCTGTACTCATTGAACTTCACTGGCTCCCTGTACAATACCGCATCGACTACAAAAAACTTCTCCTCACCTATAAAGCTCTCCACAATCTTGCCCCCACTTACCTCTGTGACCTCCTTCACGAATATACTCCCTCCCGCACCCTCCGCTCATCCTTTTCTGGACTGCTTACCATTCCCTAGTCACGCCTCAGTACCATGGGTGCCCGAGCCTTCAGCTGCTCAGCACCCAGGCTCTGGAACTCCCTTCCCCCACACAAGACAATCAGACTCCATAACATCATTCAAATCTCAACTCAAAACTCACCTGTTCAAACTGGCATACTCTATAACTGGACCCTGTGCACTTCACTTGTTTTTATGTTGATGTTCTGTTTTAATGTTGTTTCTATCTTTCATGCTTTTATCTTTTATGCTGTATTCTTTATTGTAAGGTGACCTTGGGTGACTTGAAAGGCGCCTCCAAATAAAATGTATTATTATTATTATTTAAAAAATTCACATAGGAACAACAAATAGAAGGCAACCAAGTTGCTGTCAACTGTAGTCAGTAGCCTACTTTGAGTTACAAAATCTGTACATTTGTTTCAAATTTGTCAAGATACAGTACATTCCTTACATTGTATGTACAGTGGTGCTACAGATTACAGAAAAATGAAATAGCATAATATTGACTGCATCACATGAAATATTGCTTGGTATGAGTGATCAAATTGGCATGGGCCGGTGTCAGATTTTGACAGTATGATAACCTTGAGAAAAAAGACCACGGTATCGCGGTATTGCAATTACAGCTCTAAAATGTTTTTGTTGAACACAATATATTGAATTTTTAGGCAACATATAAAAATTTTGAACAGTAGTAAACATGTCAAGTTAAATGGTTCAATTCTAAGTTGTTGGTTTTTTTTTACTAAAAAGAACAATTATTGTTTTAATTTCACTTATACACACACAGACGGTGAAAGACTTGAATAAAAATATATACGTGAAACCAGCTAAATGTAGGCCCAAATTTTTTTACTAAACCGCAGAAATGTAACTACACAATTATGAGATACTAAGTCATAATTACGAGATACCAACTACAGCGTTTTTTGAGTAGCCGCGCCACCCGCTCCGCTGTAGTGGAAACACACTGTTAGTATCTCATAATTTTGACTTTGTATATCTCATAATTTTTACTTAGTATCTCATAATTATGATTTACGTATCTCATAATTATGACTATCATAATTATGACTTACGTGTCTCATAATTTCGACTTAGTATCTGAGTATCTGTAGTTAATTTGCCATCAAAATTCCACAATTCATACTCATTCAATACAAAAGTATATACAGTCCACAACAAAAAAGACAAATGCAGTTTTATTCTTTGAAATAATGAAAAAAAATTATTATCTTGTTTTAGGCTATCATTTTTGTTATTTTTTTATCTTCTGTCCCGTCATTTGAAGCAAATCTTTTAGCTTGGTATCGGTCTTCCATGATTGATCACTTTCAGTTTTGATTTAAAGTCCAGTTTTGAGAAATGTTTGAGCTTTATATATATATAATCTTCCATTTTTGCAGTCAGGGCAAAACATAAAAATAAACGGACTGATGCGGTGCACTTGAATTTTTCTACTTTTTTAGCTAGCATATTACCAGAGAATGTCTAATATGGGGAGAACTGCAACTCTCGGGAAACTTCCGGCTTCTGAACTGGTTGCAGTTCCACTCTAGTTCCATATGAGGGCGCTAACGGGCCAGTGCAGAATGAATGGACGTCTATGGAGCTATACCCCTCAAAATCCACTTTTCTCTGGAATTTCTTTTTTGTCTAGTAATTTGAATGTTGATTTCAAAAGGGGAGGCAAAAATAATACACACTGCTGGGTGTTCGATTTTTTAAAAGTCACCTTATTGTTCTAAAAAGCCCTTTAAAATGTAAATGACATGTTGACGTCATTTCAATGACGTCAGTTCTTAGGAATGGTTCGCTTGACCCGATGTTAGTTTCCTCAAGGATCACAATGACTCTTGCTTAGGGACTTGTTGCTCTTGTGGTTAGTGGTAACTGATTAAAATTTTTGTACTCCCTGTGATATATTGTTTTTATTATTGTTGCTTGTTTTTTTTCTACAGGTACACTTGCACTTATAGCGGTTCATGTTGTTTAATTGTAACTTGTTTAACTACATGCTCTTATGGTTCTTCCCTTTGGCACTTACTTTGGTTGTTCACAATGTGTGCTTCATGTTTTGGCTACTTGCAATGTTTTTGTGGCTATCTTGTTGTTATTATCAGTGACCTATGCACTTTGTAAAGCTCTATCTTGGAAGTCGCTTTGGTTAAAAGCGTCTGCTAAATGAATAAATGTAATGTAAATGTCATACACATCAAACAGCCAGAGATACTACTTTACGGCAAACTCTGTCACTTCCTTTTTCTCTCAAGGCATCGACAACCCAGCTGACAATTTAGGCTCTCCCTGTCAATACACGTGCTAGAAAGAGTTTTGGTTTGCTAATGTTGTTGCTAATGTTGCTAATGCTCTGAAATTCTGGTTCCGCTTCGGATGCCATCAAGCAGGATCTCTGGTCGTAGTCAGTCCTTCACTAACCAATCAGCATTCATTAGCAGAATGCTAGCGTGTTATGGGCAACAACGACTCACCCTGTAAGAAATCGAAAGGACATAAGTACTTGTTCATTCTCATTTCTCAGACAGATTTCTCTTTCATCAGAAAGAGACAAATTTAGCCGTCTAGCTCCATAGACACCCATTCATTTTGCACTCGCCCACAATCACCCCCAGTGGAACTCTGGTGGAACTGCAACCAAATTCGGTACAATGGGGCTTAAGAGGGAATGGACAGGCTCTCCGTAGACGGGCTTTGATATTACCGACAATGCCATTTGTCTGTAATACATTAAGAACAATAGCAGAACAAGCCTGTGTGCTCACACACGCCCCCTTCAGTGAGGTAGAGGTACTGGTTGCCTCTCCTCCTGCTTTTTCACTGGAGCATTGTAAGATCAGCAAGACTAATGTTATACGCGTAAAATACATGACCTAGACTATGGAATGTGAGGACCAATGTGAGGCTCAATTGCACGTGCTCAAGTTGAGCAAAAGAATTAGCAGCTCAACCCAGTTTGTGAGGGATCCGAGAGGAGGCTCAGCTCGTCGCTGCCTCCTTCCGTGTTTTCACCCGTATTTGAACAGGAAATACACAAATTCAGCAATATTGACTATAAAAATCATTGGAATGATTGGAATCATACAATAAATTCTGTCACAGATCAGTGGACAAATATAATTTTTTTATCATTATTTGCCTTTTACATTTCATGATGACATGGGAGGCACTGCCTCCCCTGACCGCACGTCACTGCCTCAATCGGTATCATGCCAACAGTACTGTTCAAAGTTTATTTCACCAGTGCTTAACACTCTTAACTTGTTGCAAATGTTCATTTCAAGACAACGTCATCTTGAATTTTGCGAATAGTGAAGGGAGGTGCTCCCGTAGATGGGACATTATACTTATCGCCTCCTCTAGCAACCACTCTAAAACACATCTTACAAGTTGTATTTCCTTCATGCGTGGCCGTCTGAATGTTTTCGGTAGGCTACTCGATAAATTCCCATATTGCAGGGCAGTGATGCAATGATGACATCATCTCTAACCAAGACTTCATTACATCATCACATACGGACTCTGGGTGGCAATTATGAACAAGGAATTAAAACCAGATCCAAGAATGTGCTTAGCAGCTCATGTCTCACACTTTGAAGTGCTCCATGGTTTGGGGCCCCCAATTAGAATGTGACATGAATACAGTGCCTTGCAAAAGGTTAGGTTTAGGCATTAGGAGTGACAATTGGTTCCAGAGCCAGTTGTAAAGCACGGGTAAAATGCTGTGTTGGCCACACCCACGACCCCCCCGCCTGTAATAAATCCCTAATTTCACTGGATAACAATTAATACATTTATGTATTATTATGCCAAATATTGAATGAATGAAAAAACTAAGGATGTCCCTTTCTTCATGAACTACCAGCATCAAATTATGATAAACAATAATAATCTTTATTTTTTTATTATTATTTTTAGGGGTGCTGAGATGAAATTGAGAACCCCTAAAAAGGGTCTAAAATCACCACTGTTGCAGGGAAAGGTTCCAGGGGTGAACCTCCTTCAGCTATTCTGTACACCTGGTGGTGACTGACTGCTTGCTCGCACCAACTGGAGGGTTACTTTCTCAACTGCGTAAAACCTGTGGGATTACTGCACTCTCTGTCTGTGACGAGCTCATACCGCAGCAACGGTATAACGGAAAATTAGAGAGGTATTGAAACCAGGGCCGTAGCCAGAATAATCTTTTTGGATAGTCCTAGAAAAATACGGATAGGCATTTCAATTTTTTTTACTTTGCGATGTGCACCGCATATTATTTCATAATACAATCGTTTTATATTGTATATGCTACTTGGAGCAACTTCGATAGCCCAGGGACGATTCTAGGACCAGAACTTTAGGGGGACTCAGCCCCCAATGAGACTGTGACTTGTGTTCTTAATCTGCGCCATGAAATTAACTACCTACTTCTCCTTTGGTTTTACTGGCAGACTACCAACGTTAAAGGTGCATGGCAACACTGGATATTAAACCTGTTTAAAGCCCTTTGAACCTGTAATTGTTTGTAATCTGTCACTAACAGATACATTTGCAAACTCTTACGTTACAGCACTAAAACTTATTTAAGATAATAATAAATAATAATTTAATTTTGTATTATTTTAGGGGTGCTGAGATGAAATTTAGGGGTGACGGAGCACTCCTTAAGAGTCTAAAATCGCCACTGATGCATCCAATTATAATTCAGTATGTTTACACATATGAATATTACAACTGGTAACCGGCCCATGCCTTTAGTCACCATACCATTAACAAGAAAATGTTTTGAGTGTCCTTCTTTATACCACTAGAAAGAGGTTGTATGCTATTCACATATATTACTCACATGTATAGACAGCAATAATCCATTCCGCAGAATGGATTAATGAACAGTATGAATAATGTGTCGTTGTTATTCCACAGTGCTCTGCTGGGATTTTTCCTGCTGCTGGCAACTGTCAAACTAAAGAGTGGTTTGGTCTCTGAGCAGTGCAACATGTGGATCTTTCTGTCCAAGGTTAGGATTGTAAAAATAAATAAATCAAATTACAGTGGCTTTCATGCTTTAGATGTGCTAAACCACCATCAAAAGTAAAACATTCAGAAAAGCAAAAATCCATGATCAATGAGTGTCAAAGTATTTTTGAATTGTTCCAATTGAGTAATAGCATGATACTCAACGATGATATGAATCAACCTGCATGTTTTTTCATTAAGTTACAACAATGTATAATATTAATGGAATAGCTTTTCTAATATGTTTAGGTGATGGCTATTTGCCTCTCACCGTTTGTGTTCATATCTGATGTCAATACACCCTCCCTGGCATGGTGAGTATCTTGAACCTGAAAGCAGAACCAACCAGGTTTTACACTATGTAGCCAAATTTGCCTTGTACACGTTTATTTTTTACTGCTTTTTGTTTCTTGCCAATAAAAATAAATATAATGCTGTTTGCGGTACTACTCACGTAAAGTAAAATGTTGATTGATTCCAGTGTTGTCTTCAGCCACATTGGAGAGGTCCTGCTGGTGTACTCTGACAGGATTCTGCGATGACAGAAGTGTCACTACCTCAGCACATGCACTTCGATTATGAGAATTATTTTTTCACTGTGAATCCAAAGGAAAATGTTTGCGCTTTGGCGTTTACCAAAATGAAATTTTCTATGCCATTTTATATTACATACTTTAGGTGAATTTGACAGCAGAAATTAATGAGAATCTTGAGTCTATTTGCGTCATTGATGAAAGTGTTTAATTCTGACAAAGGAAGTCAACCCATCTTGGTTCCCATCCTACACAAGAACCAACAATATGGAAAATACAAACCTGCGCTAGGTTTGAACACATTAAACATGTTATGAGTCTCTGAGGTAATCATTGATGTTGTTCTTTGTCTTGTTCAGACTTGTAAGCCTTTTTTTATGGCCATGCAATGGTTCCTTTGCTCCTTAACCTTTGGGGAACAGATGGCATTATCTTTTTCTAAAGTGCTAAATCTGAACTGCAGAAAAATAAAGAGCATTGCACAATACAATAAAATTTGAAACTGGTATGCAATTAGTTTTATTGAAAAACATGTGATTATAACTATAACATCAATTACAAAACATTTAGAAATTACAAAGTATTTATATTTTACAAAAGAAATAACTTTTTATAAAGACACAAAAGTCATCATTGGTTCTTCTGCTCTTTAACCTTTGGGGAAAAGATGGCATTATAAGGTTGTCTTCTTCTAATGCGCTGCTCTGGCTCATTGTCTTCTTTAAAATAACCTGGAATAACAATGTTGCAGAAAAGCAGAGACATGGGATAAAAACTGTAAGGTTAAACCAGACTGAGTCTGCAGATTTGTAGTGTTGCTAATTTGTTTCACAAAAAAATGAACACAAACCTCTTTTTAAACAAGTTTGTGTAGATGGGAAGCCAACCTCCCAAAAGTTTTCTGGTGTGGATGGAGGAATATAGTGGAAGCGATGGCGTGAACAGGCAGACAACTTTTTGATCTTCTCAGCCTCTGGAAGGTCAGCGTAGTACTGAAAGAGATTGAGCTAAATTGTGATATCTGCAAAAAAGGTTTCAGTTAAGCTTCAGAATAGAAAGGAAGTAAACATACTATTTCACATTCCTTGCAGGTGTGTCCTTTTAGTTTCCTCCGCTCTTCTTTACTGCGGACCACTGACACATGGGCAAACATAGGGCTGCTGCAGGATTACATTATGAGCTGTATTACAAACAATTTAACGGACAACAACGTATGCCCAATGAATTAATGAAATGTTGTGTAATCATAATCACAGGACATGTATGAAACACATTTCTTTAGGGCTGTCCTACTGAGACCGGCGTTTTCCAAGGGGATTCCAGACTACATTGGAACATACTGTAGCTTGATTCAATACCAATTCAGTTGTGGAGTTGTCTCCAGTTATAAATAAAGTATATATATGATGTTACCGCCAGGGTGAAATGGCATTCAGATGGGGATTGGGAGTGAATAGAATGTTTTCACTAGACAAGATGGTTTACCCGTCTTTATGCCCTCCGTCGGTAAGTACAGGTCGGTTTTGAGGCTTATGAGCTTCTGTGGAGGGAATGTGTTTTGAGTGTATAGTAGTCAATATAGATGTCACACACATGCAAGACAATTATAAGATGTACATTTTTTTTTGTTTTGCTACACACCCTCCCCTGGCAGTTCTTGATGATGATCCAGGTGAGAGTCTTTATTCAGGGGGCATGACTCATATTCTCCAAAGGTTGTTTGGTCGAAAACATCCTCCATGCTGTTGTTGGCCTTCTGACCAATTTCTGAAGGAAAGGTTCCATGCAACACTGTTTACAAGGTAAACTCATAAAGTGAGCCTATGGTGACATGGAATGGCTTAGTGCAATGATATCTGTAGAAGCATTTCTTGTCTTTGTAGACCGTAGGGATCCAAGTACCATGGGTTGTGCTGCTCTTGTCTTGACCATTGTGGCTCAGACCCTGGAGAAGAAGGCTGTGGCTTACAAAGGTGCAGTCCACATCCACCACCCCCCCATCCTGCCTCTGCTCATGACAGAGGGATGAACAGGAAGTGTTTCTCTGCAGTTGATTTAAAAAAAAGTGATTATACAAGATCCAAACACTTTCATTTAGATTTTCCAGCGTGAGTTTAGGACATTACCTCCACTGTGGTAGGAGTGTCTATGTCGTACTGGGAGAGTGTGAGCTCAGGATCCAAGCTCCACATTGGTTCCACTGGTATGAGCTTGCCTGAAGGTACAACACACTTGATTAAATGATCACAACACTACATGCATTCATTCATTCAAATTTTTCGCTGCTTGTAGATTACACTTTTGAACTTCTGATTAACTGGAAATCTTTGGAGAGTAAATGGGCATGCAAGACCAAAATGAAATTCAAGACTGGCGAACGGGAGTTACATAAAACAATCATTCAAAGTGAGCGTCTTTTGAGAGAACAGTATGGGGCTGGACCTCCACTAACCAGGTGTGGTACTTGCCGGGGGGCTCTTAGTGGGGTTGGGTCCCTCAGGAACCTCCAAGTTACTGTTTGACTCCTTTATGTTAAATGCCTAAATCATTCAGTTGATTAATAATAAAAAGGACAATGTTAGTTTTGGTTTGTCACAAATTCAAGTATATATATATATATATATTTTTTTTTTTTTTTTTTTTATGTAAGAATGGTTAACAGAATCAGAATGACCACATTCATTCTGTGATGAGACATTTCCTATGTATCATTTGCCAGTACAGTGTCGCACTATTGTGTGACAGATTAATGTCTTCACACAGTCAAACATCAGTGATTCTGATAAGGACTAAGATTGTAGGAGATCATGCACTACCTAATAGTAGAGTTCCGTTTGGAGATTCTGGGCTGATCATAACTGAGCTGAAACATATGAAAGAATCCCACAAAAGTAATACTGCCAGCCTGGTGTTGCTACCTTTAGGTGAAGGCCAGGGCTTCTGAGCATGGTGCTTTGGAGGAAAGCGGGGGACCTGTCCTCAGTGGTGTTGGCAGATGCTACTACAGACTTTCCAAAGACAGGGGATGAGGAAAGAGACCTATCAATCAGGAAAAAGTTATCTTTAGATAAATTGAGCTATATTATTATTTCTTTATTCCGGACACACAAAAAACTGTCCATAGCACATTCAAGACAATTATAAGATACATATATAGATATGTAAATCTTTTTTTAAACAGACCATTTACTGCTACATTTGCTGACAGTACCTTCCATAAAGTATATTATACATTTCAAAAGGTATTCCTGTGTCTAGTTTGCCATTATAAATATGTTTTTGACACTGTTACAATTACCGAAGGTTACTCTTGGTTCCATCCCACAAGTTCCCATTTCTGGCATATTCAGAGCCGGCCTGAAGATCGAAAGCAGCCTGAGAAGTGAAAACATTGAAAGGAGCCTTAACAACAACATACAATATATTCTTTATCAAAATAAACATTGATCTGAATGAAAACACATTCACATGTGTCAAACCAGGGAAACCTTTGCACTGCCATTTCTCATTACACTGAAGAACTAGTTTCCATGCATATGTGTGATGTGGTTGTTCTCTGTGGTTACATACCAGGTTAGGTAACAGCCTGTCAGGAAAATCAAGGTAGCAGGTTTCTGTCACCATGGCACACTCAGAACTCTGTATGCTAGACTCTGAAACACAGAACATCAAATTACTGCTGTTCCATTGTGACAAGTGAGCCATTATTGAGGGGTTGTGGTGAATCTGGGCCTTACGTGGGGCTCTGGATGTATCCATCTCACATGTTTCTGGCTCCAACAGGTCTTTCTTCCGGCTCAGACATGTAAGAGAAGACCTTCCTTCCCCAGCTCCTACAATAAAGGAATACAGTGAAGTAGAACCTGAGCTCAGGCAGAAAACTCAAGGCTGTATGTGCATCACCAACTAATAACTAGAAGAGCAATCAATGGACATGCCATTTAGCTACTACAATGTTCAGCTATTACTGGCATTGTCTTTTAATATACAGTATATTGCTTAGAGAAAGTTTTGCTTTAATGGGACAGGTATAGGGGACACAGTAAATGTGAGACAGGGGAGGACATGCAGGGAAAAGGGTTGGATTTGAACCCAGGCCTCTGTGGTAAGGCCTTCGCCCATATGGTCCATGCAGTTATCTGGTCACCGGGACGCCACATTACAGGTTTTTTCAAAATGTTGTCTTCTACCACATAATGGCAGAGTAGTCAAATCATGACAACATTATGCAGGACATGGCACAATATTTTATAGTCCCTTAGACATATGGGTAAGAAGCGATGCCACACAGTACACTGGGCAGGTCACTTGGCATTTCAGAAAACCCCTGGATAGGATCCGTCAACACGGGGGAGATGGGAATGATGGAGGGCAGCGACAACACAGCTAATACAACAACCGGAAGTGAGTGTACCAGTATCCGTGCTGCATTATATTGTACTTATCGGACGTGGCCCAATGGGCTTGAAGCAGGCTAACACAGGTGGTTAATGAGTGGAATGACGCGTGCTACCCAAGTGCCATGTCTGAACTAGGCTTCGCTCACTTATGTGGTACCAAGTTGACTGCATATTGATTCACTTTGTAACATGAAATCATGAATAAAATATTAAAGTTTCATTGACTTTCATTCATCTTGCTGGGCATTTTTTCTAGAGCTGTAGGTTTCAGTTTTTGAAAATTAATGGGAGTTTGTCAACATCCATACAGTCTGACAGAATATACGCATTTCTATTTTTGCAGTGCTGTCATTGACTCTCAAGCTCAGTGTTAAATATTTGTGTGTTCGTACCGGTATTGAACAGACCATCGATAGCTAAACTCTGCGTGAGAGACACAGGCTTTTCATAGTGGACAAGTGCCTCGTTCCTCCTCTTCCTCTTGTTGACCGCTGCCAGACAGATGTGCTTCAGTGGTGAATCTGGGATTACCTCCTCCTGCTCTCCAGACCAGCTGAAAACAGTGTCACTGTAAGCACCTCCCAGTCCGGCAGCCCAATTCAATGGAACTTCTTTTATTTTTCTTTCACACTACATATTATTAACTACATCTCTACATAAACATTCATTAAACCCCTACAATACACATATTATGGATAATATGGGAACAATGTAGTAAATTATTTTGATTTTAGTCATCAAAACTAATAAAATGTACATTCCAGTGCTTTCTGAACTGCCAACCAGGTGTTACTGACCACCCCAGCCCGTCACTATCATGGGACACAAAGACCTGGCCTAACTAGGTGTGAAAGCAACTCACCAAGTTTCCTTCAGTCTATCAAGCTCCATGTTTAGCTTTCTGTTGTCTTCCTGCAGGCTGTCCCTTTCTGCCACTGGGGGAATCAGGATGTAGTGCAAGACACAAGGAAGTAGAATCTTAACTAAGATTGTATGGTGGAAAACTTGCCACCTTCCAAAGAGGTACTACAGATGTATTAACATTTGGGTTGATGATGAAAATGAACATTCAGCCTAACACTGTAAAAGGACGCAGAAGTGACCTCCCAAACCCAGTGATGAAAAGATAAAGGATGTATTGTGCCAGTGCATGCAATGAGTGAACCTTTCAGACAAGTGTGGATGAGAAAGAAGGTAAGCTGACAGTGATACCAACCTTCTGAGCTTTAGGAACACAGATATTAAGAAGTTGGTGTGAATGTAGTTATTTAGAGTTAGAAAATCCACTGAATAGACTTTAATATTAGGACAAAAAATGTATGTCTTGCAAGACAACTTAATATGAAATATTACTAAGTATTAAATGTATAGAATCTCTGATAAGCTACTTTAGGTGTAGTAGTTATTACAGAAGTTTGAGATTAGATCTTTCAAACATGTACATATGTGTAAGAACATACTCACTGAGTTTAGCAATGACTTGCAGGCTCTGCTTACTATCATCCTCAGCCTTCACTTGCTTCGTTCTCATGTGTTCATCTGTAACTGTACAGCTGTCACAATTTCCAATACGTAATCTGAGGAGAGACACAGGAGGAACATATATGCTATATCCCTACTACCAGAGGGCTGACTCCCTACCAGCAGACTGCTATATCCCTACCAGCAGAGAGAATGGGAAAGTTGTTTTTAACTTCCATTACTTATTCATAGTAGTCTTGTTCTATATATTATCTGGAATTATGTATAGCAAAAATCAATAAAAAAATTATCCTCCAGGTGAAGATATGGTGTTTGACCCTGAGATGAAATCAGTGGTGCTTACTTAACACTGCTGAAATAAATCAGTTCAGGGTTTTTGGTGACAGTATGGAAAGCACATTTCCTGTATTAATAAAGTATACCTACTATTGTAAGATGAACCAAACAATAACATTTACATGTAAAATAAATTTTGTTTAGTCTCCATTTCTATATGTAACTTGAAATACCACTGTGCTTCCAACACTTCCCTAAAATACTCCTATGATAAACTTCATGGAGGCTTCAGAAAAGGTAGCTGAGTTGGCATGAAAACTCCTAATGCCCATTGCATTTTCCCTCTTTGTGGTTAGAAGTGTGCTATTAAGATACGATAGAAAGACATAACTTTAAAGACTCCAACCTTTGCTCCAAAACAGTGACTGTATCTTGCAAGACCTTGTTCTCCCCCTGCAGATGCTGGTTCTGCTTGAACAAGCCTTCTAGTTTCTGGGCATCTCTAGGAATTAAACACAAGCATTCAAAAACATTTTCAACACATCTAGCTAAATAGAAAGATGTATGTATTGCCCTGCTCTGGCAACTGTTTGATCCGGGGAACATTTGCAGAATGACAAGTACTTTATAAATGTTTTGTTTATATTTTGAAACACAGTCATACACTTTCTGCATCTTTTATCAATATCCGAATATTCCAAATCAAAAACACAAAAGAACATTGAGTACTTGAACTAGTCTGCCCATCCCAGGATGACAGTGCCCTTAAAGTCATTTGTGTGTTTTACTGAAACAGGTAGTTAATATTAGGGCTGTCCCGACTAAGATTTACTTTGGTCGACCAAGACTCGACTAAAGCGTCTGAAAATCGACTTATCAAAATTTGAAACACTTTTTTTTTTTTTCACCCAAAGAAAAAAAAAGTACAAACATATTCCCGATCTGACTCAATGGCTGCTGGACGTTGCAGATTTGGCCGCTAATAGCAGTAGCGGAGCCAGAGGGGTGTCCGGAGTGGCACTGGCCACCCCGGGTGCCACCCCAAAATGTAATTCGCTACTGGAAATTTGATCCTGACTGACATCTTATTTGACCTCTTGTTGAAAGAAGCATTAATTTTGCTGCGTTGCGGTGCATTATTCAAATCGAAGAGAGACGTTTGTTGCGAGATACAGAAGAATAAGAAGAACAGACAGCAGAATATTGAATATTTCCACAGCTCCAAAAGCTCTTTTCGCGATTGAAAAAGGCATAATATTTTAAGTAAGTTTTAAGGTTTGCATTGGGTTTATGTTTCCTGAAAATTTTTTACGAATAGCAGTAGCTATGCAAGTTGTCCAATAACAGACAAACTGAGACAGTCAGTAGGCTTGTACTCCGATTTTACAGTTTTCTTGTGCGTGTGCGGCTTATATTTCGAAGCAGTTTATAATTATAATAATTTTTTAGAACAAAAAAGTGGCTTTGTCTCAAGATCTCTATAGACCGTGCAGCTAATTTAATGCTCAACACTTGAACGGGGGCTTATTACTTGAAAGAGGAATTATTTAGGCTACTGTGTTGTCTCATTTACACTATCAGGGCTTGAAAATACAGTGACTTCCTAAAGTAGGCAAATGGCTAGTAGAACATAACATTTCATAATAATTTCAGTTAATCAAACAGCTGCAAGACCCAGTGAAATGTTATAGACTAGCTAGCTCTAGCAAAATGACGCTAGCATCGCTAACAACATTACTCATTCAACTTTGGTAGTGTAACCGAGCTCTTTGTAAGTGTTTTAGATCTAATTGTATATGATCGTGTGGACAATAAGACACGGACGCGATCTCTTTTCATAACTTGTATTTTATCACTGCTCTTCTTGCCATCGCTATCCGAACAGCCCTCACTGATTTCACAAATGCGTTCAGCATCAAGCCTACGGCAACTCCCGAGGGACAAAACACCCTTGTCCGTTGTCACAGAAAGGTCTGCTACAGTAGGTTATCCTCTGGATTTGCAAGTTAGCTAAACTTATACTATATCTAAAATAATTTTCTAGACATAACAATGGATTCTGCCACTAAATGAGTGACGTGGCTTTATTTCTGGACATACTATCCACAACCAAAGTGTGTTACACAATGCTGTAGATCGCCTATACTCGTGCATTGCTCTTGGTACGCAGAATGCCCTGCGGCAAGCTGAAAACCTTCGAAGTTAAGGGCATTAGCTTAGTTAAATAAGCATTGTTTGGAGTTATATAGTTGTGTTCGTTCCGTTTTGAAATGTGTAATGCTATGATCTTTATATCATTTGAGTGTTCACCCTGATTGGGAATTTTGTCTAGTTAGATGGCAAGTAATCAATCGAGAGCAGTGGTCCGCTCAACGTTAACCGGCGCAATGGTAACGTTGTTTGCTTTCAAAGTGCATCTTATATTGCAGTGTGGTTTATACTCCTATTTACAAACACAAAGTGCTCATTCTGGGGGGGTGCGCCTTATACACGAACACAATGCGGCTTATTTTCCGAAAAATATGGTAATCAGATAGACGAGAGATCGGTTCCCAATTTAGCCAAACATTGTGTTTACATCTGTGTTAGTAGGTATAATAAATAATACCTGCATTGTGTACTAGCTTGTACACTGACATTCAAAAATTATACATCCAAAGGGTTTCTTATCACACAGATTTAATGTGGTCTTGTTTAGGCCAATTCCCAAACTTTTCTTTGCTATTAGTTAACATGATATATATATGAACATAAATATTATACTGTCAATTTGTAATGTTTTTGGGCACCAAGTTATTTATATTTTTCAAGTCCATTTCTGCTTGATTTCTGCTACCTGTCAAGTCAAATTGCAGTGTTTTTTGGGGTGTGTAAATTCACTTTGTTTTGTAAATAAATTATGCACTGTGTTTTTTCTGTAACACAGAAATGCCATTATAAGTCCCTGGTGCTTGAGCTTTTTTTCCCAAACATATTTTGGATGTTCCAGCACTTATAGACCCAGATTACACTGTATATATCAATGAAAACAGTGACCCAAGACTCTGGACTATGGACCCCCTGAAGTAGCCTTGGCCACCCCATGTATAAAACTCTAGTTCCGCCACTGGCTAATGCCTACTAATAATAAGACTCGTATCACCAGTCCTGTTGTAACCAAATGCCGATGGTATTTAGTATCTCTTACAACGTACTACAAATTAAAAATATTGTTTGTTTAACATGCAAATCCTCCGAGCGGGATGATCACTGCCTGAAAAAGTGCAGCATGCGAACTTAGAAGCAGAGTGGGGAACGGTGCAACAGAGAAAGATTTAGTTGTTTTGGCCGGAGAAGATAAGGTCATTCGATTTGGATCTGATTCTTATAATAGGCATATTCATTTTTCAACCCAGCGCGTTAGCATGAGCGAAGTAGGGCTAGGCCAATTTACGGTTTTCAGGTGGTAGGCTGCATCATATTCGACGTCGAACTATGAAAAATAAACCGTTGTTGGCAGAGTTTGCATTCAACGTTTTAGTCGCCCGGTACTTTGTAAATGTACTTTAATGAAATGCTGCCATACCACAGATTTCTTTGTCGATGTTATTTGGCAAAATGGCAAAGTAGGCTTTGGCAGAGTTTGAAGTTCGGCAGCCAATTGTGCTTGTGCCGTGTGCAAAAACCCCCAAAACAAAGCGCAGATTAACAAAAGGGAAAACAGTAACACCATTTATTTTACATTATATATTTTTTGATTTGCTTTATTTGTCTGCCACCTTTTCCCCCAGCCCTTCCAAGCCGACCCAGAGCCGGTCGCAGCGCACCACCAACGAGGGAAATGCGCCCGGCGGGGGCCGAGCCCGACCGGGGAGGGGTCCCACGAGGGGATCCCCACACACTGGAACGGCCGACCCTGACCCGCCGAGTTGAATCCCCCGGGCAGACTGCGCGGACCCCACCCGTTTACCTCTAAACGGATAAATACCACTACTCTGCCATAAGGCAGCTCAGCTAAAAAAAATCTTAGTCGACCGAGAGCATATCGACCAGAAAATCGACTAGTCGACTGAGTGGGGACAGACCTACTTAATATATACATTTAGTCATTTAGCAGACGCTCTTATCCAGAGCGACTTACAGTAAGTACAGGGACATTCTCCCCGAGGCAAGTAGGGTGAAGTGCCTTGCCCAAGGACACAACATCATTAGGGTTAGGGACTCGAACTGGCAACCTTCAGATTACTAGGCTGCTTTCCTAACCGCTCAGCCACCTGACTCCCTTTACAAGTAAGTATTACAAAAAGTGTGTAGTATAATAAAAGCATAATCGGTCAAGTTAACCAAAATGTACTTACAAACATCGCTTCTTTTTCAGGTGGTTCACTTTTTCTTGTAATCCTAAAGAAACACACGAGGACATATATTAATGAAGGAATACAGAAGCTCAACACAATAACAATATTGGACCCCTGAAAGACACTTCAAACCAAAATTTTATTTGTGGTTTTGGAACTTCTGGTCTGAGTTGCGTGTCTCATAAATTAACTGTATGGAAGGATTGTCTGAGTGAGCATGTAGCTGCAGTATGCTGCATCAGTGATCATCTGTTTTGTATCTCAATTACAAACTAGAGAGGGTACAATTTCTGGGGAAATTGTAGGGTGTGCTTGCTTGTGTCGGTTGCAGGTGGGTCCGTCCCCTTAAGTTTTTCCCTTCTAGTGATATTTTCAATCATTTACCCTACTCATATTGCATCATTCATGAAGAACCCCCTTTGAAACAAGCGAACCCCCTTTGAAACAAGCGAACCCCCTTTGAAACAAGCGAACCCCCTTTGAAACAAGCGAACCCCCTTTGAAACAAGCGAACCCCCTTTGAAACAAGTGAACCCCCTTTGAAACAAGCTACTGTAACAACGTTGTCACTGGCAGTATTTCAGATGGAATCGCGATTCAAACAGTACCGTCTGCTAACTGAAAATATGCCCCCCAAAACGTAAATACGTTTGACATTAATTTAGGGGAAAATTGCTAATTCAAAAGAAGTTTGCTAGAGGCAAGCTAGCTGCTGTTGCTAGCCACACGTCACTGATTGTTTGACAGCGCTGGAAATTTGAATGTTTCTTTTGACAAAGTTGTCTGAGGCTAACGTCAAAACAAGACGCGGTTTCACTCAAATTCCAAGTTTTACACAAATCACAAAAATATACTGACCCACTGGCTGTCTTTGCAATTGCCATATCTTTAAAACACTGCCCTCCTTATGATTTTTGGTGTAGAATTGACCCTGGTACAAAATTAAGAAAATACTCAGACGCAGATCGACAACAGCTGCCGCAATCGTCAATGGAGGCTGACGGGGCTCTCACGTAGCAAACAAATATTTACAGCAACCTACATTAAAATCTTACCACCTGCCAGTCTTCACAATAGTGATATCGTCATAACATTGCCATCCTTCTGTTTTTTGGTGTAGAATTGACCGAACTATAAAATTAGTCATTTTGATTACTAAAGGGTTATAGTAGTATTTTCATAAATTATGAAAATAATTTATGAAATTTATAATAAATAATAATATAATAATATAATAAATACTGCCGCCTAAGACTAGGCCATAGGTGTCAAACACAAGGCCCGCGGGCCACATCCGGCACGGCGTACAATTATATCCGGCCCGCAAGATAATTTTATATATATATCTTTTTTTAAATCGCCCGGCTATATGAAGCTAGCCTGGTCCTAACCAGACTCGTACATTTCATTTTTACAGAGAGTCTGGCCTCGCTCCATTGACAAGCGTTGACTTCCTTGTAGGCGGGTACTCTGTTGAAGTTTAAAACTATTGGATCTGCCCAGAGCCACTCTGATCTGCCATAACCAATCGCTAGTGTTCGCCTTAGCCAATTCCTTCACCACTACTGTAACAGAGCTAGCTGCCGTAGCTGGAAAACCAAACTGTTCCCGAACCCCGTGGGGAGGAGGGCCACAACATCATGGCCAACAACAAAACTCAGCAAAACTTGTTCTTGCTCCGGCTTTAGTTTATAGATATTCGGCAGTGTTGCCACAACGGACAACACAACACAAACTAGCGCACAACATCAACGTCATCGTTCTCAACCAGGTAGAAAATCTACCGGAGACATCTGACTTACGTACCTCATGGCCAGACCTAGTACAGAAGCAAAATCAAAATTGAGCGGAAGTACGTAGGAGGGCAGAGCCAGGCTAATGTGAAGGACCAATAACACACAAACTACAAATCCCATAATGTAGCACAACAGCTGCCTTATCGAATAGGCTACCTGCGATCATTTGCGTGTCAACGACCCTAATTTAAAATCAAAGCTAGCCCCTAACAATGGCCAAGAGAAAAGTTGATTCTGAAAACGGAGCCTTTCAAAACCAGTGGGAGAATGAATATACGTTTACTGAAATTGCCGGTAAACCCCTGTGTCTCATTTGAGGAGGTGATGTGGCTGTAATTAAGGAGTATAATCTAAGAAGGCACTATGAAACAAAATATCAGGACAAGTTAAAAAACCTGGATGCAGAGCAGAAGCTAGAGGAGGTAGAGGAGTTGAAGAGGAACCTGACATCTCAGCAGACGTTTTTCACCAAAGCGAAATCAAAAAGTGAAGCTGCTGTAAAAGCAAGTTTTATTGTGGCAGAGGAGATAGCCAAATCAGCCAGGCCATTTACCGAGGGAGAGTTTCTGAAGAGCTGCATGATTAAAGTGTGCGACGTCATGTGTCCAGATAAAAAGCAGGTGTTTGCAAATGTAAGCCTTAGCAGAAATACAGTTGCTGATCGGGTTTGTGAGATGGCCACTGATTTGAAAACACAGTTGATTGAAATAGGGAAAGACTTTGTTGCATACTCCCTTGCTGTGGAAGAAAGTACTGACACGACCGAAACTGCACAGCTGGCCATCTTCATCCGTGGAGTGGACTCCAGGTTGTGCGTTACAGAGGAAATATTGGACATTAGATCGATACACGGGACAACAAAAGGAAAAGACATCTATGAAAATGTTTGTCAAAGTGTAACCGACATGAAAATGCCTTGGGACAAACTTGGACTAGTGGGAAGGATGCGCTTCAAGATGCGGGAGGAGATCTGTGCTCGTGAGTTGACAGCATATCACTGCATCATACACCAAGAAGCACTGAGTGGTAAAGTCCTAAAAATGGATCATGTGATGAACACTAACGCAAACTGTAAACTTCATCAGAGCCCAAGGTTTAAATCACCGCCAAGTCTTTTCTGCGGGAAATAGATTCAGAGTTTGCCGACATGCCTTATCATACAGCGGCGAGGTGGCTAAGCCGGGGAAAAGTTCTCAATAGACTTTTTGCGCTGGGCGAGGAAATCTGTCAGTAAAGGAAAAGACTCCACAGTTCTGCGGGATGAAAAGTGGAAATGTGAGTTGGCGTTTCTGGCTGACATTACTACGCATCTCAACGTCTTAAACCTTCAGCTCCAGGGACGGGAGCGCATGATCACTGATGTGTATGATGCAGTGAAGGCATTTCAAATGAAGCTGCGCTTATGGGAGACACAAATGCACCAATGCAACTTGTCTCACTTTCCCTTTTGCCAAGTCATGTTGAACCAAGTTAGCGCCACGGTGTTCCCAAATGCCCACTTTGCTGATAAACTGAGCGCACTTCGCACGGCGCTTTGGTGACTTTGAAGCACAGAAAAGTAATTTTGAGCTGCTTCGCAACCCATTTGCCGTCAACGTTGAAACTGCACCTGTGCAGATGGAGCTGACAGAGCTGCAGTGTAACGGGGAACTAAAGGCAAAGTACGACACTGTGGGGCCCGCCGAGTTCCTTCGCTTCATTCCTGAAGCAATGCCCCAGCTCCGTCAACACTGTGCATGTTTGGCAGCACATACCTGTGTGAGCAGCTGTTCTCTGTGATGAAAATTAACAAAACATCTCACAGGAATCGTTTCACTGATGAACACCTGCAGTCCATCCTGAGAATCTCCACAACACAGAACCTAACCCCAAACATAAACAACCTTGTTGCCAAGAAAAGATGCCAAGCATCTTATATTTTCAGATTTTTTCCCAGCATGTTCATATTTTGAATTTGTGTAATTTTGACAGGAGATATTTTTGTTGGGGAATGATATTGTATTTTGCCTGTTTCGATTCATTAATGTTCAAAAAACGTTTAGTTTTAGTCTGTTCAATAAATGTTTATCCGGTTCGGCCTGCGACCTAAAGTGTCCTTTGAGTTTCGGCCCCCCGTGGGATTGAGTTTGACACCCCTGGACTAGTGCGGGTCTCTTGGGCGACCCGCACTAGCTCAAATTACAAAGACTTTCACAACCTAAATCAAAAATCCGAGATTGCAGTTCCACTTGAAATCGCTTTCTCAGCAAAGCCCAATGGATGGGAATTTTTTGGGGTGGCATTTTTCACTCAATCCAAGCTCCAGCTCAAACTTGCATGCTAGAACGTCTCTATCACGTTGTATCCATGCGTCGTTGCTAACGTGTGCTGATGTTGTGACGTAGGCTAGCACTGAGTACCCTTTGTTGACTGAAGGCACTTTTTGCCACAAAAACGTAATTTCAACTTAAACCATGCAACGGAACGTAAATAAAAATACAAGCAACTCAATCGCTAGCAAGACGAAACTTTTGACATCAACGTTGTCTATGTAGTCCAAATATTGACAGATCCTTATGGGTGGGAAAATAAATAATAATAATATATATGTGAGAGAACAATGGTTGTGCTCACTGAAGGCGTGAGCACACTCAAAAAGGTCTCAAACTAAACATTTTCAGTTTCATATTGTCATAGCCAAGACCCTCAAGATGAGGATATCGTTTTTACTCAATTTTGGAAACTTTCTTTTCAGAAAAGTTAGCGGTCATATGATGGCCACACAATGCTAGTGTTTCATTTTCATCTGTCCACCTACAGTGCATTCAATAAGTATTACCGAATTATACAGTATACAGTGACAATGCAAACAGTTTTGGAAGGTTTGCACATGGAGTCAGTCCCCACTTTGCTTCTAAAACTGTGATTGGGTATCTTTAACAAGTGTAATAATAGAATAGTATATAAAATCATAGTTCAGTTTAAAGATCCCATCCCGAAATTCAGCCTTGGTGCAAAATTACAGCCATTACGAGCAGTCCAACAATGAGCTTTCCTCAGGACGTGCCATTTCTGTGTCTGTAGCTTAAATGCTATGAGGAAGAAAGAGGCTGGGCTAACTGCCATGCTTCGGTCGTTTGCAAGCCATGATGTCTCGAGGAAAACCAATATTACGCTCGCATGTTCGTAGCTCATTCTCATTGGTGGGCCAAATTCTATGTGCGGGCAAAGCAGAGAAAGGGGAGGTTACCGTCGCTCTAATGACATCATAAAACCAGCATTTTCAAAACTGAGCGTTTCAGCTTTCATTTTTTCAAAGTCGGAGAAGAATACCGAGGGCTTGGTTTACACCTATCGAAATTTCTAGCCACTGGGGACCAAAGGCAGGCTAGGGGAACTCATTAATGTTAGATAACCTCCTAAAGTGAACATTTCATGTCATGGGACCTTTAAATGATCCATTTTATTCATAGCCGTCAGTAAAACTGCATATGCTACTCCTAAGAGCATATTGGGATCCAAGGTCGCGCTTTAAATGGTTTTTTTTCTTACTTAAAGGATTGCACCTTTTCAGTGGAGATTGGCAACTATTCATCGTCTTATGCACCAGTTCTGTATGGGGTTCCACAGGGCTCAATTCTGGGTCCTGTTTTATTTTCTTTATACATGCTCTCTCTGTATATTTTTGGGGGGAAATATAATGTCTTGTATCACTGTTATGCAGATGATACTCAGTGTTATGTTCCCTTACATCCAAAGGATGTTTCAAGTCTACAGTGTTTGTTGAATTGTTTGAGAGGTGTTACACATTGGATGTCAGCCAACTTTCTTCAGTTAAATGAAGAAAGACGGAAGTCTTAATCTTTGGCCCCTCTGCTTCTACAGAGATTGTTGCCAGTAAACTAGGACATCTATCTGGGAACTTTCATACACATGCTAGAAATGTAGGTGTTTGATTCTGCTTTGACTTTTGATAAACAGTTCAATGCTGTTGTCAGAAGCTGTTTCCATCAACTAAAGAATATAGCTAAAATGAATTCATTTTTATCATCCAAAGATACCTGTAATACATGCTTTTATTTCGTCGAATTTGTACTATTGAAATATACTGTATTTGGGCGTTTCACAATCTCTACTGTAACATCTCCAGCTGGATGTAGAAAAATGCAAAATGCTGCTCCTAGAGTCTATAGTGCTCAGGACTATTGACTGGAATAAAGGAGAGAGAACATATTTCACCAGTCCTGAGCACTCTACACTGGCTCCCAGTCACATACCGTATTCAGTTTAAGTTATTATTATTTGTTTATAAGGGTCTGCATTGCTTTGCTCCTCCATATATTTCTGATCTTCTTTCACTCTAAAAAAATACATCACAAGACCTTCGATCAACCAGTAGTCTACAGTTGACTGTTCCAAGGACACGTCTCAAACTAAAGAGAGATCGAGCCTTCTCAGCGGCTGCTCCACAGCTCTGGAATAATTTGCCACTCATTATAAAAACTGCATCAACATGATCTCTTCTTAAAACTCATTTATTTATTGTTGCATATGGCCATAGGTAGGTGCAGTAAGTAGGTAAGTGCATTGTCTGCGATTGTGTTTTGTGTCTTACAATGTGTTTTTAATTATTCGCTATTGTTACGTCCCCAGGGGGGTGTTCCATCAACGTCGCTAACGCAAGTCGCGCTAACACGAATAAGTCTCACTTGGGTAAACGTCAACTTAGACTTAAGCCTCAAGCCGTTCCACTAACGTTCCGTTCCACTAACAGGCAACGCTAATTCAAGCAAGACCTCAATAAGCTTAGACTGTGCAGCCCAGATCAGGCGATCGTCGAAAAAAGGAGGTATGTCGCAAAAAGTATTGTGTAAAGCAGCAGAGGTGTGTCGTTCCAGCAGCGTAAATTGATTGTTTGAATTTTTTTGTTTCCAAAAAGGGCAATGTTGCCGCAATTAACATGACAAGGGAGACAACTTGTCAAACCATTACGACCGTTAAAATGCGTAAATTGTAGACCTACCAAATCTACTTAACATATATATATATATATATATATATATGCATTTAGGCCTACTGATAATTAGCGTAATTTGATGAGCTGTCTGAAACCGTTCTGACAGGCTAGCCTATGGTCGATATTCTCAACAGGAGATTGAGAATAATAGCCCAAAAAAGAACGTGGCAGCAATTGAAAATTGTAGGATAAAATTAAAAAAACTGAAGAAGGCCATGGTTAATTGCACTTGATTTGGGCTAATAATGTTTTTGTCTTCACATCTTGAACAAAATAAAAAATTACTTCAAAATAACTTTGCCACACACATTTATTAACTGATAGGCTAAATGCTGAGCTTTAAGATAAAAGGGAAAGATAACCATGACTTAAATGGGGATTCACTGAAATGACTAGTATTGCACAGATCCAGCACTGACTTTTTAGATCAGAAGGTGACCCAAACTGCACACTTTGTTTGGCAGAACAGTCATTTAAAATTGCTCAGCATGACTATCATTATTATATTACAAGTATTTCCAATTAACATAGTCTGCCTCCACAGATCCAGAGGGGGCTTGGACAGTGACAGACTGTGGCTGTACCAAGTGTTGTCACAGCCTCACTTTGGGAAAGCATGCCCTACTGGGAACATTAGGGGAGACTGTTGGGCACAGAATCTAATTGTCTTCTTTGGAAAGGGCAACATTTGGGACACATGTAGGGGCAGCATAAAGGGCAGTTCATAACAGCACCTTTTTCCATTGGAAGTAAGGGCATGGGAACAGTCCAATTTAGGCCATTGATTGATTGGCAGACAGTAGGGCACTTGGTCTAATTTTTGCCACTCTGGGCATTTTAGAAACACTTTCAACCATGGGGGCACCAGGCAGTCACCCCCTGAGTCTTCCAATGGGCCTGGATACACCCATGGGGACAGTATATTGCACCTATAATATTGGGGAAGCCAGAGGAGAGGTAATATACAGGCTTGTCAACATATAGGCTACTTTAAACAATGAAAATACTTTATACAATTGAATAAAAAGTCCTCCTTGATTCTTTGTGTTTCAAGATTACCTGAAAAACTGATGATAATATTCAGGTACTGCTTTGGAGCAAGGTATACCCTTCATATTTCCTGGCATAGTTGCCCGTTCAAGAATGTCCCACATGCAAAGACATAGACAGATGCAGACAGACTGAACAGTGTCAAGGCTTGGCTACAGTGGGTTTGCTTCCTTGTGTGTGATTCCAGCAGACTACATAGTCTAGGCCTACCTACATAGACTGCAGTCTACTACCCTCCTTTTCACTATTAGTCTACTCTCCTTTCTATTACTTTTTACAAAGGATGGTAGGCTGCTCTTATGTGTTCATTGCCATCCTTAAGAGTTGCTAAAGTGTTATTTCATATATATATATATATATATATATATATATATATATATATATACACACATATATATATACATATATATACATATATATATACACATATATATACATATATATATACATATATATATATATATATGTATATAGGGTTAGGGTTAGGGTTAAATACATATAAAAATACATATATATATATATATATACACATATATATACACACATATATTTATATATATATATTTATGTATTTTTATATCTATTTATGTTTTGTTTTTGTTTTTTTAAGAATGACAATTAGATTTATCTATGCTGGGCCTGCTGAACCTATACTTCTTCCACAGATACTGGTCAGGAAACCATTACTTCTGTCTCTGAAGACCCTTGGGGCTGGTGGGATAAACGCTCTTTGTATAATCTGAGCACCTTCATCCACCACAGGGTTGTCAAAGAACGGATACGCCATAATTGATTGTAACTTGTCTAGACGCTCTGCTTAGTTTCTAAGTCCTTATTTTATGTCAATTAACCAATGGCTTTTGAAAACAAAAGTGACATTATTTCTTAACTTGTTTATTTAAATTAATATATTTTTTGGAGATGAATCTAAATCTAAATGTAGCTAAATCATTAATGTCTGCACTTCAAAAAGTCTGAATTTACATTTCCGAACACGGACTAAAGTGGTTTGCGCGCAGGAATTTACTCGACGGAACTGTCTTTTGAGATTCTGTTTCCGCCTGTTTGAAATAATTTGCAACACATTTTAGTTTAGCTTGACTTTTAGCCTGACACGGATCAGGCTAGTTCCGAAGTATAAGTTACCTTGGTTACGTAGCTAGAACTAAAATAAGCCACCTTAATGGAACGGAACTCTCGCTAAAGTAAGTGAGACTTGGCGAGATAAGTCTAGCTTTTCCTTAATCGACGTTGATGGACCACCCCCTTGGTCCTGTCATGTGTTCTGTGTGTGTTTGTTTTGGCTCTGTGTTTTTCTGTAAAGGTGACACCAATCACCCTCATCAATGACTCCTCCCTCCTGTTATGTCCAGCTGGTTTCTGTTTCCATCATCCAATCCCATCATCCCTTCAGCTGTATATCTGTGCCACTGTTTATTTCGTTCGAGGGCTTTCTGATGTCTCTGTTTGGTTGCTCTGTCTTGGAGGGTTTTGGTTTTGTGACATTTTGACAGCCTGTTAGACCTGTTGTTTGTGATTGTTTTGTGTTGTATTGTAACTTGACTATTGTTTATTATATTTCGTTGTTAATCTTATTTCTTTGTCTTCCCAGGGAGGAGGGGAAGCACCTTGAGTATTAGGCAAGACGCCCTGGGCTTACATCACCCGTAGGGTAACTTCCTTGTCTAAACACATACGGTTAGATATGGGCGGACCACCCCCTGTATTTTGGTGAGGGCATTTTGTTCGAGCACCAGTTAGTCAGTATTTGATGTTATGCTGGGGACAAGCCACAGGATAATGGGGCCGATTTCCCCCCTTCCGACAATCCTAGGTAATGTCCTGATAATCTTGATGGTTCTACAGATTCTTATGAGATGTTCCCTTGGTGTGAGGTGTTAAGAGTGACCGAACCTGCTCGGAAGAACGTTGGAGCCGACCCGATTGCGAATCGTAAATATTCAACATCCTGATGTGTGGGGGGAACTCGAGGAAAAAACAGAAATTATCACGTGAAACTAAACAATATCCAATCATAAAGCAAGCTGAGAGAAGATGGAAGCATAACAAACGCAGTCACGGCGCAGCACAAAGTTAAATGGAATCGATTTGTGGCAACAGCAAACCCTTTTCTTTTTTTCCCATGATTTTTATGTGAAAATCATTCCAAACACCATCATCGCAATTTCTTCCTGCATATCGTCCGCCATGCTTAATATTAAATCTCGAGAGATTTTGCAGATTTCCTGGGTTCAGTCGGGACACTGATTGAAAATCTGTTTGTGTATGGTGTGCTGTCTTTGTCACAGCATGGCACACCACACGCTATAGGAGCAAAACAGTTATATCTAGGATTTTTTGTCTTCATGTTTGTGGTCTCACAGTTTGAAGATCTTATAAGATTCAAAAAATATTTTAGTGTGTCCCCAGCATTAGGTACTTAGGACAGGTTAGGGGGTGGACTTTGCTGTATTTTACTTTCTTTGCTTTGGACCCATCCAGACCCTTCTCCGTACCATTACCGTGGCTAAATACATGCCCCTTGGGTAAACGGTAAAACTGTGTCTTTGCTCGCACCCACGACTCCATGCGTCTTTTTCTGACTGCTGGGGGTCCTTGAGCAGCGAGGTGTAGCCTCCCTATCGGGGGTAGTGCGTAACACTATTGTACAGCACTTTGGCTAACAGCAGTTATTTTAAAATGTATTTTATAAAATTGACTGACTACTGTAAAGTCCCCGTCTAGTTTTGTATCATGTGTGTATCTACTTGTATTGTTAAGTATACACTAACATCGGAGACGATCAGTGGACTCCTGAGGGCCTTCATGGGATTACTTTTTATCCCCATTCAACATCAGAACGATGCAGAATTGAAGTAGACTGGGAACCTAAATGTAATATGGTACCAATGTGATACCAAATGTACCAAACCTAAGTGTGCACATGTAAAATATATAGACAGGGTTTCCCGCAGCACTTTGCAGTTAAGGCGGCCGCCTAAGCAACACGCCCTTAACTACGTTGTAAAAAAAAAAGTATAATTTTATGAGCGATAACCGCCGTGTTACTCTGTCCTGTTTTCTCCCTTTCATTCCAAACCGTGACCAACTCCAGTCTCCCTTCTCTGCAGGACGCATAAAAATGCGTTTGAGGAAAAACGTTTTGCCACCTTTACTAACACATTTTAAATGTGTTAGTAAACACATTTTAAATGTGTTAGTAGTGGTGGGCCGTTATCGGCGTTAACGCGCTGGGTTAATGTGAGACTTATCGGGCGATTAAAAAAACATCGCTGTTAATCTATTCTCAAAGTTGGGTTGGGAGCTGGGTCTATACTACGCAAGCTATGATGACTTTCACCTTGATATTTTAGTATGTATACCTAGCCGAATTGCACTGTAGGGGGCGAGAACGAGTCTTCGAACCTGTGTATATGCCTTGTGTATGAAATTTTCACATCAAACGTGACGGGCTAACATGGATGCAGCTATGAAGCCCCCTGGTTTGCTTCAGGGAAAATTTCTTTTTAAGAAGCTTCCCAATGGAAACCTCGACAAGACTAAGGTTGTTTGCACCTTGTGCTATGCGGAATTAGTTTACTGTAGGAGTTCAAGTCTCAAATACCACCTAAACGCAAAGCATCCCTTAGCAAATGCGGAAGATGCCGGGCCAAGCACTGATGTAGCGCAGGGGAAGAGTCGTCGTCAAACTACTGTTTCAGCACAGCTCTATCAGCCAAGCTAACTAATCTAATAAACAGTTAATAAACACATCAATTTTAAGTTAATAAGTACATCTTATTGAACATAATTTATTTTCATCACCAATCATCATAGTAGAACAGCTTTCTCAAGCAGTTTGTGATGCATTTTGGAAACGGGAGATGAGCTCCTGGTCTAATGCGCCACCTGGCTTGAGAAACCCGTTCTCAAAGACTTACTTTTAGTCATTATTTGGGTAGCACACATATTCTGAATGCCTTCGGCGGAATTTGAATGAGCCATTTTAATCTAGATTAACGCCAAGATTACAGTGAGATTAATCTACATTAAAAAATGTTATCTATGCCCACCACTAATAAAAAAGTAAGGCTGTAACATGGAAAAGGTGAAGGGATATGAAAATTTGACTTCCCTGTAAATAATCATCTGAGCCACAAACCTGTGCCGGCATTAAGTACCTTCTAGTGCATCGTCATGACACTCTTTAAGTTGAGTCCATAGATTGTGAAAGTTGCTGCAGGTCTCCAAACCTCTGCTGGAGGGAGCACTGTCCCTGCTGAGCCCAGGACGGCTCATCATCCAAAACAGCTTTCAATGTGGTCAGTTCAACTCCATCCAGTATGAACTTTGCTGGGAAGAGCAAGAGCAAGCATGACATGAATGAGCAAGCAAACGCATGGCAAGAGAAAGATTAAAGAGGTTGTTACGACATTGGGCTTCGATCTGAAGGCCGATTTATACTACTCCGTTTTCATGGACACGTGGAACGCCCTCTCCGAGCCCCTCGGAGAGCTCTACGATCACCTCCTGATTTTCCTGTCTGTCCGTCCGTCTTTTTACGGATACCCCTTGGCTGTGATTGGTCCGTATTAAGAACCGCTTGCGTCAGGTGCGGGGTTGCCGTGACCAACAAGATGAACAGAATCCTTTGACCGCCATTGCTGTAAGTTTTTACAATTCATATCAGCTAAACAGTACATGTAAATCAGCATCTGAATTAAAATGTGACGAGAAATGGGCAGTGTAGTTGCTGAACATGTGCTTATGTTATTGATGAAACGGCTAATTCGTAATTTTGCTCAGACTTTACGATAACCTAGCTAGCATCGCAGTGCAGCGCCACCTACTCTTCTGGCGGTGAATTGTTTTCAGCACCCACAGGAGTACTATAAATTCAACGAATCCGTCCGACTGTCTGTAACGGAGTCGGAGTAGTATAATTCGGCCTTTAGGGACAATCTTGATTATGCTAATGCTTCTGGCAGTTGTCATATTGTTCATTATATGGATAGAATAACTGACTGATTTAATGAGTTGCATTTTACCCAGAACAATCCCAATTAAAGCGAAACATTGTGGACTTTTGTATGGTCAAACATACATGGTTCCCACACTTTCTAAAACATCTAATTCAAGCACTTTCCAAGAACTTTCCATGACCAATTCCCTCAAATTCTAAGGACCCAACACGGCATAGTTTTAGGCATGGAGTAAGGTTAATTACTGTTCTGACACTGATCATTTCTTTAATGAGAACTAGCAGGCTTTACAGAAGCTTGCGGACAATTACAAAGAGAGGCTTGAATGTGTGGACACAATTGTACTGTGCTAGTGAATGCAGACCCTTGTCTCTCGCCTTCTGTAAGTCAGCACAGCACTTCAATTTCTATTCTTACGGAAAATAAGCTAAACTCTGCTAAGTTAAACAAAGACATGAGACATTACTAAATAACTGTAGACTATTTTTACTGTAATTAACTTTATTTATGAATTGTATTTTTTATGAAAAACCCTACTTTCCTTAAAGACTGATGATTATACTAACAATAATATCACAAGTTACACACGTATAGGAAAAATAACATTCGAATGGAAGTAATTTGGATCAACATTACTGCATCTCTTCTGCATTCACACAGGCAACAGTCTTGTCAAGGCTTCAAGCAATTCACACTAGGATACTATTGGCTAATGAACATGGCTAGTTACTTAGCTGGAAGCACATAGCTAATTTTGTCAAACCCCAACACACAGCTTGTGAACAGCAGAATGTTGTAGAGTTGAATCGACACACTGCCAATGTGTCTAGTAGTAAATTAGGCTTCCATCAAGATACCATATTTTACGGAAAATAAGCCGCAGCTTGTACTTTGATTTTACAGTTTTCTTGTGCGGCTTATATTTCGAAGCGGCTTATAGTCCGGTTTTGGAACAAAAAAAAGTGGCTTTGTCTCAAGATCTCTACAGACCGTGCAGCCAATTTAATGCTCAACACTTGAACGGGGGCTTATTACTTGAATGAGGAATTATTTACTGTGTCGTCTCAGTTACACTATCAGGGCTTGGAAATACAGTGACTTGCTAAAGTAGGCAAATGGCTAGTAGAACATAACATTTCATAATTTCAGTTAATCAAACAGCTGCAAGACCCAGTGAAATGTTATAGGCTAGTTAGCAAAATAACGCTAGCATCACTAACAACATTACAAATTCAACTTTGGTAGTGTAACCGAGCTCTTTGTAAGTTTGTTTTAGATATAATTGAATATGATCGTGTGGACAATAAGACACGGACGCTGTCTCTTTTCATAACTTGTATTTTACCACTGCTCTTCTTGACATCGCCATTCGAACAGCCCTCACTGATGTCACGGAATGCTTTCAGCATCAAGCCTACGTCAACTCCCGAGGGACAAAACATCCTTGTCCGTTGTCACATAGAAGAAAGGTCTGCTACAGCATCCTCAGGATGTACAAGCTAGCTAAACTTATATTATATCTAAAATAATTTTGTAGACATAACAATGGATTCTGCCACTAAATTAGTGACTTGGCTTTATTTATGGACATACTATCCACAACCGAAGTGTGTTACACAAAGCTGTAAGATCGCCTATACTCGTGCATTGCTCTTGTAACCCAGAACGCCCCGCAGCAAGCTGAAAAGCTACTAAGTTAAGGGCATTAGCTTAGTTAAATAAGCATTGTTTGGAGTTCTATTGTTGTGTTCGTTCTGTTTTGATATGTGTAATGCTATGGTCTATAGCAGGGGTACTCAATTAGAAACCCAAAAGGTCCACTAACCAAATTTCCATTCAGTCCAGGGTCCGGAACAATTATATAATTATTTATTTTTCTGGCCCTTACCTCAGAGTTCTGGGGGTAATTTTGTTCAAAGTGTCCATGCTTTGTGTCATAGTGACCATAGCCGCGGGAATATAGGATATTTTATCAGGGGGGTGCTGCTGGGGGGGGGGGGGGGGGGGGGGGGTCTTAATGTTGCGGGGCGGTAGGGATGGACTGGGAGTAAAAATAGGTCATGATAGTGACGTTTCACATTAGCTACCACTATTGACAAGGGCAACCGTCTCATTAAACACATCGGTTTTGTGCACCCCACCGGCAGCACAAATGCATACTTGTCTGAAATTAGGTATTTTGGGATTTTCGTCGGGTTTAGAGCACGCCATGTTTTTCGCTAAGGAAGAAACAGGTACTGTTAGCAAATCGATTAGCCTGCGTTGTTGCGAATGACACACACAACCTGACCCATAGAGGTTGCAACCAACTTTCAGTGAGTGAGTTGTCATGGTGATTACAGTTATTAAAGCTCCTGATTGGACCTTTGTATTGGACAAGTAGGATAGAAACCACATTTAGTTGGAACAAAAAGATGTGCCAGTTAAAATGGAAACGTTCCGTCAAAATGAATTAATTCCATAATAATATATCGGTTATAGGTCCGGGTCCAGATAGGGAACCGCCTGGGTCCGGACCCGGACCGCGGTCCGCCAATTAGTGACCCCTGGTCTATAGTTTAGATAATTTGAGTGTTCACCCTGATTGGGAATGTTGTCTAGTTAAATCGGTATCCAAGCTGTCCGCGGCGACAGTGTGTCTGGGTAAGTCAGGGGTAGGCAACCCTGGTCCTCGAGAGCCGCTGTCCTGCATGTTTTAGATGTTTCCCTGCTCCAGCACACCTGATTCAAATGAATGGTCGTTACCCGGATTCCACAGAGCTTGATAACAACCCATTCATTTGAATAAATATTTAAAAAATAAATAAAACTTGCGTGCAAATTACATTTACATTTAGTCATTTAAATTAAATTAATTAATGTAATGCGGAACTACTGTTAGATACTTGTGTTCTTTAGCGACATCTAATCTGTAACCAGTCAGCGTCTGAACACGTTCATTGAACGAAAGTTAATGAACTCGTTCATAATTTTGGTGAACGTGAACTGAACGTACTGTATTACTTCCTTATGAACGATACTGTGAACGTGTTCATTCTGGTGTCTGAACGTCACATTCACTCTTTTTAATTTCGTTCAATAAGATGCCAGATTTTTTGAGACTTCCAGGCGAAAAACAGACCGTTAACAGCCCTGTATCCAGGGTTGCCCAACCAGTCAATCGCTGCGTGTGCTTTCTTCTAATGTCTATGCCTGGCAAGTGTGATAGCGCTGATGTTGCGTAGAGGCCGAGAGCGGTATTGCAGACGGATAGAGATTTCAATCTGGCAACGGCAGCCAAACTAATAAAATAATTGCTGTTTGTGGTTCTATACGGGCTGTGGAAATAACTTTGAAAAGTTATAGCTTGCAACATATTGAAAAAAAGAACTGAACTAGTTCATTTTTGGGAGCTGTGAACTTAGTTCAACATTTTGAATTATGAACTATGAACTGAACTAGTTCATATAGAAAGTTAACTTTCCCAACACTGTCTGAAGCTCTGATTGGCGCCGCCGTGAGTCAGAGATAGCTAGCAGCACTAAGGACGAGTATGGCAAGTGGTGGCGACCCACAAGAGATAGAGGACCCGCCGGCCTTTTTAAGATTGCAAGTTTGGGAAAACTTCGGTTTCCCATTCAGTTAGAGTAGTACAGGCGAGAGAGTGGTGAATAAGACAAGCACTGTGTCGGCGTTGTTCAGCAGTTGTGTGGTATGTGAGTGGAAATACATCTACATTTACGCATTTAGCAGACGCTTTTATCAAAAGCGACATCTAACATGCTAACACATGTAATGCATCTGGCGTGTGCTAAATGACTAAAAATATCCGACGCCATCACCCAGGTGTGCCAATCACTGGAACTAGACAAAAAAAAAAATCCAACTTCTCCTCCCTATAGTACTTAACCAGCCATTAGATACACATACAAATAGGGCCAAAAGAATTACTGACGCAATCGGAATTTACATGTCATCTTCAATGCGCCCGTATTCACTCGTAGAGGTTTGTTTTGCTTTTCCTTCCGTTGTACCGAACTCGTAGCCTACCGAACCGTGATGTCTGAACCGCGGTATGAATCGAACCTTGACTTCAGTGTACTGTTCCACCCCTACCCAGCACTAGGGATGCGTATTGATAAGATTTTAACGATTCCGACTCCTTATCAATTCCTGCTTATCGATTCGATTCCTTATCGATTCTCTTATCGATGTTCCCCTCTACAGCCATAGGTCTGTGCGTCCTGCACCCCCCCACACACACACACTCGTTCTAAACAAATTTCTCAAACTGGCTTTGACTGGCTCTGAAATGAGCTAATACCTACCGGCCTAGAGGTGGAAACTTTCAGTTTCCTTGTGTTCAAGCTTCTATTACTCAACCCCAGTAGGACTTACAGGGGTCCTAACAACAGGGGAAATAACTTCAGTGTCACCTTTCAAAAGAGACCATTTACATGCATGTACTCCAAATGGTTCAACAACAGCTTTCAATGTACTTTGGGTATGTTGTTTAGGCACATTTAACAGGACCATTAAAAGGTTAAACAATTAAAATGCTAAATTTAATAATGGATTAAAAATCAATATGCTCAGTTTAATAATGCGACACACGAACGTTTGCTGATAACACACGCCGCCCCGATAACGTGAAATGATCAATACTAATGGGAGACGAATGCCGGAGCTAAAATGTATGCTTCAAAACGACGGGACAGAAGATAACTAGATCGACTACACACAATAAAGGCAAATTGCTTCACAAAGTAACAAGTTGTTGTGATCACTTTTGAGCAGTTTAGCTCTACCTTAGATAGTTAGAGATGAAGCGCGAACGTTAGCTGCGCTGCTGCATGCATCGAACACATGACGTTCCAGTAGTTCATTCCATGCTGTGTTCAAATGCTTCTTCATATTTGTAGTATTTCCTCCCTTCGACAGAAATAGACTTTTTACACGCGTTACAAGTGGCGTTGTTGTAATTTTGTCGTGTGAAATACAACCAAACTTTAGAACGCTTCTTCCTAGTCCTTACTAGTCCTTCCTAGTATGTTTGCTGCAGTCTGTCTGTGCGAACTTTTATAGTTTATTCAGACAGACGTTCGCGTGTCCCATTATTAAACTGAGCATATCGATTTTTAATCCATTATTAAACTTAGCATTTTAATTGTTTAATGGCACAGAATCGTTATCAAAATCGTTAAGGAATTTTGCTAACGATTCCAAGGAATCGATTCGCTGGGAACTGGTTCTAAATATGAACCGGTTCTCGATACCCATCCCTACCCAGCACCCCTTTGTCTTAACAAATTGGCCTTCTGTACTGATTTTAGCATCTGAGGACTGACAAGGGTTGTTGGAATTTCCTGTTTATTTCAGTAATTATAGTTACAAACTACAGCCAATAGTTATAAAAAAATATTTGATAGTAATTGTATCAACTGATTATGACATTGTAATAGATTAGGCATATAAGCACAATGACATCTAGGGAAAATTTTTGAACAATAAACAGCAAGACACTTAGCAAGAACTGAATAAATTACTGATCAATGAAATACATTGTGTGTTTGGTGAACCATACTATAAAACTACTATAACATTTGGCAGGGATGAAGCCAATGTAATGTCCTTATGGGTCAGGGAAACTGTGCATGATGCGCCACACACAGTAACTGGGGATCAATGGCTGGTTAACCCTCGTGCTGCCTTCGGGTCACATGACCCAAAGGTTCATAACGAACCATCGTTGTGTTTACCCAATTTTACCCAATACAAAAACAAATACAAATAATTTTCTTTTAACCATTCCAATGTGGGGGGTCTGAGACAGCCCGACAGGTAAAAGAAAATGCTTCACTTTGTTTTTGTATGAGGTAAATTTGTCGCAATACGACGGTGGGTCACAATGACTGATGGGTCAGAATGACCCGAAGATAACACAAGGGTTAAGCACTGTAGGGAGAAGTTGGACAGATTTTTTTTTGTCTCGTTCCAGTGATTGGCACACCTGGGTGATGGCGTTGGATATTTGTCATTTAGCACACGCCAGATGCTTTATATGCATTAGCATGTTAGATGTATTTCCACTCAAATACCCCACAACCAGTGACATGCAGTGATGTCAGTAAGAGGCTAGGCAAGGAGTTAGTTCGCTTTGGTTTGTTCGCTTTCATCATTGCCACATAAGAAATGTAATTTATACGTTTTGAAAGCTTCAGCAATTTATGTTCTCAAACTGTTATTTAAATGTACAAATAATTTGTCCAGTAAATAATGTAAATGTCCAGTAATATCTCGATTTTAATTGGTCGTTAATGTTTGATTCGTAACGTAGGTGATTACTGGCATAACATATTTACGTGCAAAGGCACAGCAGAGTTGTGCTTTTCAACGTACATGTTGAAGAATAGGCCTACAGGATCGAAGTGCGCAAGTGAGTTTTTTGCTTGTCGTCCGCAGTGAACGGACAGGAAAAGCACTGCTTATTCTAGATTTTTTTTGGCATTTGATTATGCGTAACTGCTACATTTGTCATCTTAACGTCTAAACAATTGGAATAACACACATTGCATATATAAATCACAAGAATAAACAGTAAAAATACAAATACAAGTTTATTAAATAAAATGATTTAATAAATAAAAATTACGTTTGAATTTTGGCAGGGTAGGCAGTGCCTGCCTTGCCTACCCAGACTGCACGTCACTGCCCACAACTGCTGAACAACGCCGACACACAGTTTTTGTTTTATCCACCACTATCGCCTGTACTACTGTAACTGAATGGGAAACAGAAGTTTTCCCAAACTTGCAATCCTAAAGAGGCTGGCGGGTGTCCTCTATCTCTCGTGGGTCGCCACCACTCGCCATACTCGTCCGTAGTGCTGCTAGCTACTCACGCTCACAGCGGCGCCAATCAGAGCTACAGATTAGATGTCCCTAAAGAACACGAGTATCTAACAGTAGTTCCGCATTACATTAATTTACATTTACATTTAGTCATTTAGCGGACGCTCTTGTCCAGAACGACTTACAGTAAGTATAGGGACATTCCCCCGAGGCAAGTAGGTGCCTTGCCCAAGGACACAACAACATTTTGCACAGCCTGAATCGAACCGGTAACCTTCTGATTATTAGCCCGACTCCCTAACCGCTCAGCCACCTGACTCCCGATTAATTAATTTGCATGCGAGTTTCATTTATTTTTATACCGTGTAATTTCATGCGCCGAACCGTGACGCCCGTACCGTACGGTTCAATACGAATACATGTACCATTCCACCCCTACCCTAAATCGACTTTTAGGATCTGACTATCTCCTTCAGGATCCCCGTGGAGTGTCTTTCCCACATCCTCCAAGGAAATCCTTGTCATCCTGCACATGCTGGAAAAAATACATTTTATAAATTATACAATGAACAAAGCTATATTCTAGCAGAGCTTGTTCAGCTGAATCATGTGTGATGTCAAATTTTGCTATCACGTCAGCTAGGTTGGTAATGTTAGGATCTGAGTTAGCTATGTTAGTTACTAGTGCTTAAACTTGCTCTTCTAAGCTAGCTAAATCTGTCCCATTTTTGGTAAAAGAAAAGCTGTCGTCGGTGAGCTAAATTTTGACGTTGCTAAATACTTTACAAGATGTAAGCAAAATCACAAAAGTTCCTTACCAGAGATGTTGCAATTTCCAGATAACTTTTCTTCAACCGTGATTTGTACGGTGCGACAGTTTGTTTTTGGTTTACTTGGGCACGCGCATGCGAGTATGATACTGGCAGACAGGTGTCAATCATGCAAAGGGCTTGAGAGAGTGGGTATAATTGCCAAATAATACGTGGTAATTATTTCACAATATCACTTTGCACAGAGTAGGCTATGTAACACTTCTGAAAATGGCTGTGCACCGACACTCCCCATCCAATGTGGGGAGTGTCGGTGCACATCCTGCAAAAATGAATGGGAGGAACTGACCAAAAATAGGTGTGCCAAGCTTGTAGCATCATACTCAAAAATATGGAAGCAAATCAGAGAATGTTTTGAATTTTAAAAAGGCATTGAATACTTAATATTGAAATTTAAACAAGACAGAATTCTCATAAATATATTTCAATGTAAAATAAAATTCAGGTTGCTCAAATTCAAGCCTAAAAAATTTGATCTGAAAAAATTCAAGCCAAAAAAAAAGTAGGATAGGTAGAGCAATCGAGCCTTAATGCAAGATTTGATCACATCAGACTCACCGAAGCATGGTTGTTTTCCCTGGTAGTCATCATGCGTTTTCTCTTCTCTGTTGCTCCATTGCTCTACCTATCCTTGGTATACTGGGAGTCAGGTGGCTGAGCGGTGAGGGAGTCGGGCTAGTAATCCGAAGGTTGCCAGTTTGATTCCCGGTCATGCAAACTGACGTTGTGTCCTTGGGCAAGGCACTTCACCCTACTTGCCTCGGGGGAATGTCCCTGTACTTACTGTAAGTCGCTCTGGATAAGAATTTTTTGGCAACTTGAATTTTATTTTACATTGAAATATATTCATATGAGAATTTGGTCTTGTTTAAATTTCAATATTAAGTATTCAATGCCTTTTAAAATTCAAAACATTATGTCACTGATTTGCTTCCATACAAAAAGACTTGAGGCTGTAATTGCTGTCAAACAAAGGTGCTTCAACAAAGTATTGAGCAAAGGCTGTGAATACTTACGTACATGTTATATTTTCGTTCTTCAAATCAAATGTATTTGTAGCCCTTTTTACACGCAAGCATGTCACAGAGGGCTTCACATACGCCCATAGAACTGCCCCTCAACCAACCTAAACCCTCAAGGGCATTTTATTAATCTATTAAAAATATGAAACAAACGTTTTCACTTTGTCATTATGGGGTATTGTGTGTCGAATTGTGAGGAAATAAATTATTGAATCCTTTTTGGAATAAGGCTGAAACATAATGTGGAAAAAGTGAAGCGCTGTGAATACTTTCCAGATGCACTGTATGTAATCCCTACCCAACCAGGGAAAGGTAGAAGACCCGACATATGTTGCAGATCCTCATTTTGTCTTCCATGTGTGCATCTAGAGGTGTAGCTACTCCACCTAGAGGTCTAGCTACTTCACTAAAAGCCCAACCTTCTGCTGTGGTTGCTCCTAGCTGATGAAGACATCTGCTAAATGTGTATCGGTTCAATGTATAGTTTTAAGGCCATCAGGCTTCTGAAAATATACTAATTTAGGCTTGATCCAGGCAGGCTTAATGGGAACCACACAACAGATCTCATGGCACTAATTCTGATATTCTGTATTCAAACGTGACAACAGTGTCAAAGTAGTAAGCCAGTAAAAATAACGAAATCTATTAAATGTATTACGTTTAGTTATATTCTTCATGTAGGGCTAGTCGGTCCAATGTACACGTCGTTGTCAGGTGCAAAATAATTTATTGCAGCGCTCTATTTTGATAATGCGTAGTCTACCAAAAATACAAAGGTTTGCTCCAATTAACCATTTCATTTTTGTTGTCTAGGTTGTGTATTACCGTAAATTAAGTTATAGTTGGGTTAGAATACGAAGCTGACGTCACGTTATTTAAACTTTAGTGTAGACAGACACCGTATTATGATGGTCGAGCTTTTCTGCTAGTGCGTTTACGGGTGTGCATTTCTGTTATATTTTCGGAAATATCACAATGGTAGATCATTCCTGCCATTCAACCATTATTGTTAATGGTGTTTCATTTATCCAAATATCGTTGTCTGCCATTGGCGTTCCGTTTGTCCAGGTAGGGCCCACTTTCTTTTTCTTTTCCCATCTTTTCTCCATATCTGCAGATCAAATCTGGTCTCAACACTAATAGGGATAAGGTTAACGCGGCTTGACGCTGCTTCGCATTCTACTTTTGTCCACTGCACTACCAAATCAAATCAAGTTTAGTGCTATCAGTGAGAGAAAGGTAAAGCTAACCGTGCTTCGATATTTTGTTGTTGTAGTAGCCTACTAATCCTTACGTGAACTTGACAGTTAGTTTACGAGAACTGCACTTTATTTTCATTAAGTTAAGTTTGAGACTATTAATTTGACAAACACTTCAACAACATACCTCGCTTGAGCTTCAGTTCATTCAAATCACCAGCACATCCACATTTATCTAGTCCTCTTCAGTTTGAGTTAGCGCGCGCGTCGCACAGCATGATGGGATGACACTTCTTTTCCGGTCGTCACGTGCTTTGGCTCGACCACAACCACACATAGATATATATAAAGGTTAGATGTCTTACGGCGGAGTTTAAAACGTCCGCACATGGCAGCCATGGCGGTTTGTTATCAACGTCAGAGATGTCGTTATGTCACTGCATACTTATGAATAATTATGTTCCACGGCCGCACTCCTATGCGTGTGGTGACGTCCTACTGTTGCGACTGATGTTTTTCTATTTTTTATTTTTATTTTTTTATTAACATTGTCAGAAGACATATGTACAATAAGAGCAATAGCCGTTTCATATACACGATTTTAAAACTAAGAACAAAAAAAAATCACTGTTTAAACAGAAAGAGGTAAATTATGTGTCAATATAAAAAGGAGTAATTCATTTCTTTATGAATGTCCAATGTTCTCCAGCTTTTCGGCTTGAAAGTCCTTTTAAAGTTTCAAAACCAATGCTGATATCTGCTTTAAAATGGGAGATATTAGGCATCTTTCCAGACCATTTATATTTGTGTAAATAAAACTTATGGTGGATTTTGTTTATATATTTGTCAAAATAAAAGAAAATATGTATGTTAATAGCCTTTTAATATCAAATAATGTACTAATTAAATATTCAACATAAATCCAGAAGAATGTCACATACCGGTATATACGTAAAAAAAAAAGATGTAAAATAGTTTCAGTATCTCTTACAGAACTCACAAGATTCAGATATATATATATATATTTTTAGGAACTGGTTTGTTGTATAAATTGTGTGTATAATTTTAAGTAAACTTCATTAACTTTATTATTAATACTAATATTTGTTGTTATAGGTCCACATCAGTTTCAAATTTATGTTCTCAAATTGATTGCTCCCCAAAAATATATTGCGAGGAGTTACAGGGCAACCACCTGAAAAATGTATGATTGCATCTTTTATCATTGATATCAATACCATTTATCAGGATCTCTTTTGTAAATGATAAATTGAAATAAGGTTCACTGGAACCTTGTAAAAGTCTCAAAAGACCTGCTGGTATTGCATCAAATACAATGCTATATTCTCGTGTAGACTCAAAACGTTCAATGTACGTAAACAAATGGCCTTCATTATGTATCAATTGTGAAAGCATTAAAATATAATTTTTAACCCAATTATCATAGTAAATTGATTTATTCTTGTATTTAACGTTTTTATTATTCCATATTGGCTGTTTATGGGGGGAGAAGTTATGTTTGTGTATTAGAAGCCAACATAAAAGAGCCTGCCTATGAAACTGTGATACATTAATTGGAAGTTTGTTGACCTCAAAGTCACATTTTAAAAGGAACTGTATACCACCAACTTTTTCAAAAATAAGGTTTGGAATGATATACCATAATTGTGTTTAATAAAGTGTTTAATCTAGTTGAATTTAAAAATTGAATTTGAAGTAACAAAATGCATTCTAAGTGCATTCAAACCACCTTGATTATATGAGTTACATAATATATTCCTATTTAGATAGTGAGACTTGTTTTTTTTCCAAATGAAGTTGAATAAAGTATAATCACATTTTTAAAGAAAGGCTTTTGGTATATCGAATACTTTTGCAGTATGAACTAAACAAGATAGTCCCTCGGTTTTGGAGTCCTACCTTTGAGTGAAAAGTCCCTCATGAGCCATTTTCAGCAGAAGAGGTTGGAAGTTTAATTGCACAAATAGTTGCAAGTTTTACAAATATTGATACCAAGATAAGTTACTTCCTCCCAAACCGGAAAATACCTTCAAATTCAGTTAAAGAAATGCTATTGTCTTTAAGTGGAAAAAGGGTACATTTATTAAAGGTCCCATGACATAAAAATTTCACTTTAGGAGGTTATTTATTATTTATATGAGTGGCTAGAAATGTGCTGTTTTTGGATGCTTTTATATAGGCCTTAGATGTCCCCTAATAGTGTATCTGAAGTCTCTTTCCCGAAATTCAGCCTTGGTGCAGAATTACAGCCACTACGAGCAGTCCCACAATGAGCTTTCCTCAGGACGTGCCGTTTCGGTGTCTGTAGCTTTAAATGCTAATGAGGAGGGGAGAAGCGGATATCGCGCGCGCGCGCCATAACACCAACAGCAGAACGGTTATCCAAATAACAAAGGGTACAACACTCGTGTTACAGTGTGTGTATTCACACACATACTTGATGCTATCTACCTTTACATTAGCAACAGTAACTGGGCTGTTAGCTCTTACCTGCAGAGCTAATGTTGCAGCCACATTCTAAGGGTAACAAGCTAGGTAACCATAGGCTATACAGTAAAGCAACAAAATGATATAGCGTTAGTTGACTTACTTGTCCGAGATTTGTAGCTGGACCAAGGAGAGTTGGTACTGATCCAGACTTTAATAAGGCCAGCTTTGTATTGGCCCAAGTTGAGGAAACAAATGTCGCTGAAATGTTTGGCGCAGACATACAAAACTTTGGAAGTTGTGCCGGCGAAATTCTAGAGAAAATAAAATTAAGACACTGGTTCTTCAGAGGCTCAGATGAAGGAACTAAAAAAAGACTGGTTTTCATGTGTACATCCAAACACTTTGCCAGCATGATGTCTCTTGAGGATATCGCACTCGCACTGTCGTAGCTCAGTTTCTCATGGGCGTGCCAGATTCTCTGGGCGGGCAATGCAACTTTTATGACGTCATAAAAGTAGCATTTTCAAAACCAAGCATTTCAGCTTTCATTTTCTCAAAGGTAGAGAAGAATACCCAGGGCTTGGGTATTATATATATTATATATAATATAATATACCTAATATATATTATATATTTGGGTTCTAGCCACTGGGGGACCAAAGGGGAACTCATATAAATAATAAATAACCTCCTAAAGTGAAATTTTCATGTCATGGGGCCTTTAATATTCAGAGATAAACCTGAAGCTTTAGAAAACATATTGAAACATTCAATAAATATTTTAACCTGTGACACATCTTTAAAAAAAAAACTACTGTATCATTGGCAAGCTGACAGCATTTAATTTCTTTATCCCTAATTTCGATGCCCTGAAAAGAGTCACTGTTTATAAGTAGAGACAGCGTTTGCATAACCAATAGGAAAAGGAATGGAGCCACAGGATCTCCTTGTTTTATACCCCAGAAAATGTCAAATCTACGGGTAGTTCCCCATGGAAGTTTAACTGAGCTATTACAGTCACAATATAAATTTGTATTGCCCTTTTAAAATATTGGCCATATCTAATACATCAAATAAAAAGTCATGTTTTACAGTATTAAAGGCGTTGTACATATCTATGAATAGAATATAGCTGTCATCAGTGGCGATTTCTTTAAGACTGCAAGGGAAGCTCAGCTTCCCCTAACATTTCAAAATATTAATGGTCAAATATTTACTATTGTGTTAACATTTTAAATGCGTTAGAACACGTTCATATCGAAGACTAGTTCGTTCAGAATCAACTACATATATATTAGCAGGTCGACTGACTGATTTCCTTTTCATACATTCCTGTAGCGCCACAGTGCATTTCCCTGTTGAAGCTCAGCTTCCATGGACTTCAATGGGGCTGCGTTGAACTGTTTTTTTCAGCTTCAAGCTGAGTCCCATTGCGGATTTTGCAACTGTAGTTGAAAGACAAACTGCTGCAACCTATTTCTTGGTATTTGCTTGGCGAAATTGCTAGCCAATTTTCATCATACATTTCATACAATTATACATCACATTCCTTGTTTCAGTTTAACCCAATTCCCACATTTCCTTCGGGTTTAAATATGTTTTCGTTAGATCGTTCATTCATACATTCATTCATACAGTAGGCTAGGCTAGTGTCGTAGGGGTGAACTAGCCAGTGAACTGAAAATGTATATGATGTAGGCCGAAAATGAGCTTCCCCTGTTGAAAGACCAGCAGCCGCCACTGGCTGTCATATATAGTCCTTATAGTCAATTAAATCTAATATTAGTTGAATATTGTTGCTTATGTGCCTTCCTTGCATAAAGTCAGACTGACTTTCATCTATAATTGTATCCAAACATAGCTTCATTCTTTGTGCAAAACTGTGAGCCAATAATTTTGCAGCATTATTAATTAAGGTTATGGGCCTCCAGTTGTCAAGTAGGAGACAATCCTTATTAGGTTTAGGTAAAAATTTAATTAAGCCTTGACACACAGCCTCTTTAAACACCAACAATAAGAATTCAGAAATGTTATCTTGAAAAACCTTTCAATTCGCCTGTAAGGCCATCACTCCTACGGATATATTTTGATCGCAGACGGCTTTCAAATTTTCATTGATTCCTTGTGCAAAAATTTTATATAGGAATGGAAACTCCGTCCTCAGGCCCCTCTAAACCGGAACTCTCTCCTCAGGTCCCTGAAGCCAGAACTCTTTCCTCAAGCCCCTCTTTTCAGGTGTAGTTGAGGTATTCCCAGAAATATCCAGTTTTGCATTCACGTCAATAATACAAAACTAGTATAACAATGCAGTACAACTTTATAATAAACCCAATCCACTCCAATCAAATCAACTCAATGTACTACAAACATAATCACATTTACATTTAGTAATTTAGCAGACGCTCTTATCCAGAGCGACTTACAGTAACTACAGGGACCTTCCCCCGAGACAAGTAGGGTGAAGTGCCTTACCCAAGGACACAACGTAATTTTGCACGGCTGGGAATCGAACCGTCAATCTTCTGAATAATAGCCTGATTCCCTAACTGCACAGCCATCTGACCCCTAATCAGGCAGTAATATTAATTCTAGATTTTTGCAAAGGCTCAGACTCTATAGAAGTCCCTCTGTATAATTCATTTTGGGGATTTTTTAAAGCATATATAAAGATTTTAACAGTATAATATTGATTCACTATACCCTCAATATTTTCAATATGCAAGTATTTCACAGATGTGCAAATTCTGCTGTTCCATAAAATAGAATGACAAGATAAATTAGTATAGTTTAAATGGAGATCATTGGACATAATACTTAACATGTCATATGCAAGGAAGCATTCGTATTCTAGTAAATGTGATGCACACGAACAGGAAAAGCTAGTGGCTCTTTAAAGGAAGAGGATGAAACATTCCCAGGTAAACTCAGAGAAAAAGATAGAAGAAACCATGGGAGGTTCAATGAGGGATCGCCTCCTCCAAGGCAGCTGGTGTTACAGAGTGCAGACCATAGGCTGAATACAATTATTATACAGTTACAGTGTTAATAGATGGTGAGGTCCCTACAGTAACCGAGTTAGTGAGGGTGAGGTCCCTACATTTACAGTTAGTGAGGGTGAGTTCCCTTCAGTTCCAATGTTAAATATAGCTGCAGGCAGCAATGGCGAATTCCTCCAAAACATTGCGAACCATTGAAAAATGTATATTCTTCACAAATTGTCACTGTATAGAAAAATCCATGCTGCAGACTTACCAATGGGATACCAAATCTGAAATGCAATACCATCAAGATCCACAAGGGCCTTTGTTTCAAGCCAAGGAGTGAATGGGGGCTTGGTCAGCCCACAATTTCCTGAAATGTTGTGTGTGCGTCTCGCCAAGCTCGCGCGTGTGTCAAGGGGCTCTGGTACGGTGGCCCTGAAGTGCAAATCACACCCACTAATATGAGTGCATCCTGCCAAATGAAAACACTCCCCCCAAATACGAATCAACTTCCCCCCAATAGGATGACGTGCTCACCTCCCCCCAATACAAAGACACGCTCCCCCAAATGGGAAACGACATTACATTAACTCAAAAACACATTACATTAACTCAAAACGGAAAGGGTAGGTACAACACTTCGTGGCTGAATGGATGCAGTAACTAACAAGAAATTGATCGACAGAAGTACAAAATGCAATAGCCTGACAGAGTTACGTGCAGGATATTTGTTTGGCTATCAAAGCATGTAGCAAATAGTAGGCTACTTATGCAAAAGTATATATTGCGTGTTAAAGTAAAAATCGATAGCCAAACAATTATCCTGGTCCACGTAACTCTGTCATTGTGGCATTTCGTTCTTCTGTTGTGGACTATTAGTCTTTTTTCTGAAAAGTCCTGCTTCCTTCAACTGTGTTTTTAGCGTGCACATAGGCTACTTATTTTAATGTTGTGAAACGTTAACAGCATATCTAAGATTATTTCATAGGAATGTTCCTGATCAAAATAAAGTGTAGTGCAAGTAGACTCTGAATTGTTAACACAATGTTTCTTCTTTTATTCCAACCAAAACGATCAACTTCATGGTAATGACAGAGTTACGTGGACCAGGATGGTTGTTTCGCTATCGATTTTGACGTTTAACATGCAATTTATACTTTTGCATAAGTAGCCTACTACTTGCTACATGCTTCGATAGCCAAACAAATGTCCTGGTGCACGTAACTCTGTCAGGCTATTGCATTTTGTACTTCTGTCGATCAATTTATTGTTAGTTACTGCATCCATTCAGCAAACGAAGTGTAGTACCAACCCTTTCCATTTTGAGTTAACGTAATGTGTTTTTGAGTTAATGTAATGTGTTTTTGAGTTAATGTAATGTTGTTTCCCATTTGGGGGAGCGTGTCTTTGTATTGGGGGGAGGTGAGCACTTCATCCTATTTGGGGGCAGTTGACTCGTATTTGGGGGGAGTGTTTTCATTTGGGGGATGCACTCATGTTAGTGGGTGTGATTTGCACTTCAGGGCCACCGTACTCTGGCCCCTTATGTGTGTGAGAATTTGGAGCACGCGCGGTGAGCAGCAGAGGGACAGAGGACTTTGGGGAAAAGCCCTAGAAATTAACCAGGCATGCATATTTCAAATATTCACAATAAATCTACTTTACATCTTACATTCAACTTTTTCTCAGATTTTTCTCAAGAGTCTTCATATTAACTTGTGATTGAATCAGAGTATTACTTTTTGACCGCCGGATGTGAAAAGCATTATTTTAGCGTTAGCGATAAATTCGATTTGCTTTATATCAATAATTTTTGGAGAAACGAAGTTGCCTTTGCACATGGTAACATGTTGTAGTGTCTTCCCTGAGCCCTGAAATGTTGTGTGTGCGTCTCGCCAAGCTTGCGCGTGTGTCAAGGGAAAAGCTGAGTGTGTGAGAATGTGGAGCGCGCGCGCTGAGAAGCAAGGGGAGACATTTCATTGGAAATATCCCTAGCAATTAGCCAATCATGCATATTGGAAATATTCACAAAACATTTTCATCTTACAGTCAACTTTTTCTCAGATTTGTGTACTAAACATTTTCAAGAGTCTTCATATGAACTTGTGATTGAATCAGAGTATCAGTTTTGGACTGGCGGATGTGTAAAGCATTATTTTAGCATCAGCGATAAATTAGATGTCCTTTATTTCAATCATTTTTGAAGATATTAAGTTGCCTTTGCACATGGGAACATGTTGTAGTGTCTTCCACGTGACATACCAAGTTTGGTGTTGATATCGCAAAGATTTGCTGACTTCCTGTTTGGTTGCTTTGTTGCCGAATTAAATTCGGCTGTACCGGACCAACGGTTTCGTAAACCACTGTCTCGCTAAACAGATAATTCGTGACATAACAGCGTCGTTGGCTTTGGCTGGATTTGAACGTCTTATGTTGCCCTTCCCAGGATACAAATTTATCCTAGTGAGCTATTCTCAGTGCTGGAAATTACTATGTTCAGTTACTGTGTAAAAATATAAGCAGTTTTTCCTGGGGCAAGCGTTTGTCAGATTTGACCCAAGTCAATTTTGACGTGAAGGTGATTGTGGTCTGAAAGATAATCTGTGCCAAATTTGGTGAATATTGGATACATTTTGAAGGAGGAGTAGGGAAAAAAATGTTAATTCATTCAAAATGGCAGCCGCATCAATTCAGCTGGTATGACAAGTAAAAAAACACAGGATTGCCCCCTAGCGGTTAGATGACACAATCTTTTGTGGACCTCTTTGGAACAGGGTCCCGAGCACCTGTACCAAGTTTGATGTCAATTCAGCGAATATTTCCTGAGATATGATCTCACTTCCTGTTTTGGCGGCTTCATCGCCGACTTTGACCAGCTGTACCGTTTTGAAAATCAAAGACCATGTGAAAACGTTTGTGAGGCTTGATCTGAAGATAATTGGTGCCACAGTTTTGCTTATTGCAGCGCCACCTAGAGGGGAAATGGCATGACCCATTTTGGACCTCTTTAGAACAGGGTCCCTAGTCCCTATATTTGGTGTCAATGCAGTAAAGAGGTGCATTGACAAATTTGGTGTCAATGCAGTAAAGAGGTGCTGAGATATGACCTCACTTCTTTTATGGTGGCTTGGTTGACGACTTTGATTGGCTGTTCCAGTCAAAAGGTTTAGAAAATCAAAAAAATGTGATGTCTTTTGTGAGGCTTGGTCTGAAGATGATCTGTGCCAAATTTGGAGAAGATTGGACAACTTTATAGGAGAAGTAGCAAAAAAACTTTATATTCATTCATTCAAAATGGCGGCCACATCAATTCGGCTGGTATCATAAGTTAACATGTATCAGACACGGGATCTGCTAAGATATCATGAGAAAAAGGAATCACTTAAATAAGACAAACAAATCAACAGTTATTTGTCAACACACAATCCTGCCTATTGTAGTGCCCCCTAGAGGTCAAATGACACTACCTGTCTCAGACCTCTTAATAAGAGGGTCCTGAGTCCATACACCAAGTTTGGAGTCACTGCATCAAAGATTGGCTGAGATATGACCTCACTTCCCTTTTTCCGGATCAGTTGCTCAATTTGATTGGCTCTAACTAACAAACGGTTGCTAAAATGAAAACGCCATGTGATGTGTTATGTGAGGCTTGGTCTGAAGATGATCTGTGCCAAATTTGGTGAAGATTGGACAAACTTTATAGGAGAGGTAGCGAAAAAACGTTATATTCATTCATTCAAAATGGCGGCCACATCAATCAATCCAAGTTTATTGTCGCATACACCAAATTGCTTCAGTGCAGCGAAATTCTTAAGACTTGGCCAGCAACATCTGCTCAGTAGACAGTAGATATAAATAACAAAGTAACATAGTAACATATACCAAAAATAGCATTCAACACTATAACACTATAATACTATAACATATAACATTAACAAGTAACAACAGCACAAGAAGAGCTAGTAGCAGTTTAAAATATGAGGAATATAAAATTAAGTAAAACATTTAAAATTGTGCAAATATATGTAGGAAGTGTGGTTGTATGAATGGGGGAGCAGAAAGTGAATGGTGATGGCGACCGTTCAGTGGATCAAAGTTGCTGATTCAGAAGTCTTACAGCCTGGGGGAAAAAGCTGTTTCTTATATACTAGTGTAATAATTGGACCAATGCGCTGTTCCTATTGGTCCAGAAGACGTTCTCAAAAGTTAATAAATCCGTTTGTATCATAGATATACAGTTAGGTCCATAAGTATTTGGACATTGACACAATTTTCATCATTTTGGCTCTGTATACCACCACAATGAAACAATCAAGATGTGCTTTAAGTGCAGACTTTCAGCTTTAATTTCAGGGTATTTACATCCAAATCAGGTGAACGGTGTAGGAATTACAACACATTTTATATGTGGCCCCCCCCTTTTTAAGGGACCAAAAATAATTGGACAAACTAACATAATCATAAATCTAATTGTCACTTTTAATACTTGGTTGCAAATCCTTTGCAGTCAATGACAGCCTGAAGTCTGGAACCCATAGACATCACCAGACGCTGGGTTTCGTCCCTGGTGATGCTCTGCCAGGCCTCTACTGCAACTGTCTTCAGTTCCTGCTTGTTCTTGGGGCATTTCCCTTCAGTTTTGTCTTTAGCAAGTGAAATGCATGCTCAATTGGATTTAGGTCAGGTGATTGACTTGACCATTGCAGAACATTCCACTTATTTGCCTTAAAAAACTCTTTGGTTGCTTTCGCAGTATGCTTCGGGTCATTGTCCATCTGCACTGTGAAGCGCCGCCCTATGAGTTCTGAAGCATTTGGCTGAATCTGAGCAGATAATATTGCCCGAAACACTTCAGAATTCATCCTACTGCTTTTGTCAGCAGTCACATCATCGATAAATACAAGGGAACCAGTTCCATTGGCAGCCATACATGCCCACGCCATAATACTACCTCCACCATGCTTCACTGATGAGGTGGTATGCTTTGGATCATGAGCAGTTCCTTCCCTTCTCCATACTCTTCTCTTCCCATCATTCTTGTACAAGTTGATCTTGGTCTCATCTGTCCATAGGATGTTGTTCCAGAACTGTACAGGCTCTTTTAGATGTTTTTTGGCAAACTCTAATCTGGTCTTCCTGTTTTTGAGACTCACCAATGGTTTACATCTTGTGGTGAACCCTCTGTATTTACTCTGGTGAAGTCTTCTCTTAATTGTTGACTTTGACACAGATACGCCTACCTCCTGGAGAGTGTTCTTGATCTGGCCAACTGTTGTGAAGGGGTTTTTCTTCACCAGGGAAAGAATTCTTCTGTCATCCACCACAGTTGTTTTCCGTGGTCTTCCGGGTCTTTTGGTGTTGCTGAGCTCACCAGTGCGTTCGTTCTTTTTAAGAATGTACCAAACAGTGATTTGGCCACATCTAATGTTTTTGCTATCTCTCTGATAGGTTTGTTTTGATTTTTCAGACTAACGATGGCTTGCTTCACTGATGGTGACAGCTCTTTGGACTTCATATTGAGAGTTGACATCAACAGATTCCAAACACAAATACCATACTTGAAATGAACTCTAGACCTTTTATCTGCTCCTTGTCAATGAAATAACGAACTCCCTTCATGAGGGAATAACATACACCTGGCCATGGAACAGCTGAGCAGCCAATTGTCCAATTACTTTTGGTCCCTTAAAAAGGGGGGGGCCACATATAAAATACTTTACAATGTTCCGTGCTTTTCTCAGGCATCTAATGTTATAGATGCCTTGCACGGAGGGGAGATGGCTGCCGGTGATACGCTCCGCTGTCTTCATCACCCTCTGCAGGGCCTTGCGATCGGCAGCGGAGCAGCTACCATACCAGGCAGTGATGCAGCCTGAGAGGATGCTCTCGATGGTGCATCTATAGAAGTTTATTAAAGTTTTAGCAAACATGCCAAACTTCTCCTCAAGAAGTATAGCCGTTTGTTAGTTACAGCCATCAAATTGATGTGGCCAAATTGATGAGGTAAGGGGCTTGGTAGCATGGTGCCAAGACAACAACTTGTCTCTCAACGTCTGCAAAACCAAGGAGATGATGGTGGATTTCAGGAAGCTGCAGAGGGGGGGTCACGACCCCATACACATCGAGGGAGCTGCAGTGGATAATATGATAATATTCCTCAGGCAGAAAAAATACTTTAGTAACATCACATCACACAGAATAAAAAAAAAAAAGTATATAAGCTATGGTAGCATGGCTCATGACAGAGAGAAACAGTTTTAATTCACAAATTTAACGCACAGCAGCAGGAACCAAGTCAAACCTGCTTGGTTTTAAATGCCATCCCCACTCAGAATGTGACGCCTGTGAGTTTGATGCAGTGTTAGAGCAGTAGATTAAGTATTATTCTTCAGATGAGTCTACCACCCTGCATATGTAGTAACTTGAAGTGATTGGTATAGCCTCTTTGGTCAGAGCCAAATAACACAGATACATGATATTAAAGTGTGAGAGTTTATTGGAGACATGTTTACAATCTTATCAAGCCCTGATTTTATCATTCAGGTTTCCAGAAGATGATGTGCTTGTCCTCTCCGCCTGTTATCAAAGAACTACACTGCTCATTCATCCACATGGCTGTGACCATACCTATTTGAAGGAGAAGTTGTAGTTAATATAAATTAACAACGTAATGTGGAACAGTAACATCTGACAACAGGGTGAATTCAAAGGCTAATTTTATATAGATATAGATTTATATAGATATAGATTCTCCGCCGTTTTGAATGTTAAGGAAAAGCGTTTTTTCACTACTCCTACAATTCTTGTCAAATCTTCTTCAAAAATAGCCTGTTTATCAAACAATGTCTTGCATCTTTTACAGGTGAGCCCTCATTGGGTGTGCTCAAGCCTTCGGCGAGAGCACAACCTTTGTTCTCTCACATATATATTATTATTATTGTTTATTTTCGCCCCCCTAAGTATCAGTCAATATTTGGACTACATAGACAACCTAGGTGTCAAAACTTTCGTATTGGTAGCGATTGCATTGGTTGTATTTTTATTTACGTTCCGTTGCATGGTTTAAGTAGAAATTGCGTTTTTGTGGTGAAAAGTGAAGCTAACGGTGGCTAATTTGCTAGCCACAGCCACAGTCACTGACGTTACTAACGTCACTAACGTCACAAAAATACGCGTGACTACCTGTAGCAGAACATTCGTTTCGCATCTGTTAACTTGGGGGATAGCTAGGCTAACTGTAGCTTTACTGCAAGGCAGCTGCAGAAACGCCACAAGCAAAGAGGCCAGGGTGATAACTATTTACTCATTTTACTTTGTGATGTGAAACACAATTGTGAAATGTAATGTACAATATTTGCTGATATTATTAAGAAAGTAGGCCCACATCTACTTTTGGAAACGGTAGTCTACTATTTCACTGAAGCATTAGCATCATGACATCAGCCTCTGTTGCCCGGGCAACACATACTACAGTGGTCTATGATGCATCTGTTTTCAATCGTTAAAATAAACATTCCTCACAAATACATTTTCGTTGTAGGATTTATTATGACATTACATTACAAGTAAACGATTTGTGGGCGAAATTATCATTACCTGTGGTTTGAACCCGGGTTGCTCAATGCAATGCTGTAGCCTACGCGAGTAGTGATGTGTTGTTCGTGAACAATTCGTTAATTTTGAACGAATCCTTACAAGGACTCGGGAGTAACGAGTCCTCTCAAAGAGTGATCCGTTCATTTTCTCGTGGCCGCGCATCGGGACTGTTGCATAGTTTCGTCCAAGTAAACAGAAATGATTCATTCATTTCCCGACTCGGTCTTCGGGTACGAGTCTTTGGATCATTTTTCACGTGACCTGCATAGGCTCTGTAGTCGTAGCTAGAGGAAACTAACGATTCGTTCATTTCCCGACTCGGTCTTTCTACGAGTCTTTGGATCATTTTTCACGTGACCTGCATAGGCTCTGTACTGGAGGAAACAAACGATTCATTCATTTCCCGACTCTGTCTTTCTACGAGTCTTTGGAATCCTTTTTTCACGTGACCCGCATTGTATTTTTTAGTTGAGGAAACAGTTTCCTCATTCCCTTTCGCGTGGCCGCTGTTTTAGTAAGACGTGAATGATATCCGCTCAAGTCATCATACTGACTGGTTTTGTTATTTTCACTTTACATTTACACTTACAGTTTAGTGCAGTGTAATTGTTTGCCGTGATAATTAAATGCTAGTGTGATAATAAATGACCAAATCATACAAACTGTCATGATACATTATTTTAATGCAGGAATTTCTTTTAAAATAGTATCTGCTGGTGCACATGTCATGCACCTACATGATAATATGATACGTGTTTGCAGTGGACGGATAGCCCACCCCTCTACCCCACCCCGAGATTCAAAGAACCGAATCAGTAAAATGATCCGAACTTCCCATCACTATACGCTAGACACACTACAAAAACATCTACACAGCTGTTTAGGAAGTCAAACTTACTTAAATCAAAAGTCTTTCAATAGGTGAAACTATCTGACTACTAACCTGAACTTCATTGCCACAGCCTAAACTTTGTCAATCTGTTCATGAAAATAATTAACTTCAGCCTAAACCGTACAACGGAACGTTAAATCGAATTCAACCAACGCAATCGCTACCAAGACGAACACAGCAGTAGTCTAGTACTGTACTGTAGTAGAATTTACCGGGGCAGCTTCTCCACACAGGGCTATATCGAGTTTTGCGTTGTTACTGACAATGACCGCTACCAGTGAGCTTTTTATGAATGAGCGATTTTCCACTAAATAAATGTCAAGCTTATTTACGTTTTTGGGGGCATATTTTCAGTTAGCAGATGGTACTGTTTGAATCACATCTTCTACTGCTGGTAACGTCGTAGAATAATCTTCAAAGGGGGTTCTTTATTAATGAATGAATGCAATATGAGTAGGCTAAATGGCTGAAAATATCACGAGAAGGGAAAACTTAAAAGGATGTTTAAGTCATAGAGATTAGGTCAATTTTTACACCGGTCTGCCAAATGTATTTGTTTTGATTCAGCTATGAGGCTGCCTCTTGCAGGGGACATGAGAAGACATCATATTTCATTCTACACTTCACTCGTATTTTGAGTTGTAAATGAGCAGCAAAAAAAGATGCTTTTAAATCTATGTAATCTTTATAAATAATAAGTAGGCCCTATGCAATTTTATATAAAATATACAGAAATATCAGTTGTAAAAATTTCATAAAAAAACGGACCCCTGTGCAACCGACGCAACCAAGCACACCCTACAATCTCCCCAGAAATTGTACACTCTCTAGTTTGCAATACAATACAATTGATAACACAAATCACTTAAAAAAAGCACAAATAATTTAAAAAGTAAGGAATAGAATCAAACATTAATAGGCTTAACTGGACATCAACATAAATAACCACTACATTATGTTAATTGAATATGTATAGTTTGTACAATATGTAAAGCAAAGTACAACATTAATGAAAAAGAAGGAGCATTTATCCAATTTATTCACAACATATAACGTACCACTACTGAATATGGCAGTGATAGAATGTGACTGATATAAATCTGGCATTTATGTTACAGTATTGATGTGTGGCACACCTGAATGTCCAGGGATCCTACTGGTCACTTTGCTGCTGAGCAGATTCCAGAAAAGCAGGTCTCCAGACTGTCCTCCAGTAAGGACTGTATTTCCATCCCAGCAGAAGCACCTACTCCCAAAGACAGTCTGAGGTCAGTGTTCAGCTCTGATCCTATACCCTAACATGCATCCCTTTTGATCTACAAAAATGACCAGATTGAAAATAACTGAGACTGTGAGAATCTGTTTTTCCCTATGCCTTCTCCCACAATGTAGGTTGGGAACCCTGATGCACTCCTTGGACTCTTTCCTCATCCCTCCCCACTTCCCACCCCTCTTCCCTCCCCTCATCCCTCCTCACTTCCCTTCAGAGATGGCCATAGGGACAAAGTGAATGTCCAGAAGGAGCTGAGGGTGCGGATCAGGGAGGGGAAGTGAGCATACAGGGCCAAGGAGGACCAGCTGAGGCAGGACAGGGTGAGGGACATCTGGCAGGGGATGAAGAACTTCACTGTCTCCAGACAGTTTACAGATGGACCGGCTAAGGTTACCCCTGTGTGTCACTAGTAGGGTCAGGCACGAGCACTAAAGTACTCAAGTACCCGAACGTGACAGTGACGATCGATCATGAAAACAATGATCTTGTGAGTTTCTTTATTTCTGATTGGTTATAGCAGAATTTTGGGCATCAGAGCACCTTGAGCTCTGATTGGTTAGCATTGCCAGAGCATGCGGTCCTGTTGTGTAATGTTACGTTTATGTTGTGTATCTAAGATATCTGATTAACCTTTGTCACAGAATGGGCTTCAGTTGATTAGAGTTCATTTAATATTCAGCTTCACCTCATGCAGCTATTCTATTTCAGATGTTTATTTTTCGATAACATTGATGCAGCATAAGAAGTTATTTTTTCAAGTCATATGTTCATGTTTTCGTAGACATGTTTTCATGTCATTTTTATTTGTCACATGAATTTTTGTAACAATCGTAAATTATTTTAATTATCTCAATGACAGATCTAACCATGTTAACTATGTATAGTAGACTTATTTGTTTAATATACTGTATATAGACATGAATATTTCAAAAACTTAGTATAGTATTAGTATAAAATCATAGTATAGTGAGGGAATTAAATGTACGGCTGATGCAAACTATTATTTTAGTAGTATTGCGTTTGCAAAAATGTTTAACTTAGCATGAGGTTGGCCATCGTCTGAGATACCATTTTAAATAGTAGTGAATTTTGCACTTTCTAGGTGGAGGTGGTATCAAGTTATGGACACACAAAATATTTTCACAATTCATCATTAAGCTAACCTGAACTAAAATGATGACCGTATATTGAGTCTGGATCATATCTCCTGTAGGTGATCACACTATTGATAGACATGTATTCAATATATGAAAACCAATTAGCAAATAAATTGGACTAAACTGGTGTCACTCAGCATTGCATCTGGCCCTCTCTGCATTGGAATAGCAATAGGCCTACAAAAATGTGCATCTGCCATAAGTTTCTTGAAACATTATTGGTTGCAGACCTTTCATTGAAAATTAAAATGTTTATAAATAATAAATATTGGATGGTATCGCTTGCTCTATATATATACTTCCAATAGTATAATACCATTGGAAGGGGGAGTTGTTATAAAGCTCTCTGGCTTTATTGTTCAAATAAGCCTATGAAGGCCTCCCATCAGGGGCATCATTAGACCCTTTTTACTGGGGTACGTGCCCCAGTATAAATCTGCTGTGCCCCAGTAAAATCTAAAGTTTTAACAATTTACTTTATTAGTCAGTGCATTAATTTATTGATAATCTCGGAAAAAAATCACGCAGTATCCCAATCAATGCTTGTAAAATCAAAGCAGTTTAACTGAAAACACAAACCGATGCCCGCAGAATTCCATGTCAGCGCGCTCTGAGCTTGCCAAATAGCCACTGCGGCCAGTGTCGGACTGGCCATCAGGAGATTTCCCGAATGGCCGGTCCAACTAACAACCGCTATGGCCACGGCACTATGCAAAAAAAAAATTTACGCTCACTTTGAGGACGGCATGAATACCAAGCAACTGTTTAACTGGAATGATCCAAAATCCAAAGGGTGGGGGTGGGGATTCCCCCTGTGTAAACTTGAATGGTGCACTTGTCCGTCCGGTTTACAGATCGCGATTGGTCAAAAATCAATCGTTTTCCAGGTACGGACAGTTCGTTGGAGTGGGTGGAAGCAATGAGTTTGCGTGCAGTTTTAAAAGTCGTTTGCAACCGAGACGTATTTAGCTATTGCTAAAAACATTGTTGTCTCTTTTGCAAAGAAATGGAAAGGAAAAGAAAAGGACAAAAGGGTGGTGCGGAAAAAGCAAGAGACAAAAAACAACGGGCACTCGGGCAAAATGCTGCAAAATGTAAAAACAAATGTTTAGACCGGTAAAAGCCAAGCTAAGTGAGGGAGAGAGTCTGCAGTCCGAAGATGCGGCAGTACCTGAGGCGTCAAGTGCAAGCAGCTGCATTGTCAACATTTAGAACATTCTAATATCCAATATCTAATATCCAAACCATATTGTTTTAATTTTTCTAAAAACATTATACATTTGGTATTACTGTTAACCAATATATAGGCTATCCATCCATCCATCATCTTCCGCTTGTCCGGGGGTTGGGTCGCGGGGGCAGCAACCTAAGCAGGGAGGCCCAGACTTTCCTCTCCCCGGCCACTTCCACCAGCTCTTCCTGGGGGACCCCGAGGCGTTCCCAGGCCAGCCGAGAGACATAGTCCCTCCAGCGTGTTCTGGGTCTTCCCCGGGGCCTCTTCCCAGTGGGACGTGCCCAGAACACCTCACCAGGGAGGTGTCCAGGAGGCATCCTTATCAGATGCCCGAGTCACCTCAACTGGCCCCTCTCGACGCGGAGGAGCAGCGGTTCTACTCTGAGCCCCTCCCGGATGACCGAGCTTCTCACCCTATCTCTAAGGGAGAGCCCGGACACCCTGCGGAGAAAACTCATTTCGGCCGCTCGTATTCGCGATCTCGTTCTTTCGGTCACTACCCACAGTTCGTGACCATAGGTGAGGGTAGGAACGTAGATTGACTGGTAAATAGAGAGCTTCGCCTTTCGACTCGACCGCATCACTGCGGACGCCGCACCGATCCGCCTGTTGATCTCGCGATCCATCCTTCCCTCACTCGTGAACAAGATACTTGAACTCCTCCGCTTTGGGACAAGATCTCCTCCCCGACCCGGAGATTGCACTCCACCTTTTTCCGGTCGATAACCATGGCCTCAGATTTGGAGGTGCTGATTCCCATCCCAGCCGCTTCGCATTCGGTTGCGAACCGCTCCAGTGAGAGCTGGAGATCACGGCCCGATGAAGCCAACAGGACCACATCATCTGCAAAAAGCAGCGACCCAATCCTGAGGTCCCCAAACCGGACCCCCTCAACGCCCTGGCTGCGCCTAGAAATTCTGTCCATATAAGTTATGAACAGAATCGGTGACAAAGGGCAGCCCTGGCGGAGTCCAACCCTCACCGGGAACAAGTTCGACTTACTACCGGCAATGCGGACCAAACTCTGGCACTGGTCGTACAGGGACCGAACAGCCCCGATCAGGGAGTCCGGTACCCTGTACTCGTAGGGACACGGTCGAACGCCTTTTCCAAATCCACAAAACATGTGTAGACTGGTTGGGCGAACTCCCATGCACCCTCCAGAACCCTGCCGAGGGTATAGAGCTGGTCCACAGTTCCACGGCCAGGACGAAAACCACATTGCTCCTCCTGAATCCAAGGTTCGACAATCCGACGGACCCTCCTCTCCAGCACCCCTGAATAGACTTTCCCAGGGAGGCTGAGGAGTGTGATCCCCCTAAAGTTGGAGCACACCCTCCGGTCCCCCTTTTTAAAGAGGGGAACCACCACCCCGGTCTGCCAGTCCAGAGGCACTGTCCCTGATGTCCACGCGATGTTGCAGAGTCGTGCCAACCAAGACAGCCCTACAACATCCAGAGCCTTAAGGAACTCCGGGCGGACCTCATCCACCCCAGGGGCCTTGCCACGGAGCTTTTCAACCACCTCGGCGACCTCAGCCCCAGAGATAGAAGGGCCCCCCCCAATGTCCCCAGACTCTGCCTCCACGTCGGAACGCGTGTTGGTGGGATTAAGGAGGTCTTCAAAGTATTCCTTCCACCGATCCAGGACGTCCCCCATCGAGGTCAGCAGCGCACCATCCCCACCACATACAGCGTTGACAGTGCACTGCTTCCCCCTCCTGAGTCGCCGGATGGTGGTCCAGAACCTTTTCGAAGCCGTTCGGAAGTCATTCTCCATGGCCTCGCCGAACTCCTCCCACGCCCGGGTTTTTGCCTCCGCGACCGCCAAAGCCGCATTCCGCTTGGCCTGCCGGTACACATCAGCTGCCTCTGGAGTCCTACCAGCCAACAAAGTTCGATAGGCCTCCTTCTTCAGCTTGACGGCTTCCCTCACCTCCGGCGTCCACCACCGAGTCCGAGGGTTACCGCCGCGACATGCACCGACCGCCTTGCGTCCGCAGCTCCGGTCAGCCGCCTCAACAATGGAGGCCCGGAACATGGCCCATTCGGACTCAATGTCCCCGGCCTCCCCCGAGACATGGTCGAAGCTCTCCCGGAGGTGGGAGTTGAAGCTCCTTCTGACAGGGGATTCTGCCAGCCGTTCCCAGCAGACCCTCACATTACGTTTGGGCCTGCCAGGCCTGACCGGCGTCTTCCCCCACCATCGTAGCCAACTCACCACCAGATGGTGATCAGTTGACAGCTCCGCCCCTCTCCTCACCCGAGCGTCCAAGACATTCGGCCTCAGATCCGACGACACGACTACAAAGTCTATCATCGAACTGAGACCTTGGGTGTCCTGGTGCCAAGTGCACATATGGACACCCTTATGCTTGAACATGGTGTTCATTATGGACAAGCCGTGTCTAGCACAGAAGTCCAACAACAAAACACCGCTCGGGTTCAGATTGGGGGGGCCGTTCCTCCCAATCACGCCCCTCCAGGTCTCACTGTCATTGCCCACATGAGCATTGAAGTCCCCCAGGAGGACGAGGGAATCTCCGGGAGGAGCGCTTTCCAGCACCCCTCCCAGAGACTCCAAAAAGGGTGGGTACTCTGCACTGCCATTTGGTGCATAAGCACAAACAACAGTGAGGACCCGTCCCCCCACCCGAAGGCGGAGGGAGGCTACCCTCTCGTCCACCGGGGTGAACCCCAACGTACAGGCGCCGAACCGAGGGGAAACAAGTATTCCCACCCCAGCTCGACGCCTCTCACCGAGGGCAACTCCAGAGTGGAAGAGAGTCCAGCCCCTCTCAAGGAGACTGGTTCCGGAGCCGATGCTGTGCGTCGAGGCGAGGCCGACTATATCTAGCCGGAACTTCTCTACCTCGCGCACCAGCTCCGGCTCCTTTCCCGCCAGCGAGGTGACGTTCCACGTCCCTAGAGCTAGCTTCTGCAGCCGAGGATCGGACCGCCAAGGCCCCCGCCTTCGGCCGCCGCCCGTCTCGCACTGCACCCGACCCCCATGACCCCTCCTGCGGATGGTGAGCCCACTGGAAGGGGGTCCCACGTTGTCTCTTCGAGCTGTGCCCGACCAGGCCCCATGGGAAAAGGCCCGGCCACCAGGCGCTCGCCATCGAGCCCCACCCCCGGGCAGGGGCAACTGAGAACCATTGTTCGTTTTCTTCATGGTAGTTTTTTGAGCCACGCTTTGTCTGATCCTTCGCCTGGAACCCGTTTGCCTTGGGTGACCCTACCAGGGGCATAAAGCCCCCGACAACATAGCTTCCAGGATCATTAGGACACGCAAACCCCTCCACCGCGGTAAGGTGGTGACTCAGAAAATATAGGCTATATATTTTAAATTAAGGAAAATAAATGGCCAATAGAAAAAGGCACTCTTTTAAATACGCAAAATAGGGGTGGAACGGTACACTGAAGTCACAGTTCGGTTCATACCGTGGTTCAGACATCACGGTTCGGTACGATTTCGGTACAACGGAGGGAAAAGCAAAACAAACCAGGTTCCTCTACGAGTGAATACGGCGCATTGAAGATGACATGTAAATTCCGATTGCGTCAGTAATTTTTTGGGCCCTATTTGTATGTGTATCTAATGGCTGGTTAAGCACTGTAGGGAGAAGTTGAAAAAAATTGTTGTCTCGTTCCAGTGATTGGCCCACCTGGGTGATGGCGTGGGATATTTTTAGTCATTTAGCACACGTTATATGCGTTAGCATGTTGTATGTGATGTATTCCACTCACATACCCCACAACCAGTGACGTGCGGTGATGTCAGTAAGAGGCTAGTCACTTGAATGGGAAAATGTGTCCAAACTTTTGACTGGTACTGTACATGTTGAAGAATATAGGATCGAAGTGCGCAAGTGAGTTTTTCGCTTGTCGTCCGCAGTGAACGGACAGTAAAAGCACTGCTTATTCTACAATTTTTATTTTATTTGATTATGCGTAACTGCTACATTCGTCATCGTAACATCTAAACAATTGGAATAACACACATATTGCATGTATAAATCAAAAAAATAAACAGTAAAAATACAATTACAAGTTTATTAAATAAAAAGATTTAATAAAAAAATTTACGTTTGAATTTTGGCAGGGTAGGCAGTGCCTACCTTGCCTACTCAGCCAGCACGTCACTGCCCACAACTGCTGAACAACGGCGACACACAGTGCTTGTCTTATCCACCATTCTCTCGCCTGTACTACTGTAACTGAATGGGAAACCGAAGTTTTCCTAAACTTGCAACAGGGCCGGATGCAGCCTGCTTTGACTGGGGGGGGCAGTGAACATTTCTGGGGGGGCATCATGATCAGGGGCGGTTTTAGGCACGGGCGGACCGGGCAGCCGCCCGGGGCGGCATTTTTTCATGTCACGTGGGGGGCGCACAAGCATAAAATAAATAAATAAAAATCTCTGCGCCGCGAAGCGGTTTTCTCTTTTCTATCATTTCACTGTGTGGGGAATTGGCAAATTGGCGCCCCCTTCAGGCAGCTGCAGGCACCCCTGCTTGCTGAGAAGGTGCCGTGCACAGAAGCTGTTTTAAAAAAGGGGAGGGGGACAGACAGCTCACCTGACTGGGTCTCCCAAATGGAACGGACAAGGGGGGGGGGGGTCCACTGTATAGTGCAATACTCAAAATTAGTGGGCTAAAGTCAGTTGCACCTCGACTTTCTTCCAAATAACGCACATTTCATTCATAATATTATAAATATAGGCCTAAAGTTCCTGCACATTTTTGTTTTTTTTAATTGTGTGAAATGGCTAATAAAAATATGTAACACAAAACGATTGTGGTCACCAAGGTGAATTGGTTTAGTCTTGACTTCTGGTCGTGAGTGACAGGGTTGGGGGGATGGGAAATCTGTTGACTGTTGAGTGCCAAAGAAGATGGACAGCAAAAGGTCAAGTAAGCCATCAGGTGCCCAATTTCGAAAAAAAAGAAAAGAAGAGGGTTTAGGTTGGTTGAGGGGCAGTTCTATGGGCGTATGTGAAGCCCTCTGTGACATGCTTGCGTGTAAAAAGGGCTATACAAATAAATTTGATTTGAAGAAGAGGAGAAACGAGAAAAAGATAGGTATGCAAATATGTCTCTGTATGATTATTACGGTATCCATGTCATGAATGAAGGGCTAATGTTAATTGGTGGGTATAGGCTAACTCTTACGTTTGTTAGCCTTTTTGCTATGATGCTTGCTATGCAACAACAATATTTAGGTTTTAACTCAACAAACACGAGATAACATTTCACCATAATAGTGTGTTTTGCAACAAAACTGTTACAAGTTCAGTTATTATTTATTTTCATTATTTAGGTTAGGCCCTGTAATTAGCCAACGGAATTTTCAAATCTGTAGGTAGTTTCAAAGACGAACATTTGCTATTTGCTACAACTATATTTTGTGACAAAGTATAGTTTAACGTCATAACTAAAAGTGTTCCTCCCTAAAAGTTATATTAATATAGCATGTAATAACAGACATTTAGCGTGTAAGGGCATGTTTAAGTAACCCTCCTATTATGTTTGGTGTCAATTTGACCCCAGGTTGTTTTAGCTGTATAGAACATAATCGGTCTTACCATAACAGCCTTTTGATTTCAATGGGGGGGGGGCGAAGGGCGCGAAGGGCGTCTCGCCCTGGGTGTAATTCAATGTAGAACCGCCACTAGGTGCAGCACAGCAACTGTACACAATAGAGTATATGTTAACAGGGTTATTATATGGAAATTTGTTTGTGGAATTGATTTTCATTATTGACTATAGTTAACTGATTATTGTTCTTTTGCAACATCAAAAAGCAGATGCAGAGAGAAGTAAGGAAAAAGAAAGTAAGGGAGAATTGCCATATTCATTTTTAGATACTGTATTAGATCTAATTTTGTTAACAGTCTTCGATAGCACTGCATTATACTTTATTATTATATAGCCTATTTGTATTAAGGAACTGTACACGGGTCGTGGGCCGTTCTGCATTTTAAAGTACCGGGCTGTTTTTCGGCACGCAGACAGATTCAGGTGTCGGACTGGCACACAAGTCAGAATTGAGGTAGGCTAAGAAAACATTACAAAACTAAAGAAAGATTCTAAATGATAGGCCTACCGATCATCATATTTTTACTAAAACATAAAAACAATATTACGTATGAAGCTCAAAAAAACAGTAGGCTATTTGCGCCCAAATGAATGTGCGCGCTCACATTAACTATTGATGTCCTTGCCAAAGCTGATATCAAACTTGCGTCCCTGAACTGTTGTATAGTGGGTTAAGCAAGCAGCGTTTCAATTGTCTATAGTGCATTGTGCGTAGCAAGCTTGAAAGAAAAAAAGGGATATGAATAGGGGCCTGTGCCCCAGTAGAGTTTTATGTCTAACAACGCCTCGCCTCTGTATAGTGGGTTAAGCAAGCAGCGTTTCAATAGTCTATAGTGCATTGTGCGTAGCAAGCTTGAAAGAAAAAAAGATATGAATAGGGGCCTGTGCCCCAGTAGAGTTTTATGTCTAACAACGCCTCTGCCTCCCATCAAGAATTTGACAAAATGATTGGCATGAGCATAGCTCATTGTGGCTGCTGGTGGTGAGTTCTTGGTAGGCAAAGAGTGTCAACTGCTATTTAATACAATTAGATTTTTGTGGGACAAATTTGAGAAGGTAAATTTCTACCAAATTACATTAGGGCATTAATGTCTTGACTAGGCTGCCTAACGCTGTGCCCCAGGTGAGCTAGCTCGTTTGGGGGGCAGCGTCCGGTCAAAAGCGTCCTGCCTGTCATCACTCAGACCCAGCGAGGCCTACTGTCATGCATCATTGCTACAGTGAACCGAAGGGGCTAAAGCCACAGGAGACAGCTGCTGAGACTGTAGAACCTACAGATTGCAGTGGTGTCCCATCTTTTATTTGGTGAACGTTTACCTAGTCACATTGGGCCTCATTTACCGTTATCTTCCTAAGTTATTTCTTACATTTGTTCTTAAGAAAGTTCCTTCAGTCAACGTGTGATTCATGAGGTGTTCCTAAACAGCAGAATTGTTCGCAGGTGTGATCTTAGAATTATGAATCCCAAAATGTCTTAAATTGAAAGCTTGTGCCCCGTTGGTCCTATTTAGCATAGGTAAACGCCCCGTTAATTCTCATAAAAGGGCATTAGATGGCAGGACCGTGTGCACACGGTGGAGGCCTCGTGGTACTGCTGCAAGAAGTTAGCGACAAACGACACATCATATTTAGTAGCGTCAGCGGTGGATACAAAGCAGTAAGTAATTACTCATGCAGTGAACGCTGGATCTGGAGAAGGGCGCAGAACTGATGAAGTGAAAAAGAAATGGTTTGATCTGAAATCTGAGGCAAAAAAAACATATTTCAAAACATAGAAGACAGATGACTAATACAAATATCCATGAGGACTGCTCTTGGTAGCCTAAAGCGTCCCAACAGGTACTCGTCACTCTCTGCAAATAAATCGGTATGGTCATGGAAGATGCATTCCCTCCTCAGGGCACGATCTGCAAAATTCTGCAGCAGCAATAAATACGCCAATGTGTGGTGTAGTCCTAGTGTGCGGAATAGGTCTACTTTGGGCCTATAAATACCGTGATAAGTCACTTATTATTGGATGGCAAGGTTCCCCGTTAACATAATTGATGTGAGTTGAAGGCAAAGCAAGGCTAGTTTATTTATATAGGCCTAGCACAATTCATACACAATGGCAATTCAAAGTGAGCAGAAGTGTAAGTGTAGTGTGTATTTATTAAAACAAACAACCATATAATTATATGTAAAATAATTACAATTATTAGTTGCAAAATTATAAAGGAGAGAAATATTCCATTTTAAATTAGAACCGACGAAAACAGTATAACTACTTATTTTGCGCAAACGCAAAAGCTCTCAATTGTGTGTAAGAGTGCTCTTCGGTGTGCGGAAATTCTGTTCTTACCCAAGAACAAATCCCAAATAAGAAAACATTGGTGAATGCCAGAATCTTCGTGAAAACTGTGGAAGTGGGGTTTAAGAACAAATTTGTTATTAAGAACCCAAAGCGGGCCGTCCAGTAAAATTCTCCCAGGATTAAATGAGAAACTTGGAATGCTAAACCCTCACATAACAATGTGTAATTTCTGAGTTTAGATTATGTACATGAACCCAACATTCAACTAAATGTTTGTGGTTACTGTGAAATAATTTATATGGGTTCCAGAGTAATTTGAATTACAATGTTTTTTATGTCTATTGTCAAGGAACATCATGAGACTTTGCAGAAATTTGAATTGGGGCAACAGGCTCAGGCTGAAAGGGAATGCTTGTTTGTCTTGAGGCTTCTGAACCACCCTGTAGGACAGTAGATCCTTTGGGGTGGGTGGGCACTTCCTACATCCTTCCCATCTATATTTATGACCTAAGGGGAAGCTCTTGAAAGGGTCAGTTGGAAACATACAGTAAGGTACAGTAAGGTACATGAAGCAGCTATTTGACCTTTTGTAGTTTACAATACATTGAGGAGAAGAGTGAGTTCATTGTTTGTATTAATTATCAGTTGTTTATAATGACTAGTGAGACAAATAGACTTGTGAGTCTATATAAGACTGGGTGTGTCTGCGAGTCGGCTGGTCGACATTAGCCATACGTGTCCTGCAGTAGATCGATCACAGAGCGCTCTGTTAGGTAATGTACGGTACAGAATAAATAATTTGTATAAATCCGGCATTCTGACTATTCGAGTACATTTGAATCTTGAATTGAATCTTGAATTGAATACACAGTATATTCATATTTTCCACCACAGTTACATTGTCTTATTCTTGAACGAAAACCATATGGTCTCACCTCTGCTCCTCTTCAGCTTGCAAAGATAAGATCAGCATGCCCGTTTGGACGTCAAGCATCTTCAGACAGAAGTCCCCTCCTACACTCAATATATGTCTACTATCTGGGAAAAAATGCAGAGAACTTGTGAGGGAACAGAAATCTATCTTTTACAACTTGGGGTCAGTGTATGATGGGAGAACAAATAAAGGCCCTTGTAAACGAACAACTAAATCACACATTTTGGAACACATCATTTATGCAAATCTTCATAAAGGTTGCACGTGTTTAAAATATTTTTTTTTTGCCTGAATTCAGGACTTTTCAGCAGGAAGTCAGCGCAGAATAAAACAGCTTAGTACTTTTGTCGTCGTGCCAACTGCCTCTTGTACATACTTTATAGCTGCTCTTCAGATAACTGAAACTTCCTGGTTGTTTTTTAACTTAAAGTCAGAGCAGCAACAGATGGTTGGTGTTTAATTTCCTCTGTTTGAAAAGTTACACAGCCTTTTCAACACGACTTTCTTTCATAGTTTTTATTCATGTGGTGTTAATAATTTCAGAAATATTCTGAAATACTACATTTCAGAGTGGATATTAGCCGAAAAATACCCCAACAAGACTAGAGTATTAAGTGAAATATTGTTTCAGTCCCTTATAAAAACTAGACCCAAAACATTTCCTTGATTAACTTAGCTAATACAGTAGATTGAGGTGTAATGCCAACAACTTTCCTCCTAATCCTAACCCTACTTTTTCCAATAATGGAATAGAGTGTATTTTTCATGTGCAATAAACACAAATCAACATATATATTTATATTATTGTCGACACAGAGGGCCGCTCTCTTTCTATTTCTCTTCTATAATGACTGTAACATATTTTTGAGTTTGGTGCAAAGTTTTAAAAAGTCCCATCTAGTGGTGACTTTTAGCTTCACCACAGAACCTAAGGGACAAATGGATAATCAGTTCTTAATAGCAGTGTTCAAGGGAACTACTGTCTATCCATACACAAACCTAAGGGTATGGTCTGAATTATGGCAATATAGTAATTTATATAATCTATTCCCCTATGCATAATTATATGGAGAACAGCTTAATTAACTTCAACTATTGTATGACTTTGATTTTATATTATTAGAATTGGCACTCGAGACCTACAATGCATTCCTAACTTCCTAGCTAACTGTCATACTATAACAAAGAGGAATGCTGTCTTTTTATAAGTTAAACAAACAGACTGAGGACACACATACCAGGACTAAAGGCTATGTCGTGGATGGTTCCTGTGTGGCAGTTGACTTGATGTAGTAATGCAAAGGTAGTAGTGTCCCAAATGCTTGCAGTTCCATCCTTAGATCCAGATACCAAAAGGGTACCAGCTGGATTCAAGCTGATTGTATTGACCTAAAAGCATAGAATACCTTTCTCATTGTAAAAGAAAACGCTAATTTACAATTATCTGCTATTTGAAAAGACACTCACCCCAGCATCATGTTCAAACTCTGCTAGCAACTGAAGCTGGCTCCTTTTTGTTCTTGACATATCAGCACACGAACATTTCCACACCTGAAATCAAGTAAAGTAGTATCTCTCTAATAATGCCAGGAATCTGTGTGTGTGTGTGTGTCTGTCTGGGTCTGTCTCTGTGTATTTTCTTTTAATGGATTTTAGGGCAGCAAGTTTCTCACGATTAACTCGAGACCTGGGTCCTCTTTATGATCCAATGGAGTGCAGTGCCACGATTGACGTTGTTCGGATAAGCAGTTTGACATTTCCCAAAATAAAATTCTGCCAGTTTGGCTTGCTCTCTTCAAACTTGACTCTGCCATCTTGAGTTGACTGAGCTATACAAAGCTAGCTCTTGCGAGCCGAAATGATATGGATATAGCGAGCCGAAAAAGACTTAAACAATATTGTTTATGTCCAAGACTATTTTACCGATGAAATACTGGCTAGCTAACTAATAAAAATACTAAAGTGGATGGTTTATTTCAGTAGATGTAGCTGGAAGGTTATTAGCTACAATTGTTGCAGTGTAGACCAATGGCTCAGGACTACACAAAGTCACAACGGTTTAGAGTAGAAAGACAACAGGGATTAGATTTTTTATTGCTTTAGGCATCATCACTTGCTGGACAACCTTTCAATTGGCAATTCATGAAGAATGTTTTGGGTACACCATAGCCTACTGTTATTTAGAATCAAATTCGCTTTTAGAACCGATATGGCCAGGTTAGCAGCGCTGACATATGAATCAGCTGCTCTCAAAGGATTTATGGATGAAATGCTGGCAACTGGCTGGATTACAGAACGACAATATAAAGTGGATACTTTAAGTATAGATCAGTGAAATGTATGTGTTTACTGATCAAACTGTCAAAACTGCCTGCATCTTGCAACTGTGCTACAACATTATAATCACCAGCTGCATCACAGCTCTCCTCGGTCAGTGTCTTATTAATGCGAATGCGATACAAAAAATATAACACTATTTTACAGAATTGCATGGCACAAAGGAAAAAATACAAACTTTAATGTAAACATAGCAAACACCCATTAGGCAGAACTGTACACAGAAGCACTGTATGGTGAATTAGGCCTACAATTATGACAACTGGCTCAACCATTGTGCATGTAATGACTTCTGTTATGAACTAAATGCATTTATAAGCACTATTTGAGTGAGGGAGTCAGGTGGCTGAGCGGTTAGGGAATCGGGCTAGTAATCTGAAGGTTGCCAGTTTGATTCCCGGCCAAATGACGTTGTGTGGGCAAGGCACTTCACCCTACTTGCGGTGGGGAATGTCCCTGTACCTACTGTAAGTCGCTCTGGATAAGAGCGTCTGCTAAATGTAAATGTATTTGGTGGCCAAGCAAGAGGGTTTCTATGTATTCTTATTAGGATTCCTCCGTAAGGAAGAAACCTATTGTTATTGTTAGTTTTATTATTATGATTATGATAATCATTGCACCTATTGTATTTGTTAGTATCATTAGGGTTCCTCCGGTAGGACAACCTTATTAGGATTCCTCCGTAAGGAGGAAACCTATTGTTATTGTTAGTTTTATTATTATTATTTATTATTATTATTCTAGTTCCATGGGAGTCAATGGCAGCCCCAGAACCCTTGGATAACTTTTTGTGAAATTTGGCACACTCATTAAGGACAGTTCCTTCTATACCTACACCAAGTTTCATGTATCCCATTAGACCACTCTAGCGCCACCAATGGGTCAAAGTTGGACTTGTGTTTACACACGCAGCTTTTGAACCGTACGACTGATTTTAAAAAATGAGGTACTATTGGATTCCCTGGATCAAGACGAGTTCAACGCACCCTGTGACGTCAATTTCCGGTTATATAGATTTTCCACCATTTCCGGTTTTATCAAAAACCTTTGAAAGCCTACCCCTCCTACAATTGTTTTCCAATCTTCCCCAGAATTGACACACATCATCGTCACAGCAGCCCTCACTCAGTTATTACTTTGATATTGGATTTTCAAAACCGTTTGTCCGGTACAGCCAATCAAAACTGGCAACAAAGCAACCAAACAGGAATTTGGGTCAAATCTCAGCAAATCTTTGAGATATCAACACCAAAGTTGGTATATCGGTGGAAGGCACTACAACATGTTACCATGTGCAAAGGCAACTTCATAACTCCAAAAATGATTGATATAAAGCAAATTGAATATATCGCTAACGCTAAAATAATGCTTTACACATCCGCCGGCCATAAACTGATACTCTGATTCAATCACAAGTTCATATGAAGACTCTTGAGAATGTTGAGTACACAAATCTGAGAAAAAGTTGACTGTCACATGAAAAGTCAATTTTTTGTGAATGTTTGAAACATGCATGCTTGGCTAATTGCTAACGAAATTTCCAATGAAATGTCTCCCCTGCTCTTCAGCGCGCGCGTGCTCCACATTCTCACACTCAGCCTTTCCCTTGACACACGCGCGGACTTGGCGAGACGCATTCACAACATTTCAGGAGAGTGTGGGCTGACCAAGCCCCCACTCATTGCTTGGTCTTTAGCAAAGGCCCATGTGGATCTTGATGGTATTGCATTTCCGATTTTTTAAGCATTGGTAAAAAGTTCTCAAAACCCTAAAACATTGATAGTATAGGCCAAGAGTAACTACCACACCAAAAATGGCCCAATATCACCCATAGTTGATGCTACAGGCCACGCCCTGTTGCACAAAGATACATTATGTTTACATTTAGTCATTTTGCAGACGCTCTTATCCAGAGCGACTTACAGTAAGTACAGGGACATTCTCCCCGAGGCAAGTAGGGTGAAGTGCCTTGCCCAAGGACACAACGTCATTTTGCACGGCCGGGAAACGAATCAACAACCTTCTGATTAATAGCCCGACTCCCTAACCGCTCAGCTATCTGACTCCCACAAGGCTTTCTGGAATGGGTAGGCTCACCATAGACCCTGAAGCCGACGCCAAGTGCCACCAAGCGGTGCAATTTGAGTTTCAGCCAAAGCAAACTAAAATATTTTGTAAGCCAAATTGAGCCACCATCTGATATTTTTTGGCTGAGCCAGCTGAAATTATTTGCATCAAACAATAATTATATCTATCACATAGAGACATACACACACAAAAAATAAATGATAAACTAAATCAATTTTGCACACCGGATTCGCCACAGTCTCGTGCTCGTTGCTATGATACACAGGACTCACAGTGAATTGATTACCAATTAAAATTGCGCGTTTTCCAATAGTGATGATCATAGACATAGACAGTAAAAGAAGCAATGCATTTTTCTCTCACGCTGAGCTGAAATGGCGGAAACAACTAGGTAATTGTGTTGTTCTCACATACTTTCCTAATTTCTACGTTGGATACTCAGACTTTTGTTAGATCTTCAGTTTTTGGAAGTAAGAATGCCGTTTTGTCAGGACTAGAATGCCGTTTGTCGTTGTGTCAGGACTAGTGATTTATCGATATTTTTGTACTCTTTTAGAACTTGGAAATATTGAGATCTAGTAAATCAGTATAAAATACACATCTGTAGACATGAAGTGGCAGCTTCAGCCATTTGTAGCTATTAACATTTTGGCGGCTGCAGCAGCCATTTAGGTTTTGGCTGAGCTGGCTAGCCAGCCAATAACTTCATCAGCCAGCCATTATTCTCAAAACAAATGGCTTCGGGGTCTAGCTCACCAAGCCCCCCCCCTTCACTCTTTGGCTTGAAATAAAAGCCCTTGTGGATCTTGATGGTATTGCATTTCAGATTTGGTATCCCATTGGTAAGTCTACCTCATGGATTTTTCTATACAGTGACAATTTGTGAAAAATATACATTTTTCAATGGTTCGCAATGTTAGGAGGAATCCGCCATTGCTGCTTGCAGCTATATTTATTATTGGGTGTGCTCAAGCCTTCGGCGAGCACAACCATTGTTCTCTCACATATATATTTAGGGTTCCTCCGGTAGGAGGAAACCTATTGTTTTTTATAGTATTTCTATTATTTTTAGGGTTCCTCCGGTAGGAGGAAACCTATTGTTTTTGTTAGTATTCCTATTATTAGGGTTCCTCCGGTAGGAGGAAACCTATTGTTTTTGTTAGTATTCTTCTTATTAGGGTTCCTCCGGTAGGAGGGAACCTATTGTTTTTGTTAGTATTCTTATTCTTATTATATTTCTCCGTTAAATGGCTCAATAGCTCAAAAAGTCCTTGACCCGATTTTTTCCAATTTGGCCCAATGATACACCAGGTCACTCACTACTCCCAGACCGCTAATGGCCCATGTAAGTCCATAGGTGGCGCTATAAGCTACGCCCAAAGTCTACGTGATTTCCAATACAAGTTAGCTGAAAGGGGTGTATTTATGTAAATGTACACATTGCCTCAATATCTTTGTGTCAATAAACTCAATATAATTTTGACTGATGGTTTTTCAAACCTTTGTGCCTTCAAGATGATATCATTCTGAAGTACCATACGCAATTTTATGCAATTTTACCTTGAAATGTCAACCGTTTCTTAACCTTTTGTCCCAAAGCTGACCAAAGCTCATACTCTGCCCTTTCTACTCATACAATCTCAACAGTTGGTGTGTAGCAGAGAGGATAGAGAGACTGACTTGTGACCTTATGCTCATGAGTTCAAATCCCCATTCAGCCTATTGTTGTTGGCCAAACATGAAGTAGTTTTGCTCTCTTGTTGTCCAACTCTCCATCTTCAACCGTGTACATGTTTATAATATTTTGCCATTTTGCGGAGGAACCCGCATCACTGCTTGCAGCTACATTTATTATTTATTTTTATTGTTTATTTTCGCCCCCCTAAGGATCGGTCAATATTTGGACTACATAGACAACGCCTGTGTAAAAATGTTCGTCTTGGTCTCAATTGCGTTGCTTGTATTTTTATTTACGTTCCGTTGCACGGTTTAGGAGGTTACAATGTTTTTGTAGCAAAAAGTGCCTTTAGTCAACGAAGGGTACTCAGTGCTAGCTACGTCACCACGTCAGCACACGTTAGCAACGACGCATAGATTGATGTGCAGATGCACAGCGAGTATCGTGCTGTGGTGTACTACATTCAAGCAAATCAAGACTTGCATGTACACAATAAGTAATGTCACATTAAATAATGTATTTAAACTCAAGCTTGTGTGGTGCGTCGCTGTTTTTAATACCACAGCCTAAACTTTATGTCAAAAGAAACATTCTAATTTCTGGCGCTTTCAAACAATCCCCTCAGTGACGTTTGGCTAGCAACAGCAGCTAGCTTGCTCGTAGCAAACTTCTTTTGAATTTGCCATTTCCCCCTAAATTAATGTCAAACTTGTTTACGTTTTTGGGGGCATATTTTCAGTTAGCAGACAGTACTGTTTGAATCGCGATTCCATCTGAAATACTGCCGGTGACAACGTTGTTACAGTAGCTTGTTTCAAAAGGGGTTCTTGAGTAGGTTAAATGCTTGAAAATATCACTAGATGGGAAAAACTTATGGGGACGGACCCACCTGCAACCGACGCAAGCGAGAACACCCTACAATTTCCCCAGAAATTGTACCCTCTCTAGTTGGGTATGCTTTGCCTTCGGCAAGGGCACAACTTTGTTCTCTCACGTATATATTTAGTGTGTTTGCTGCAAGCAAAAACACTATTGTTATTCTGCATACTTATTATTAGTGTGTTTGCTGCAAGCAAAAACACTTGTTATTCTGCATACTTATTAGTGTGTTTGCTGCAAGCAAAAACACTATTGTTATTCTGCATACTTATTATTATTTTTATTTTATTAATTAATTTATTTTATTTTCCTCCCACTTTTTTCCATCGCCTACTCCTTTCACACCGTTTAAGCTAGAAACACCGTTCAAACTTCATTTGATAAAGTCTGAACTGCTCTAGTGTGCTATTACTTTTCTCATTGATAACTTTTAAAGTTTTTAAGGTTTTAATGTTCAAGTCAAATTCAATTGTGACGTCATGCACTGACAGAACTGTTTCTCACCGCGTCAATTTTTGACACTGTTTAACACTTTCCTGCCTGAATATGCAGACTTTTTCAAATAATATACCTGAACTGTTTATACCATTTTGAAGACAAGATTTAGGGATTTCTAATGATGTAAATATTTATATAATCATGTTAGGCAAATCATCCTTTATCAAGACGATTTCACGGAGCCATTCTGATAAAAGTCTTCTCCGTCTGCATTACTTTTTTAGAAAACCTCATTTTTAACCACTTTCACTACAATATAGAGGATAAGTTAGAGCGTATGAAATGTGCGTACTTTTGTCGTGAATTCAGAACAGCAGACAGATTTAAGATAGACTATTTTGTTTAAAGGTTATGACCACTGAAGTGATGAGTGGGATAACGCAATTCCAAGCTAGCGCGATGGCTCTCCATAACTAAAAACGGTTCTACTTTTTTCCACAATCGACCAAATTGGCCAAACAAGGTATGTACATTGAACTTAAAGTGTACATAATCTAGCTAGATTATTTTTCTTTAGAAAGTTTCACAGAAATCTGCAAAAATCGAGGCTCAACACTGTCATATCCGACTCAGCCAGTCACGAACAGCCAAACCGGGGTCACAAAAGGTTTACTGCAGCTGGCGTTACTACGAACAAAAGCTTCGTAACTGAAAAGTTTTTACTTTTAGTTGACGATATTGAACACAGATGTTAAGAAACTTGTCTTTACTCTAAATATCTTTTCCGTTTTCAATTTGAAGCAGTAAATCTAACACATTAGGAATTCTCCCACGACATCCGCTCGCTTTGCTTTGACAAATATGTTTTCTCAGTCCACCATACATTAGACGAGCTAATTTTCGAGCACTTTCAATACAAGATACAGGCCATGTTAGAGTTGATATATATAATTGTGTGGGCAATGTAGAACAGCAGACGTATTTGAAATATGATCTTTTGTTTTAAAGTTATGGCCATTCTAGTGACGAGTGCTTACAACGGTAGCTACGACTGTCATCATAATTTAAAAAACTCACCAGTGACAACGACAACATATCAAACGTATCATGCTAACAGCTATGAAGCCGCCTGGTTTGCTTCAGGGAAAATGTATTTTTAAGAAGCTTCCCAATGGAAACCTCGACAAGACTAAGGTTGTTTGCACCTTGTGCTATGCGGAATTAGTTCTTCCAGTCTCAAATACCACCTAAACGCAAAGCATCCCTTAGCTAATGCGGAAGATGCCGGGCCAAGCACTGATGTAGCGCAGGGGAAGAGTCGTCGTCAAACTACTGGTTGAGTGCAACCGAGGCAAGCCCGTCAGCACAGCTCTATCAGCCAAGCTAACTAATCTAATAAACAGTTAATAAACACAAGTACATCTTATTGAACATAATTTATTTTCATCACCAATTATATAGAACAGCTTGCTCAAGCAGTTTGTGATGCATTTTGGAAACAGGAGATGAGCCCCTGGTCTAATGCGCCACCTGGCTTGAGAAACCCGTTCTCAAAGACTTACTTTTAGTCATTATTTGGGTAGCACACATATTCTGAATGCCTTCGGTGGAATTCAAATGAGCCATGTTAATCTTGATTAAAGCCAAAATTACAGTGAGATTAATCTAGATTTAAAAAATTAATCTATGCCCACCACTACTTTTAATGATTCAAAATGTATGAAAGTCAATAAGATACTCTTTTCATCACTGTTTTTTCTCCATTTTCAACAGTAAGAAAATATCGCAATGCATAACAATGACAGATATACTTTTAACACTTTTTCTCATCATTTTGTTTTTAAAGCACATACCTCTTTTAAAAATTTTGTAAAACCTTCTTCACTATTCAAGCCATCAAAACAATCGTTTCAACTGCTTTCAGCAAACACACACATTTTCTTCAGGAAATGTACCTTTCTAGTTTTATTGGGTGTGCTTTGCCTTTGGCAAGGGCACAACCTTTGTTCTCTCACATATATATTATTGTGAGAATGCTGTTAAGCATGTTTTCCTGTTTCTCTTTATTATTATATCAACTTCTTAGTTCTTCCGCCATTTTTTGGCCTTTAACTAGTTCTGCATACTTTCACCGATTCCTACAATGTTTGTATCAAAACGTTCAGCTCCTTCAGGAGATGTTGGCTATGACTTTTGGTATTTCTCACTTTTATACTTTTTAAGACATTAAGGTTTTTGTGCAAATTATTGTCCCATTAAAAGTAATGGTAAATCCTTTCAAATCATTAAAAAGCTTCCTCCTCTTTCAAACGTAACTACTTCAGCATACTTTCAGCTAGACACCATTCAACCTTTAAAATGTTCACAAGACATTCAGCTATTCCCAAATGATTCAGCTTTTTCAAATATTCAGCCAATTTTGAATTATGACAGTTTGAAATACATTAAAATGTTTGCTCCTTCTTGATTTTTATGAATGAGCAGCAAGGGCTGCTCTTTTTCTGATATTCAACTAAATTGTCAAACAAATTCCTCTAACGTTCATATAGTTTAACTTACTGAAACAAGTTATACCTTAAAATGTAGGAAAAATTGTCCTGTTTCAGCCAATGTAACTACTAAAGAGCTCACATTTACAGATTTTCAGCTATGAGCCTTGAAGCGAGAGCAGCCTTTCAAATTCTCTCACTAACTTCAATGGAGAAGTGGGTAAAATTCGTCAGAGAAAGCAAGAAGGAAGACGATTTCGAAACTGCCGGTAGAGACATATTTCTGACCGCACAGACATATAAAGGACATCTCTAGTTTCGGCAGAGTCTTGGGTCTCGGAAAATATCCTCATTTTATTGATTGGACGTGTAGTTTTGCGTCTAGGTCAACTTGTTTGAGGTGTGGATGCTAGGTAAATGTTCGTTTTTCTCTCTGCCTAGCTTGTTAGCTATCACAGCTGCACCATCACCGTGGCAACCAAACAGACACGCACCATGAAAGCAGAATTGGGTACATGTTTTTGAAACTGCCGGTAGAGTTGTATTTCTGACCGCACAGACATATAAAGGATATCTCTGGTTTCGGCAGAGTCTTGGGTCTCGGAAAACTTTTTGGGGGGATTGGACATATAGTTTTGCGTCTAGGTTAACTTGTTTGAGGTGTGGATTCTAGCTACATTTCTGTTATTCTCTCCTATAGTCGAGCTAGCGCGATGGCTCTCCATAACTAAAAACGGTTTGACCTCTTTTCCACAATCGACCAAATTGGCCAAACAAGGTATGTACATTGAGCTTAAAGTGTACATAATCTAGCTAGATCGTTTTTATTTTAGCAAGTTTCACAGAAATTTGCGAAAATCGAGGCTCAAGACTGTCATAGCTGACCGTCACGAACAGCCAAACCGGAGCTGGGGTAAGTGTTTGCTGCAGCTGGCGTTAATCCTACGAACAAACGCTTCGTAACTGGAAAGTTTTTACTTTTAATTAACGATATTGAACACAGATGTTAAGTAACTTGTCTTTACTCAAATACATTTCAATTTGAAGCAGTATCTAGCTTACTATAGGAAATCTCCCAATGCATACTCTCTCTAGCTTCGCTTCGGCTAAAGTCAGATGGACGACGATGACGATGCATGCATTGTTCACGCCCACGGTGTTAATACAGTCTGTACAAATACCACTTTGACACACTTTCAAGAAATGATCCACTGGTTAGATGTAGCATGATCTTATTTAATACCCACAATACTGTAGTTCATCTTTTTTTGCAGCAGCATTTTAATCTGAGTTCAAGTAGCTTTTGCAGTTGCACAACCAACAAAGTCACGTAATGTGACGTGATTGAATTTAAAGGTTTTTATTTTTATGTCATCTTAAATTAAGTGTCTGAACAGGGCTGGGTGTGCAGGCACACATTATTAGTTTCTCCTCCACCTTGAACCTGAAACCTAGATTCTAGGTTAGAAATGTTGCCAGTCTGTTGCCAATGACCAACGGTTGCTACGTCTTTCCAGCAAGTTCAAGTCATTCCAGTGTTGTCCTTTTACCTTCAAATTCGTTCAACCCAGACTTCAGCAACTGGTTTTCTGCTAAATTTTCACATTTTCCTGCAGCTCATCTTTCTGAATTTTTGCCCTTATTGTTTTGCATTTTTCTTCTCTTTTCTGTTTTCTGCCTTCATCTTGCTCCAGGTCCTTTCAAAAATACCTTTCACAGCAGTACCTTCCAACTGCCATACTTTTGCATTTTCTTCTCTTTTCTGTACTTTTCTGCCTTCATCTTGCTGCAGGTCCTTTCTAACATACATTTCAGGCCTTTTGAAACTCCAGCAAATAATTTTCTGCTAATTTTTCAAAATCTTCAGAATTATTTCTCTTTTTTAATTTTTCTTCTGTTTTCTGTAGTTTTATACCTTCGTCCAGCTCCAGCCCCTTTCAAAAATACCTTTCAGGCGCTTCAGCTTATAACTTTCTACTAAATGTTCACAATTTTCCGCTTTTTTAGCATGGTCAGCTATCCCCATTTAGGTTTTCAGCATTCTCACTGCTGTTTCGCAGGAACAGTCGTTTCTAGTTATTGGGTGTGCTCAAGCCTTCGGCGAGAGCACAACCTTTGTTCTCTCACATATATATTTATTTATTTATTATTATTTATTTTCGCCCCCCTAAGGATCAGTCAATATTTGGACTACATACACAACGGCGGTGTCAAAAGGTTCGTCTTGGTAGCGATTGCGTTGGTTGTATTTTTATTTACGTTCCGTTGCATGGTTTAAGTAGAAATTGCGTTTTTGTGGTGAAAAGTGAAGCTAACGGTGGCTAATTTGCTAGCCACAGTCACTGACGTTACTAACGTCAACTACGTCACTAATGTCACGAAAACACGTGTGACTACCTGTAGCAGAACATTCGTTTCGCATCTGTTAACTTGGGGGATAGCTAGGCTAACTATAGCTTTACTGCAAGGCAGCTGCAGAAACGCCACAAGCAAAGAGGCCAGGGTGATAACTATTTACTCATTTTACTTTGTGATGTGAAACACAATTGTGAAATGTAACATACAATATTAGCTGATATTATTAAGGAAGTAGGCCCACATCAACTTTCGGAAACGGTAGTCTACTATTTCACTGAAGCATTAGCATCATGACATTAGCCTCTGTTGCCCGGGCAACACATACTACAGTGGTCTATGATGCATCTGTTTTCAATCGTTAAAATAAACATTCCTCACAAATACATTTTCGTTGTAGGATTTATTATGACATTAGATTACAAGTAAACGATTTGTTGGTGAAATTATCATTACCTGTGGTTTCAAACCAGTGTTGCTCACTGCAACGCTGTAGCCTATGCGAGACACACTACAAAAACATCTAGCACTACTGTACACAGCTGTTAAGGAAGTCAAACGGCGACAGAACATGTTCGGCACTCCCCTTACTTAAATCAAAAGTCTATCTAACTACTAACCTGAACTCCATTGCCACAGCCTAAACTTTGTCAATCTGTTCATGAAAATAATTAATTTCAGCCTAAACCGTACAACGGAACGTTAAATCCAATTCAACCAACGCAATCGCTACCAAGACGAACTCAGCAGTAGTCTAGTACTGTACTGTAGTAGTACAATATACCTGGGCAGCTTCTCCACACAGGGCTATATCGCATTTTGCGTTGTTACTGACAATGATCGCTACCAGTGAGCTTTTTATGAATGAGCGATTTTCCACTAAATAAATGTCAAGCTTATTTACCTTTTTGGTGGGCATATTTTCAGTTAGCAGATGGTACTGTTTGAATCGCGATTCCATCTTCTACTGCCGGTAACGTCGTAGAATAATCTTCAAAGGGGGTTCTTCATTAATGAGTGAATGCAATATGAGTAGGCTAAATGGCTGAAAATATCACAAGAAGGGAAAAACTTAAAAGGACGTTTAACTCTTTCCCCCATAAAGACGTCATATGACTACCCCCCACAAATCCTTTATGACGAGTTTTGACGAGTCTGTTGTATCAATAAAGACGTGTTTTGACGATGACTAGAGCAAGTACCGTGTTTGCCTTTGTAACAAATAATCTGATCGGCAGAGCCGAAACCTAGCAACACCAGGCTAACCAATAGGAGTGAGGGATACATATTCGCGGGGTTTTCCGAAGTTTGACGATCTAAGTTCTAGCCTCTGAGGGGAAAAAAGACGAGCGCGTCAGCTGTCAGAGTGACCCGCGAATGTTGACATTTTGACCATGGCGGCGTGAGTGTTTAGGAATCCGGAAGATGCAGCCTTTTATATTGAGAATTTTCTTGATAACGAGTCTGATGGGTCAGATTTTTCTGGGTTTGAAGATGATTTTATACCCCCGGAGGAAAGTGACAGCGAAAGTGATGGTCACGAAAATGTCACTGACGAGATGAGAGAAACGGGAGATGTAGCCTGGAGTCGCGTTATAAGGGACCAAACAATCAATCCATTTACTATGGATTCGGGACCGAAGTTGCCAAGGACATTCAATGTAGGAAACGCTACACCCTTGGATAACTTTTTTCTTTTTTTTGTCGAGACAATGTTTCAGAAGATTGCTACTGAAACTAACTTGTACGCGGAGCGCTGTGCTCAAGAACACTCGCGAGTCGATAGCCTCTGGTTTCCGACTGACGGCGCCGAGATGAGAGCTTTTTTTGGATTAAATATCCTGATGGGTGTTAATCCGAAACATGAATACAGTGATTACTGGTCCACGGATCCATTCCTGGGTGTCAGCGGTTTTTAACGTGCCATGACTGTGAACAGGTACGAAAAGTTGTGCCAGTACTTACACTGTAATAATGCTGCCGCGCGAGTGACGAGAGCTGATGCTAGCTATCATCCGATAGCTAAAGTTGCGCCGGTGTTTGAGATGACACGTCAAAATTGCAAGTTGTTTTATCAACACGGTCGTGACATTTCTATTGACGAGGCTATGAAAGGATTCAAAGGCAGAACAGAGCTTGTAATGTACATGCCTAACAAACCAGAAAAGTTTGGAATCAAGTTCTGGGCCCGGTGTGACGACAACACATCTTACATGTCAGACTTCAAGCTTTATTCAGGGAAACGGGACCAGACACCTCTTCAACGGATCCATGGTTTGGGATACAGGGTCGTGCATGATAAGACCAGGGATTTGATTGGCCTCAATCACTGCGTTTATTTTGACCGCTTTTTCACAAGCATTCCCCTCTTGCAGAGTCTGCTAGCAGATAACATTTATGCCTGTGGAACGCTAATGTCCAATAGAAAAGGTGCCCCCACAGAAATAAAGCAAAAAAGAAACCTGAAAAAGCTTCTACGGAAACAAAGTGACAGTATTTTTTTCCAGGAGGCCGGCATCACTGTCACAGCATGGAATGACAACAATGTAGTTGTCGTAGCTCACACCTGTCTCCCACATCCTGGTCAGATGGTGACCTGTCATCGGCAGGTTGAGACGGAAAAGCTAGTCGTGCCACAACCACAAGCTATCACTCAATACAATCAGCACATGAATGGCGTGGATGTGCACGATCAGCTAAGAAAAAAATACGCTGCCTCTCGTCCCAGTAAGAAGTACTGGAAGTATATCTTATGGTTTGTGGTGGACGTCTGCCGAGTGAATGCGTGGATTTTGTACAGGATGGCCTCTACAAGACGAGTGGGGAGAAAGACGCGATACACCCAGAAAGATTTCATCTTGGAGCTTGGTAAGGGTTTGATCAATGGCTTCACCAGTAGGAAGCGATCTACCATCACAGAAAGGGGGGTTGAAATTGATCCAAAAAGGCACAAGACGGCTCACGTTTACATTACATTTACATTTAGTCATTTAGCAGACGCTCTTATCCAGAGCGACTTACAGTAAGTACAGGGACATTCCCCCGAGGCAAGTAGGGTGAAGTGCCTTGCCCAAGGACACAACGTCAGTTGGCATGGCCAGGAATCGAACTGGCAACCTTCGGATTACTAGCCCAATTCCCTCACCGCTCAGCCACCTGACTCCCTGGCTCACACCTTCGAGCGACTTCTCGGCAAGCACCGTAGGTGTAAAAATTGTTACAGACTTGAGCGTCGGCATGAAACGATGTTTGGCTGTGCCACATGCAACACACACATGTGCAGGGACTGTTTCCTCCAGCTGCACCAACCTGAGGAATGAACTAAAGGTGTTGTTCATCTGATATGTATGTATATATTATGTATGTATCTATCTGTTTATATTATTGTTATGCCTAATTAGTTGGTAAACTTGTTGTACATCTGATATCTTTATCTATTCATATTATATCTGTTTTTATATTATTGTTACGCCTAATGAGGTGGTAAAGGTGTTGTTCATGTCATATATACTCAGCTTTATATATTTATATTATATCTGTTTTTATATTATTGTTACGCCTAATGGGTTGGTAAAGGTGTTCATATGATATCTTTATCTATTTATATTATATCTGTTTTTATATTATTGCCACACCTAATGATCTAATGTGGTAAAGGTGTTGTTCATGATATATTTATCTTTATCTCTTGATATTATATCTGTTTTTATATTATTGCCACACCTAATGAGGTGGTAAATGTGTTGTTCATGATACATATTTATCTTTATCTATTTATGATATCTGTTTATCATATTATCTGATTTTGTTTCAGTAAAAACAGATATTAATTGAAACAACCAAACACTGTCAAATCTGGTTTTATTTCGTATAAGATTGATAACTGATAGACTGAAACTACAACACAAAACAGGTCAAATAGGCTTGAAACTGTTTTGTACCACACTTATTATTACTTACCACTTGGGGAATCTTGACTACAACAGACTACAAGATTGGTAAAACAGGTGTGAAATAGTTAATTGCCATATTTCCCATTACTTACCTGATCATGAGAAGACCCTCGCTGCAATTTCCATGTGTACAGGTACATGGTCTCAATACCATACTTACCATTACATACTTACATAATTCTTTTCAGATAGTCCATAATTTCAGGTTTCCAAAGATATATAACATGACTGGGTTTCTCTAAGGTCCATGGAGTGTAACATCAAGTTTATCACCTGGCGAGTTTAGAATGCCACCTCCGCCAATTAATTAAAGTTAAAATAGATTAAAACTGTTCTATACCATACCTGGTTATATTTTCATTGTCTCAATAACTTGGCCAACATATTGGAATATGTTTTATGTGTGTACAAAGTTCATAACATGTATATATTAAATGGAGAGTATGTTTTATTTTACAAAACTAAACACTAGTTTAGAGAATTTTAAATGTTCCAATGGTGAGGACTTGCCTATATATTATTTAAAACAAATGGACATTGTCATAATAGATAGCTCAGAACCTCAGGTTTCTAAAAATATATAACATGACTATGTTTCAGGTAAGTTGATGGAGTGTATCAGTCATTTGTAATCACCTGGCGAGTTTTAATTGGGTGTGCTCAAGCCTTCGGCGAGAGCACAACCTTTGTTCTCTCACATATTTATTTATTTATTTATTATTTATTTTCGCCCCCCTAAGGATCAGTCAATATTTGGACTACATACACAACGGCGGTGTCAAAAGGTTCGTCTTGGTAGCGATTGCGTTGGTTGTATTTTTATTTACGTTCCGTTGCATGGTTTAAGTAGAAATTGCGTTTTTGTGGTGAAAAGTGAAGCTAACGGTGGCTAATTTGCTAGCCACAGTCACTGACGTTACTAACGTCACTACGTCACTAACGTCACGAAAACACGCGTGACTACCTGTAGCAGAACATTCGTTTCACATCTGTTAACTTGGGGGATAGCTAGGCTAACTATAGCTTTACTGCAAGGCAGCTGCAGGAACGCCACAAGCAAAGAGGCCAGGGTGATAACTATTTACTCATTTTACTTTGTGATGTGAAACACAATTATGAAATGTAATGTACAATATTAGCTGATATTATTAAGGAAGTAGGCCCACATCTACTTTTGGAAACGGTAGTCTACTATTTCACTGAAGCATTAGCATCATGACATTAGCCTCTGTTGCCCGGGCAACACATACTACAGTGGTCTATGATGCATCTGTTTTCAATCTTTAAAATAAACATTCCTCACACATACATTTTCGTTGTAGGATTTATTATGACATTACATTACAAGTAAACGATTTGTGGGTGAAATTATCATTACCTGTGGTTTCAAACCAGTGTTGCTCACTGCAATGCTGTAGCCTACGCGAGACACTACAAAAACATCTACACAGCTGTAGGAAGTCAAACGGCGACAGAACATGTTCGGCACTCCCCTTACTTAATCAAAAGTCTATCTAACTACTAACCTGAACTTCATTGCCACAGCCTAAACGTTGCCAATCTGTTCATGAAAATAATTAATTTCAGCCTAAACCGTACAACGGAACGTTAAATCCAATTCAACCAACGCAATCGCTACCAAGACGAACACAGCAGTAGTCTACTAGTACTGTACCGTAGTAGTACAATTTACCGGGGCAGCTTCTCCACACAGGGCTATATCGCATTTTGCGTTGTTACTGACAATGATCGCTACCAGTGAGCTTTTTATGAATGAGCGATTTTCCACTAAATAAATGTCAAGCTTATTTACGTTTTGGGGGGCATATTTTCAGTTAGCAGATGGGACTGTCTGAATCGCGATTCCATCTTCTACTGCCGGGTAACGTCGTAGAATAATCTTCAAAGGGAGTTCTTTATTAATGAATGAATGCAATGAGTAGGCTACATGCCTGAAAATATCACGAGAAGGGAAAAACTTAAAATGACGTTTAAGTCATAGAGATTAGGTCAATTTTTACACCGGTCTGCCAAATGTATTCGTTTTGATTCAGCTATGAGGCTGCCTCTTGCAGGGGAAATGAGAAGACATCTATTTCATTCTACACTTCACTCCTATTTTGAGTTGTAAATGAGCAGCAACAATTTTTTTCCTTTAAATCTATTTAATCTTTATAAATAATAAGTATGCATTTTTATATAAAATGTACAGAAATATCAGTTGTAAAAATGTCATTCAAAAACGGACCCCTGTGCAACCGACGCAAGCAAGCTCCCTCTCTAGTTTAAGACAGCAATTACATTTTTGTGTTATCCTTTTGCATTACACACATTTAGTCAATGTTCTTAAACTCAACAGATTATTGTCATTTTACCATACTGTTCATATTAAACAGACATCAGTGTTTACTTGGAAAGATTACTGTATATTTCCACTTTTGATTTGTATTTCCATCCAAAGTTTGGTCTTTAATTTCATTTGGAAGTGGTATTAAAAGGTCTTAAAAAGTCTTACATTTAACTTGTTTATACCTGTAGACACCATGTGAAGCCCCCACCCCCCACTCCAGAGACAGTTGGTGACAGAGAAGTGCAGACATTAAGTTAAACATGCCTTAAGAGTAGAGTAACAAATAGAGACTAAATGTGTAAATGGATGTTGAAACTCAGTTCTCTGAGTTGGTGCATGTCAGTTTAGGCAAAGGTAGCCTTCTAAACCTCTAGGTTTAAAACAAATTCAGATTTGATTGGAACTCTCTCTTTTATACATTTATTGTTGGATTTGACATTTAAGACATTTAATTCATTTAGCAAGTTGTTTAACTCAAACAACCATAACACAGTACATATGGTATACAAAGCTGCAGTCAGATTTGGTGAAATGTTTAGCTTGGATGTTATCTTTCCATATAGATGGGGTCTTGATGATGATGCGCACGCAGCTTCAAGGCAGAAAGACGCTTTCCATTTCACTTCTACTGTACCTACACCTTTAATGTTCCCGCCATCCCCCCCTTTCTGAATAAAGTTCGAATGATCTGATTTGTTGATTTCTGTTGCTATGAAAACCAGTTTAGCCAAGCTAACTTACATTGGTTTTAGCTAGCTTGCATTACCATTCAATTGCTAACAAAACATTAGTAAAAATAGCTTGCTAATCGGGCAGAACTTGTTAATGCAGGAGACTCTGACACCTTAGCGCGCCACTAGCATCTCGTCATATCACGCAGTCAGAGCACAGATAGATAATCAGCTTCAGCGCTCTTGGGTACCCAGCATGCAGTGCGGCATGTAAAAAAACAACAGCTACGCAAGGGATTTCAGTTGTTGTGTTCGTTCAGTTAGATGTTTGTAATGTTATTGTTTGTTAGTTAATATAATCTTTTTGGTCACCCTGAGTGTGCATGCTGTGTAGTTTAATGGGAACAGAGAGTCGGCCATTTTACTATCACAGGCTATATTTGCAAGGAGCTGAACGTGGGCTGTGCCCTAGACCAATTGCCTATGAGGCTAATCTTTATTCTGGATTGACTGAGATTCTGGAAAGAGATCTACTCAAGAAGAGAGTCAATATCTGTGGTTTTCAGGCCATATTTGAGAAAGTTTGAAAACAATGTTGCGGTTAATGTTTTGATTGTGGGAGGCAACTTTTGGACTACACCTAAACCTCATGCGGCCGCCGCATTTATGCCTTGGCGTGACCTGCACTGGGAAAGAGGGAAACAGCATGGATGGGGAAAGTGTGTGGGCAGAGCAAGCAGAAGTAGTACATAACCTACACACGTCCTTTACTAAAGTGTAGCCTCACTTTCATAAAGTTATTACTATTATTACTTTGTGATATGACACACAATTGTGACGTGTAATGTACAATATAAGCTGATTTTATTAAGGAAGTACATCTACTTTCGGAAACATTAGTCTACTATGTCACTGAAGTATTAGCATCATGACATTAGCCTCTGTTGCCCGGGCAACACATACTACAGTGGTCTACGTTTACCAGTAAACTATTTGTGGGTGAAATTATCATTACCTATGGTTTCAAACCAGTGTAGCTCACTGCAACGCTGTAGGCTACAGCCTATAGCCTACGCAAGATATTAGTAGCTAGCTAATAAAAACATCTCCACAGCTGTTTACAGTAGGAAGTCAAACGGCGACAGAACATGTTCGGCACTAAATCAATTACTTAAATCAAAAGTATTTCAATAGGTGAAACTATCTGACCTGTGACTACTAACCTGAACTCCATTGCCACAGCCTAAACTTTGTCCACCTGTTCATGAAAATTATGAATTTAATAATAAGTAGGCTATGCATTTTTGATATAAAATATACAGAAATATCAGTTGTAAAAATGTCATAAAAAAATGACCCCTCTGCAACCGACGCAAGCAAGCACACCCTACAATTTCCCCAGAAATTGTACCCTCTCTGGTTATTATTATTACACATCTTCTTCTGCCATGGGAGTCTATGGCAGCCCCTAGAACCAAATTGTCAAAAGTTGTGAAATTTGGCACACTCTTTGGGACCAGTCCCCTCATCAATTTCACCAAGTTTCATGTCTCCCATTCCAACCATCTAGCGCCACCAATGGGTCAAAGTTGAAGGTGTGTTTACACACGTTACTTTTGAACAATATGCCTCATTTTCTAAAATGAGGTACCATTGGATTTCCCTGGATCAAGACGAGTCCAACGCATGACGTCATACCCAGTTATATAGATTCTCCGCCATTTTGAATGTTAAGGAAAATAGTTTTTTCGCTACTCCTCCTACAATTCTTGTAGAATCTTTTTCAAAATTGCCACAGATGATTTTCAGACCAAGCCTCACAAAAGGTATCCTGTGGCGTTTAGATTTTCGCAACCGTTTGTTACAACCAATCGATGTGGCTGAATTGATGTGGCCACCATTTTGAATGAATGAATATAACTTTTTTTCGCTACCTCTCCTATAAAGTTTGTCCAATCCTCACCAAATTTGGCACAGAGCATCTTCAGACCAAGCCTCACAAAAGACATCACATGGCGTTTAGATTTTTTCAACTGTTTGTTAGTTACAGCCAATCAAATTGAGTAACTGATCCGGAAAATGGGAAGTGAGGTCATATCTTAGCCAATCTTTGAGAAATCAACACCAAACTTGGTATCTCGACTCTGAACTCTATTTTGAAGATGTCCAAACAATTTGGTGTCATGTGACCACTGGGAGTGGTTGCAGGAAGCAAAAATGTGTTTTCGCCAATAACTGTTGATTTGTTTGCCTTTATTGAGTGATTCCTTTGTCTCATGATATCTTGGGACATCCCCTGTGTAACACATGATAACTTGTGATAACAGCCGAATTGATGCGGCCGCCATTTTGAATTAACGAAAACACTTTTTTTCTCTACTACTCCTACAAAGTGTGTCCAATCTGAACCAAATTTGGCAGAGATTATCTTCAGACCAAGCCTCACAAAAACTATCAAATATTTGTTTGATTTTCGAAACCGTTTGCCCGGTACACCCAATCAAATTGTGCAGTTAAGCCAGCAAACAGGAAGTTGGGTTGTATCTCAGCAAATCTTTGATGGATTCACACCAAACTTGCTGCGTGTACTCGTTACCCTCTTCTGAGGATGTCTTAAACGTTTTCTGGGTCATTTGACTAATTGGCCACCTCATTGCTGCTTGCAGCTGTATTTATTAATCATCTTCTTCTCCCATTGGAGTCTATGGCAGCCCCTAGAACCGTATGGTAAAAAGTTGTGAAATTTGGCACACTCATTAATGACAGTCCCCTCTTTATTTTGACCAAGTTTCATTTGTCCCATTGGAGCACTCTAGCGCCACCAACAGGTCAAAGTTGGACTTGCGTTTACACACGTAACTTTTGAACCGTATGGCCGATTTTCAAAAATCAGCCACGTTTTTTTGCTTGTCCTACAATTTTTGTCCAATCTTTCCGAGAATTGGCACACATCATCGTCAGAGAAACCCTCACTCAGGTATTATAAGGATTTTTGATTTTCAAAACCGTTTGTCCGGTACATTTGGAATTAATTGAAAAACGGTTGGTGAGAGACTTTTAGACTTACCTGAGGATTAGCTGAGGATGTGGAGGACCTGCTGACCCAGAGCATGTAGCGAGTAAAGCAGAGGAACTTATTTAAGTTCTAGTTATTTCCGCACTTTCCGACCAAGATAGTGATCAGAGTGACTGCAAATTTAGACTCTGGTACCAGCGTGCATCAGCATCTTCCTCAATCAAATTAGCTGCTTCTCTCAGCAGCTCCGGGCAAGTTTTAGACATTTGGTTCTGCACCTCGCACGCTGTCTCAACATGGGGGCTAGCAGGACCGAGTCTTCCCCTTGATTATTAGCCGTAGCATTGCAAAGATTAGAAATAACTCCAAGAACTTCAATAAGTTTCTCTGCTTTACTCGCTACTAATCTGGGTCAGCAGGTCCTCCACATCCTCAGCTAAGTCTAAAATGTCTCTCACCAACTCCCTAGAAAGTTCATGAAGATCCTCCATCGTCTCTATCCAGGCACTTTACTTCAGACCAACGCAATGGATCAGACTAGATTTGTGCTAGCCCCACCCACTGACTTTGATGGGTGAGTTTGACAGATAACACAATTAATGGTAGCACTGCAACACAACACGTTGTGAAATGTAAATGTGAAATGTAAATGCAACACGTTGTGAAATGTAAATGCAATCGACTGGGGGCGCTGTTTAGCGTTTGTAAATGGCAATACTTAAATAGTGAAATAATTATACATGTATTTTACATAAAATTTATTGGTATTTTAATGAATTCATGACACATTTAAGTAATTATTTAATGGTGTATTTATTCATTTTGGCACTTTTAGTCCTCTTAGTCAGCTCTTAGCATTGTTAGATGATGCAGTTCAGATTCCACACTGCCTCTTATGTGTGACTAACATTTTTTTAATTCATTTCAGCTTGTATTTTCTCATTTCTGTATTTTCAGCAATTTGTTAAAAATAATTTCAGCTTTCAGCATTCCAATGCATTTTCTGCAGGAAATGCACTTTCTAGTTATTTTTATATAGTGTGTTTGCTGAAAGCAAAAACACTATTGTTAGTCTGCATACTTATTATAATTTTTAATACATTTTCCGGACACGGTTTTTGCTCGCCTACTAGTTTCACACTGTTTAAAGATCCTGTAAAGCAAATTCCATGATTTGCTTCTCAGTACAGTATATACGTGTGAAATGAGTTCCTGAAAGCATATGCAGAGCACGAAAACGTTGTCGCACTGAAATGTGGAGTTAGACCCTAGAAAAGTTTCTCTTCCGTTTTCAGATCAGGTTTTAATGGGCTAGCCAAAAAATTACCTATCTACGTCATTTTGACCCATCTACGTCAGATTATTGAATGGCTCCTCCTGCTGTACTGTTATTGTAGCCTACATCAGCTAGCCAGCTAGCTTCAGGATGTCTCCCTCCACCCGCAACTGCATCTTCCCTGGATGAAAGAACTTCATGTGCGTTGCAACGCTATTTAACCCTTGTGTTATCTTCGGGTCATTCTGACCCATCAGTCATTGTGACTCAACGTCGTATTGCGACAACTTTACCGGATACAAAAACAAAGTGAAGCATTTTCTTTTAACCGTTGGGCTGTCTCAGACTAGCCTGGTCCGAACCAGACCCTCGTACATTTCATTTGTACAGAGGGTCTGGGATCGCTCCATTGACAAGCGTTAACTTCCCTGAAGGCGGGTATTCTGTTGAAGTTTAAAACTATTGGATCTACCCAGAGCCACTCTGATCTGCCATAACCAATCGCTAGCGTTCGCCTTAGCCAACTCCTTTACCACGGAGCTGCTGTTTTGGTCACTTGGCCCTAATTACCGCGACCTGGCTCTTACAACCAGTGAAAAGTGCGTTACAGTAGTCCAGCCAGCTGGATATAAAAGCATGAATTAACTTCTCTGCATCATTTTGGTTTATGAATGGTCGTACCTTTGCTATATTCCTCAGGTGAAAGAAAGCTGTTTTGGTCACTTTATTAATGTGAGAGTTGAAATTCAAATCTGAGTCCAGGATTACACCGAGACTCGTCACCTCTGGTTTAAGACAGGGGGTTAAGCCTCCAAGATTCTTAATAAGCATCTCTCTTTTGGATTTGGGGCCACATAGTAGGACTTCGGTTTTGTCTTCATTTAATTTAAGAAAGTTATCATTCATCCATTTGTTTATTGCCAACAGGCAGTTGGTAATGGAATTGATGGCCGTTGCATCGTTGGGTTCAGTGGATATATATAGTTGTGTGTCATCCGCATAGCTATGGAAATCTATGTTATGTTCTCTGATTATGTCGCCGAGTGGTAACATATAAAGAGAAAAAAGTAATGGACCTAAGCAGCTTCCTTGAGCAACCCCGTAGCAGTTCTCATGATTCTTGGACCTATGGTCACCTAAACTAACATAAAACTTCCTTCCTGTGATATATGATTTCAGCCAGTTCAATACACTATCCGTGAACCCAATAAGCTTTTCCAGTCTATTGATTAGGATGTTGTGATCAATTGTATCAAATGCTGCACTGAGATCTAACAGGATAAGGATAGAGACTTTATTTGCATCAGAGTTTAGTCTGAGGTCGCTAATTATTTTGGTGAGAGCAGTTTCAGTACTGTGATATTTCCTGAAACCTGACTGCGAGACTTCCAGGATGTTATTTTCTTCAAGAAAAGAATTTAATTGGACTAAAACTATCTTTTCCAGTACTTTACTAATAAATGGATGGTTTGATATTGGTCTGTAATTTGCAAGTAGACTGTTATCCAATTTGGGTTTCTTTAATAGGGGCTTTACAACAGCTGTTTTGAAGGCATCTGGGAAGACGCCAGTTCTAAGGGATGTGTTTATAATCTCTGGCACCGGACCTGAGACACTATCAAACACTCGCTTAAAGAATGTTGTGGGTATAGGATCAATATCTGAGGTTGTGGAGTTAGATTCGCTGACAATTTTGGAAAGTTCACTAAGTGTGATACAGGTAAATGTGCTCATGGTTATGTTGCAGAATCTACTGATGTCAGTTTCGACCCCACTATTAATAATACTCGCTCTGATCAAAGTTATTTTGTTCTTGAAGAACAAAGCAAGCTCTTCACATTTAACTGCTGAGGATGGAGGTGGGGCAGGGACAGTGTTTAGCAGCTGGTCAATGGTGGAGAAAAGAACTCTGGAATTTCTGGCATTTTCTGTAATAATGTTGGAGAAATATTCTCTCCTTGCTAGACGGATGGTTTTGTTATAGGTGGTTAGTGTATCTTTGTAGATATTGTAGTGGATAGTGATATTTGTTTTCCTCCATTTTCTCTCTGCTGCACGGCATTTTCTTTTCGTTTCACTAACATTTTTATTTCTCAGCCATGGGGAGGTTCTGCTTGTGGACTTCTTTTTGGTTTTCAGTGGTGCAACAGAGTCTAACACAGATAATAGTGCATCATTGAGGTTCTCTACCATTTCATTCAGAGAGCAATCATGGTTAGTCGGCTCATATAGAGCAAATTGTTCAGAAAATGTCATCATAGCTGTATCGTCTAAATATCTTCTATGGACTAAGAATTCTTTTTTGGTTTTTGTTAGGATAATTTCCACATTAAAAAGTATATAATGATGGTCTGAGAGGGGTAGATCAGTTATTGAAATATTATTGATATTTAGTCCAGTTGTTATCACTAGATCTAGTGTGTTTCCGTGCCGGTGTATTGGGTCTGTTATGTGTTGAGTTAGATTGAAACTGTCAAGGAGATTTAAGAGCTCAATAGTTCTTGTGTCTGCTTTTTTATTTACTTGGATATTTAAGTCTCCGTTTAAAACTACTTTGTCATATCTAGTGACACATAGTGATAATAGTTCAGAGAATTCTTGTATGAATATTGGCGAGTGCTTGGGTGGCCGATATATAATAACAAAAAGTATTGATTCGGTTTTGAGCTCTATAGCAAGATATTCATATGATGTGAATTCACCTAGCTCAGTGATTTTGAACAACAGTTTAGAGGAGAAAATAGCTGCGATTCCTCCACCTTTTTTTGATGTCCTTGAAACTTGGTGAAAGCTGTAATCAGGCGGACACGCTTCTATCAAAGTTGCTGTTGCCGTGTCATTGTTTAGCCAGGTTTCTGTTAGACAGATGCAGTCTAAGTTGTTTTCTTTGACCAGATCATTAACTAGGAATGTTTTGTTATTTAGTGATCTAACATTTAGAAGGGCCAGTTTCATCTGTGGGATATTAACAGATAAAACAGGGGTAGATAAATCTGTTGGAAGAATATGGATAGTTCTGTGACTTATAACACTAGTTTCAGGTTTGTAACCATGCATTTTACCATGCCATTTTCTGTTTGTGATGATGACCGGTATGTCCAATGAAATAGCATGGTGGCTGTCCTAACGTAGCTTTTCTTTGGGAAAGTCTCTGTCACTGAGCTGTTCCATCACAAGGGAATTCATCCGGGGGGTGCAGATCTGTGCAGGGCCCATGTCCTTGCAGGAGGCTGTTTGAATGTTCTGTTTTGTTCCATGGGAGGTTGTTTGGGATGCGTCAGTCAGCTTAGACACAACAGGAATAGGGAGAGAAGCTTGATTTGTGGTCAGGAGCACGTGATTGATGTTTGCTGTTAGTAGTCGAGATCCTCTACGGTTTAGGTGGAGTCCGTCAGCTTGAAAACGGTCTGCACAGTTCCAGAACACATTGAAGTTATCGATAAATCTCAGTTTGTGTGTCAGACAGACAGATGCCAACCATGTGTTGAAAGATAGTAGTCGACTGAAGGCTTCTTTTCCTCTGCGAAAGCATGCAATCGATTGGTCCACTGATGAATACATCTTGATATCTGTTAAGTGTGTTCAGTAGCTGGGTGAAATGTTTTTTAAGTATCTCAGTGCCAGTTTTCTTGTGTAGGATATCAAACGAGCCAGTGTGGATGATAATCTTAGGGTTGTTTGGTTTATTGTTGAGGATTGTTTGTACCTCTGTACAAATATTTTCTGTCTTTGCCAGTTTAACATGTGCTGTCATGGCATCTCCAATCAAGATAGTGGCCATATGTGGTGTTGTGTTTGCATTTCTAACGTTTGCCTTATCAGTAGCTGCGGGGCCAGTTCTTATCTTATTTGGGTTAGCAATGATAGGACCTTGTGCTAGACCAAGGTTAGACACTGCGTTAGTGCTAGCAGTAGATTCTACATTTTACATTTACATTTAGTCATTTAGCAGACGCTCTTATCCAGAGCGACTTACAGTAAGTACAGGGACATTCCCCCGAGGCAAGTAGGGTGAAGTGCCTTGCCCAAGGACACAACGTCAGTTGGCATGACCGGGAATCGAACTGGCAACCTTCGGATTACTAGCCCGATTCCCTCACCGCTCAGCCACCTGACTCCCCTTCAGATTCTATAGTGCTAGCAGTGTTAGCTCCTCTAAGTGTTGATGGGCTGTGGGTAGTCTTAGCATACCTTGGATCTTGATAATCCTGTGATATTGTTGTCTGATTAGGCTTGATAGGGGGTCGAACAGCCCCCCGAGAGGGGCTTGGAGTGAAATGGGGGACTCCCGGTCGCAGCAGACGATGATGTGTTGGATTTGCATGTGTGTAGTAGCTACCATCATGGTGTGTCGGCGATCTGGGCCCTTCATGTTTGTTAACTGCGTGGTTAGCACTCCTGTGCCTCTTCGCCTTGGATTCCACACACAAGGGAGAGAAAGTTCACAGTGGTTCGAAACTGTTTATGAGTGTGACAGGAGGAGAGGTGATGCGGGAAGATTTTCTGCCTCGCTTTTTTTGCTGTTTATCCTTGGTGACAGTCCCATCTCTGATGAAGGTAGAAGCGGCGCTAGGCCTCTTTGGTCTAATTAATGGGTAAATACTTCGAATTATCTACCCAGCTAACACATGACGTTGCGGCAACGTTGCCAGTAAGTGCTCAGTTGGTTACCTTCTGGCAACGTCGTGGCAAAGTCGTAGCAACGTTATAAAGGGAATGTTGCCAGTTGGTCCCATGGACAATGTTGCCGCGACGTTGTACCTTGGTCGGCTGGTTACGCTATTTTTAGACCCGTGGACAACGTTGCCGCGACGTCGTACCTTGGTCGGCTGGTTATGTTATTTTTTGGTCCCCTGGAAAACGTTGCCGCGACGTTGTACCTTGGTCGGCTGGTTACGTTATTTTTAGACCCGTGGGCAACGTTGCCGCGATGTTGTACCTTGGTCGGCTGGTTACGTAATTTTTTTGTCCCATGGACAACGTTGCCGCGACGTTGTACCTTGGTCTGCTGGTTACCTTATTTTTAGACCCGTAGACAACGTTGCCGCGACGTCGTACCTTGGTCGGCTGGTTACGTTATTTTTTGGTCCCGTGGACAACGTTGCCGTGACGTTGTACCTTGGTCGGCTGGATACATTAATTTTGGTTCCATGGGTTAAGTTGCGGTTAAGTTGCTCTTTGGTCGCAGGACAACGGATCTCGAGTGCAATATAGTGGTTTATCCAGAGATGGAGAGATCACACTGGACTGCTCTCAGTTCTGACACTTTTGCAATGTAGCCATAGTCTACATGAATTTCAATCACACACAATATTAAATGTTGCACCCAGCACGTATAAATGTAGACAATGCATGTAATTCATGTGCAGCTCAGCCCCAGCATGTCATTGGTCATCAATTTTCTCATATGCAGAAACATAGCTTTAATAAATAAAAGACTGAATTTGGAATATAATTTAGTCTTTCATTCTTTACTATAAACATGTACAAAAGCAATCAATGTGTGATGTGTAACATGATTAAGCAAACATTCTTTGTATAGCACACCAAAGCTGTATGACACACAATGCAAATTTGTGCTCCAATAATTTTTGGAATACAAAATTGTTAAATGTGACCAAAAGGTAAGCGACTCTTAAGAGTTTCATTTCCAAAGACAAGTCATCACAGAATATTACAATTCTTCCTTAGCAAACCTGCCCCTCAGTCTGCCCCTGAGCAACAACTTTGCGCATGCCCATTTCAAACGCATCGCTGAAACTGGGGTTTCAGAAGAGATTTTGCAGGGGTTCAACACCGTCTTGTACGCATTGGATTTCAAATGGAAATTAGCTACCTCAAAGGTGAGTTTCTTTACAGAAATAGTTTTAAATATATAAACATATTTTCAGAAATTGGATGGGGCATGCTAATACGTATATGTTTGAAATTTAGGCTATTTAGCCTGTTTATGTGCTACTTATCAGATTCACATTGTTTACGTTAGGATTTCGCTAGCTACAGTACAGTAGAGGTTAAACCCTCCAGAAAGTTATGTTGAAATACTGAAAATGCATAGGCCTACATTTTATCAAAGTTTAGCGTCTCACAAATCACTCACAAAAGAATCAGTGAAAACTAGAGAGGGTACAATTTCTGGGGAAATTGTAGGGTGTGCTTGCTTGCGTCGGTTGCACAGGGGTCTGTATATTTTATATAAAAATGCATCGGGCTGAATCAAAACGAATACATTTGGCAGACCGCTGTAAAAATGGACCTAATCTCTATGACTTAAACGTCCTTTTAAGTTGTCCCTTCTCGTGATATTTTCAGGCATTTAGCCTACTCATATTGCATTCATTCATTAATAAAGAACCCCCTTTGAAGATTATTCTACGACTTTACCGGCAGAAGATAGAATCACGATTCAAACAGTACCATCTGCTAACTGAAAATATCCCCCCAAAGACGTAAATAAGCTTGACATTTATTTAGTGGAAAATGCTCATTCATAAAAAGCTGACTGGTAGCGATCATTGTCAGTAACAACGCAAAATGCGATATAGCCCTGTGTGGAGAAGCTGCCCCGGTAAATTGTACTACTACGGTACAGTACTAGACTACTGCTGTGTTCGTCTTGGTAGCGATTGCGTTGGTTGAATTGGATTTAACGTTCAGTTGTACGGTTTAGGCTGAAATTAATTATTTTCATGAACAGATTGACAAAGTTTAGGCTGTGGCAATGAAGTTCAGGTTAGTAGTCAGATTGTTTCAACTATTGAAAGACTTTTGAGTAAGGGGAGTGCCGAACATGTTCTGTCGCCGTTTGACTTGAACAGCTGAGGAGTTTTTGTTAGCTACTCACACTAGTGTCTCGGGTAGGCTACAGCGTTGCAGTGAGCTACACTGGTTTGAAACCACAGGTAATGGTAATTTCACCAACAAATCGTTTACTAATGTCAGAATAAATCATACAACGAAAATGTATATGTGAGGAATGCTTATTTTAACGATTGAAAACAGATACATCATAGACCACTGTAGTATGTGTTGCCCGGGCAACACAGGCTAATGTCATGATGCTAATACTTCAGTTAAATAGTAGACTACTGTTTCCGAAAGTAGATGTACTTCCTTAATAATATCAGCTTATATTGTACATTACACATCACAATTGTGTGTCATATCACAAAGTAAAATGAGTAAATAGTTATCACCCTGGCCTCTTTTCTTGTGGCGTTTCTGCAGCTGCCTTGCAGTAAAGCTATAGTTAGCCTAGCTATCCCCCAAGTTAACAGATGCGAAACGAATGTTCTGCCAAAGGTAGTCACGCGTGTTTTCGTGACGTTAGTGACGCAGTGACGTTAGTAACGTCAGTGACTGTGGCTAGCAAATTAGCCACCGTTAGCTTCACTTTTCGCCACAAAAACTTAACTTAAGCCCAAACCATGCAACGGAACGTAAATTCCAATAGAAGCAACTCAATCGCTACCAAGACGAAACTTTTGACACCTACGTTGTCTATGTAGGCCAAATATTGACTGAGTTTTAGGGGGGCAAAAAGAATAATAATAATAATAATATATATGTGAGAGAACAAAGGTTGTGCCCTTGCCGAAGGCAAAGCACACCCAATAAACGTTCAGAACTGTTAAAAAACCTTGTCCCAAAATAGTTTATTTAGCCCGGAATTTTCAAAGACTGTGGAGCTACTGTACAGTAGCGTGGCTGATCAGGTTTTAATCACAGTCGGTCATGGCATGCACAGCAATGGCGTCTATAAAAGTATCATGTCACTAATTTTTCCAATTTGTACATGACATCTGTTTTTGGATAAGTTTATTCGTTTTAACCTTTAGATGCGTGAGTTCTAAATATTTCCGACGCTTCCACCAGTTATTTTTCCAAAACGGCAGCTAGGTAGCTTTAATTAGCTTCCGTTACCTAGCAACCTAGCATAATACTCGTAGCAATGCTACTACCTGCTAGTGTTACTTGTTAGCCTACTAATTGTAAATTTAGAAGCCATGTTATAGCGTTTGTCATATAGTTTTTGTCTATCGGAAAATAGTCGGTTGGAATGTTCAGAGTCACACATGTGCGACGCTACGATGTGGGGCCCTGCTTTCGAACGATCACATGTGCAATGCTACTCCTTTAATATCAATATGCTAAAACTATGTACATAAACTACATTCCACTTACATTTCTATACAGATTATCCTACCACCGTCACACGGCCTAGCACTGTGTCCCTGGGAAATGATGGTAAAGCAACGAATGACCGTTTAAAACAGTGACAATAATTGTATGAGCCATGGCATGTTTTGAAGCAAAAGCATGACTTAAAACTTTTGCATAACCAGATTCCATACCCCTAGATGTCAACTCTGGTCTGGTGGAGGTGAACCCATTGGGAGCCCAGGAAAACAGCTGGCAGCCAGGCAAGTGCAAATATAAGACACTCAAAAAAATATATGCTTTGTATACAACCATTCAAGGTAACATTTGTTATTTACATCAATGTTACAGCTAATCTAGAAGAACCACAGTGTATGCCAATCATGCTAACTCTTGTAAACTTGTTTTACTTGTCTTTAATGACAGACACATTACAGGTTATGCTCCGGAAGATGGAGACATTGGAGGAGAACCAGCGAGAGGCTCTCCTATTCAGGCGACTACAGGGCAGACACACTGAAGAGGTGCCAGTGATGGACCTACAGGTGGCCCAAACAGGCTGAACTCCAAGACCTTGAGGAGCGTCTTAAGGTGCTGGAGTTGCGAAAGAGAGTGGTAAGTGTTTGGAGATGCCATGAACTATGGCTTACACGCAGCGTTCAACGTTCACATTGGTGCTGACAATAAGTTCATGACTTCTAATTCCAGACGCTGTGATGAAGTGGAAGACGGGACTGGGAGAGAAAGCTGTGGAGCTCCTCATAGAGGAGACACTCAAACACACCCCGGCAGCCCATTCAAAACAAGCCAGGTGAATGAATCATGATTGCAGCTTCCATATTCAACCTTTCACATGGCTATGTGACAAAAATCTAGAATCAATTTTTTTTGATGATGTATATTATTTTAGATGTGATTTTTTTTATGACTTGTATAGCGCCTTTTTACACGTGCAATTATGTTGATAGAACACTAACTAACTTAACACTAACACTAACCTACAATTGACCAAATTGGCCAAACAAGGTATGTACATTGAGCTTAAAGTGTACATAATCTAGCTAGATAATTTTTCTTTAAGCAAGTTTCACAACAATCTGCAAAAATCGAGGCTCAACACTGTCATAGCCGACCGTCACGAACAGCCAAACCGGGGTCACGAAAGGTTTACTGCAGCTGGCGTTACTACGAACAAATGCTTCGTAACAGAAGTGTATTTACTTTTTATTGGCGATATTGACAGCAGAGGTTAAGGAACTTGTCTTTAATCAAAAGATCGTCTCCGTTTTCAATTTGAAGCAGTAAATCTAGCTTACTGTACTGTAGGAAGTCTCCCATTGAATCCTCTCTCTAGCTTCGCTTCGGCTAAAGATGGACGACGATGATGACAACGCATTATTCACGCCTACGGTGTTAATACAGTCTGTACAAATACCACTTTGACATATATGATCCGCTGGCTAGATGTAACATGACCTTATCTACTACCCACAATAGTTCAGCCTTATTGCAGCAGAAGCAGCAACATTTTAATCAGAGTTGGAGTAGCTTTTGCAGTTGCACAACAGTCACGTAATGTGACGAGATTGAATTTTAAAGTATAAAAAACTCACCAGGGACAATGACAACATTGGCAACCCTGCACCATGGATTATTATTTTTATGTAATCTTTAAATTAAGTGTCTGAACAGGACTGGGTGTGCAGGCACACATGATTAGTTTCTGCTCCATGTTGATACTGAAACCTAGATTCTAGGTTAGAAATGTTGACAATGACCAACGGTTGTTACGTTACAAGAAATAAGGAACCAATCCGTTTGGCCAACGCTCTTCACTGTTCCATTGTTCAAAATGTTTTCTGTTTCTAAATCTTTCAATTATTAATACTTTTCAGAATGGGTTTAATTTGCCAAGAAACATCACACAGACAAGGAATTTACTGTCGCAGGAAGGTGCACACATTAAACATATAAGAATATTACATAAGAAGTGTACAAGTCTAACTAATACCAAGGGGCTAAAAATGTAAAAGATTTAGAATGAAAAAAAATATAAAATGGCTATAGTACAAATAGGGCAACATACTGCAATATGGCAAGGTGTCTTGTGCAGATAAAGTGATAAGGGGGGGTCAGATGGCTGAGCGGTTAGGGAGTCAGGTTATTAATCAGAAGGTTGTTGGTTCGATTCCCCTCCGTGCCAAATGACGTTGTGTCCTTGGGTAAGGCACTTCACCCTACTTGCCTCGGGGAGAATGTCCTTATACTTACTGTAAGTCGGATAAGAGCGTCTGCTAAATGACTAAATGTGAAATGTGAATAAGTGTTAAAGTCAGTGTGAGTCCTTGGCCTTGTTGAAGAGGCCAGCAGTTGATGGGAATAAACAGTTTGTGTGGCGTGAGGTTTTGGTCCTGATGGACCGCAGCCTTCTGCCAGAGGGGAGTGGCTGAAACAGTGTGTGTCCAGGCTGGGAGGAGTCGGCCACAATATTCCTCGCTCGCCTCAGGGTCCTCGAGGGTAGGCAGATTGCAGCCGATCACCTTCTCAGCAGCGCGGATGATGTGGTGATGGAGGAGGTGTGGATGGACTCAACGATGGCTTTGTAGAAGTGCACCATCATTGTCTTTTGGCAGGTTGAATTTCTTCAGCTGCCATAGGAAGTACATCCTCTGTTGTGCTTTCTTGGTGATGGAGCTGATGTTCAGTTCCCACTTGTGGTCCTGGGAGAGGATAGTGCACAGGAAGCGGAAGGACTCCACAGGGTTGACTGGGGAGTCGCACAGGGTGATGGGGGTGACTGTCTTAAGAGCATTGAGCTCTAACATAATGCTTTAACATTTATGAAATTAAATAAGATACCCTTTTCATCACTCTTTTTTTGTCTTTTTTCAACTGTAAGAAAATATTGCAATGCATAACAATAACAGATATACTTTTTACACTGTACCACCATTATGGTTTCAAAGCAACACTTTTTCACCTTCATACTGATGACTTACTTTTGTCTGCTATGATATTGATAACTGTTATGCAACAGTAAGAAAATATCGAAATGCATAACAATGACAGATATACTTTTAAAGATCCTGTTAAGTGGAATTAAAAACGAGTTTCAAGTTCACCACACCACGGAATAATGTGTTATTAACTACCCATCCAAATTCGAATGGAAAAAAAACACCAAGTATGTTAAATTAGGCTTTTACATTGTAAGAAAATCATCAGTCTTCTCTGTTCGAGACTGGAGGGGCGTGTCGCCTGAAGGAGCTGAAGCTCGGCCCCCTCGCTGAAAGGCGCCGCCTCTCTCAAGTAAGTTACCTACGACCCAGATAATGGACGCTACGTCAAGCCGAACAAAACAGTATAGAATTAGAATGTATTTGTTCAATGAGTGAAACATACAGATGCATATAAATGAAATATTCCCCTGAGCTGTAACACAGGAGTAAACATTTACAGCAGAGACAGCGGACAGTGAGCTCTCCAACTACTTCTAGCACATTAGCTACCATTTCACCAAAATACCATCATTCTACACCGAGTAGCCTAATGTCAAGTTAGCGGTGTGCACTAATTATAGCAGAGATACCTCTGGAAAAGTTAACTAGTATAATTATAACAAGCAGACAGAACTGAGTGATGAACTGCTGGCAGCGGTCAGTGGTGTAGTGTTAAAAATAGAGGTGGGTAAACTATGAATTTTATTATTTATTTATTTACAAGGTCGTCAAGCACCCCCCCCCCCCCCCCCGAGACAGCTTTCACATCTGTTTCAACCCCCCCCCCCCCCCCACGCATTGACTGAGGCACGCATTTCAGCCCCTTCACAGAGGCTTGAGAACCCTGTTTATTTATTATTTTTTACGTTTCATTAGGCCTATTTGGATGGAACCGGTAAGGTTGGCTTGTATCTGCATCATCATATTTAAAAGAACGTTAATAATAGTAGGCTAGCCGTTTGTCCCTGTCTTAATGCGATGTTGTGCAAACCAAAACAACGTTTACAAACGTGAATTGATCTTAAAGCCGAATTATACTTCTCCGACTCCTTTACGGACAGACGGAGTCGGACGGATTGGTTGAATTTATAGTACTCCGAAGGCTGTGGGTCCGAAGGCTGTGGGTTACCTAGCTTGCTACCCTTAGAATGTGGCTGTAACATTAGCTCTGCAGCTAACAGCTGAGTTACTGTCGCTAATGGAAAGGTAGATAGCATCAAGTATGTGTGTGAATACACATACTGTAACGTGAGTGTTGTACACTTCTTTGTTATTTGGATAACCGTTCTGCTGTTGGTGTTATGGCGCGCGCGATATCCGCCTTTCCCCTCATTGAAATGACTGAGTGTGTACCTCTGCAAACCAGGGTTATCAGATGAGAGTGGGCAAATTGGGAGTCAGTTGGCTGAGCGGTGAGGGAATCGGGCTAGTAATCCGAAGGTTGTCAGTTCGATTCCCGGTCATGCCAACTGACGTTGTGTCCTTGGGCAAGGCACTTCACTCTACTTGCCTCGGGGGAATGTCCCCGTACTTACTGTAAGTCGCTCTGGATAAGAGCGTCTGCTAAATGACTAAATGTAAATTCGAGGCATCTTACAGCAACGGGGCTACAGCCATTGCCATACATCCATTGTAAACATTAGCGCATGGTGCCGCCCCTCCGCTCCTCATTAGCATTTAAAGCTACAGACACCAAAACAGCGTGTTCTGAGGAAAGCTCCTTGTGGGAGTGCTAGTGGTGGCTGTAATTCTGTACCAAGGCTGAATTTCGGGAAAGAGACTTCTGATACAGTATTAGGGGACCACTAAGGCCTATATAAAAGCATCCAAAAACAGCATGTCATGTCTCTTTTAAGGGTGGATAAACGCTATTTCCGAATTTCGGGAGGTGCGTAAACGGCGTTTACGTGTGTTTAGCCCCCACTACATCCCAGGCGGCGGTGGATGGTCCAGGTGCGACCGGAGGATGAACGGCCGGGGGGGCGATGCTCGGTACGGCTCTGCGCTGCAAGAGAAGCGGCGTGTTGGTGAACCCCGTCTGTCTCTGATCCATGTTAAAACTATCCGCCGTGAAATCTTCAGTGGCGCAGAGGCGGCTGTTGGAGTTTATCCGACGCTTTCCACGATATTTAACATTAATATGAGTTCCCCTAGCCTGCCTTTGGTCCCCCAGTGGCTATAAACGTTGATAAGTGTAAACCAAGCCCTGGATATTCTTCTCAGACTTTGAGAAAATGAAAGCTCAAATGGTCCGATCTGGGGGGTATTCCAGAAAGCAGGTTATGTGACATACCTGGGTAAGTTGACTCCCCAGCTGACACCCAGCGTTGTAGCAACATTGCCAGTAGGTTGCTGTAACATTGTGAATCAGCTGGTGGGTTAACTTACCCGGTTATGTTGCATAACCTGCTTTCTGGAATACCCCCCTGGAATTTTCCCCTTATGTTGTCATAAGGGGAAAGGTTACCTCCTCTTTCTCTGCTTTGCCCGCCCAGAGAATTTGGCCCCCCAATGACAAAAATGGGCTACGCCGTGTACGCGTTTGTATGGTACAGCCAAATCAAAGTTGGCAACGAAGCCTCCGAAAAGGAAACAAGGTAATTTCTCAGCAGATCTTTGCTGCATTGACCCCATCCTTAGTATATGGACTCTGGACCCTGTTCTAAAGACGTCCAAAAAGGTTTGTTGGGTCGTATCTCAGCGAATCTTTGATGGATTCACACCAAACTTGCTACGTGTATTCAGAACCCTGTTCCGTGGATGTCTAAAATGTTTTTTTCGTCATTTAACCTGCTTGGCCCCCTCATTGATGCTTGCAGCTATATTTGGGTGTGCTCACGCCTTCGGCGAGCACAACCATTGTTCTCTCACATATTATTATTATTGTTGGAATGCTGCTTCAGCATAAAACCGTTCAGCTATCAAAACATTCAGCAGTTTCAGGCTATGACTGCTATATTTTTTCAGCTTTCTACCTCTTATGCTTGAATTAATATAAATCAATATTCATAATATTTTAAACATGGTTTTCCATGTTTTTTCAAATCCTCTCAATCCTCTTAAACTTCTTCAACTTTCAAATCCTTCTTCTTCCTCAATCCTTCAGCTACAGCCACCATTTAAACTTTAAAATGTTGACAAAACCCTAAACTATAAAAAAAAAAATCTGCTTTTTGATATCTAATCAACTTTTTTCAATATCACTGATTATGTTTCATGACTTTTTCAAGCCGTTTTCAAGCCCTTTTTCAAGCCTTTTTCAAATCTGAGATTTACATGGGTGTGTACGTGAAAGCCTAGAGTGCAGACTGAAACGCTTAGACTGGAGGGGAGCTTCGGATGTCGTTGAAAAAATATTTCTAGTTTGCCAGCATTGCCACAATTTTCGCTCTTTTGGATCAATAGATAGCAAATTTTGTGCTGGTCGTAGACAGTTCTCTGTTGAATCCAACAGACATACACATTTGTTCAGAGCCCCAAGAAAGCGAGACAAAGTCCAACTCTCGCCCCATAGAGAGCAATGCAAATCTGGTGACAAAATCGTCAGAGAAAGCAAAAAGAACAAGATTTTGAAACTGCCGGTAGAGTCGTATTTCTGACCGCACAGAAATATAAAGGACATCTCTGGTTTCGGCCAAGTCTTGGGTCTCGGAAACGATCCTTATTTTTGGGATTGGACGTATAGTTTTGCGTCTAGGTTAACTTGTTTGAGGTGTGGATTCTAGCTATATTTCTGTTATTCGCTCTGCCCTCAGTGCGTTAGCAATCATAGCTGCACCATCACCGTGGCAACCAAACAGACATGTGCCACGTCTCTTACACAGGTGATTGGTATTAGCTTATTAGTGGAGTCACACGACAGAGTTTGATAGTACAAGAGGTGACTCTGCAGTTGCTGCTAATATCTCTTTTACTACTATTGCTAATGGAACTGTTTTGTTCTACTACGCCATTGAGTGCGTTCACTTGACCATGAGAAACCTGATTACTAACAATTGTCGGTTTATGCCAATAATACGATTAGGCTACTCCGTTTACATGTGTCTTTTTATTAATCGTTGTATGCTCCACGGACAAAACTTGCACCATCATCCTTCTGCAACAAAGTGTCGCCGTGTCTTCCTGTATCGACCCTACTGCTGTATGTTTCATTCAATCAACACATTGAATTCAATCAACCAATTGAATTGAGAAAGCCGAGGAAACGCACTCAATGATAGGCTACATCTGTGATACGCAGATTTTCTATACATGTGTGAGGTTGTTTCTTGCTGTGGTCAAGAGGTCACGGAGCAGGCCTTGGACAATACACATATAGATCAAGGAATGTGCTATGGTCAACTTAGGTTAAGTGCAAGATGCAGAGAATAGTACAAGCAATGATTGATTGCCGCATCACCTGTGTGTAGGTTCTTCTGTGCATCAAGTTGTGGAATGAGTACCGTTTAAGGAGATGTTGTGATGGTAACTATATTTGTACAGTCCAGCCATATATAAAGGACTTCTGAGAGACATGTTTTCTCACTCATGCCAACCACTCTGCCTGTTGTGGTGACGTGATCCGAGCAGCTCGACTTAATAAACAAAGTCAACTCTTTTCATTGTGGTGCTTTCCTTGGCCCCTCCTCTGACAGAAAATCATCTAACAATCTGCTACTGCTATTACGATCCCAACTATAATTTCAGCTGTTAAAACTATAATATTCTTGTTACGACTAGCTAGCCTACTTCTTCTTCTGTTTAACAGTTCAGCTTTCAGCTTCTCCCGCATTGTAGGCTATTTAAGCTTTGTTAGATGATGCAGTTCAGCTTCCACCATGCCTCTTGAAATTCAACTATTTCTTTGATTGCTTCACAATGTTCAAACGTATTCTCCCGCATTGTATTTATTGTTATATGATGCAGTTCAGCTTCCACACTGCCTCTTTTGTGTGACTCACAAATTCTTGAAATTCATTTCAGCTTTCAGCTTGTGGGTATTTTCTAATTTCTGTATATTCAGCAATTAAAACTAAATAAATTCATCTTTCAGCATTCCAACGCATTTTCTGCAGGAAATGCACTTTCTAGTTATTATTTATTTTCACACCCCTAAGGATCTGTCAATATTTGGACTACATAGACAACGTTGATGTCAAAAGTTTCGTCTTGCTAGCGATTGAGTTGCTTGTATTTTTATTTACGTTCCGTTGCATGGTTTAAGTTGAAATTACATTTTGGTGGCAAAAAGTGCATTTTGTCAACAAAGGGTACTCAGTGCTAGCTTACGTCATAACGTCAGCACACGTTAGCAATGACGCATGGATACAACGTGCATAGATGTGCTGTTGAACAGCGTTTATGGTATTGTGCCGTGGTGTACTAGCAGCACATGTAGGCAGGCTCGCGTTTGTGCAATGGGCAGGAGGGACTGCTGCCTCGAGCCCCGGCCACTAGGGGGCCCCGGCACGGGAGATAAAAAAATAAATAATAATAATAATACATATTTTTGATGCATTTACCCACCCGTAGTGAAGTCCACGTTCTCTTAGCGTCACGTGTCGTTGCCGGTATCAAAGCATGCAAGACAACAATGGCTTTGCATGAAGGTGACGTCAAACGAGTTTGACCTGCTTCGCCAAATTTACTTCAACGATTTGATTCGTGACTTTGCCTTCAAAAAAGTAGACGAGTGGACTTAAACTAGTCCCACACTGATTATCTAGCCTATGTTCTTTTCAGTAGGCGGCCACAGCCTGATAATTAAATTGTTCAATCGAGTTGTTTGTATATATGTGTTCGCTGGGCTGTGTGTGTGCACGCTAGACTGCATGTTCCAATTTATTTGACATCGTGGCTGGCTAGGGGTGCATGTTACAATGTATTACAATCAGTGGCGATTTCTTTAAGACTGCAAGGGAAGCTCAGCGTCCCCTAAAATTTCAAAAAATTAATGGTCAAATATTTACTATTGTATTAACATTTTAAATGCGTTAGAACACGTTCATATCGAAGACGAGTTCTTTCAGAATCAGCTACATATATTAGCAGGTCGACTGACTGATTGCCTTCTCATACATTCCCGTAGCGTCACAGTGCATTTCCCTGTTGAAGCTCAGCTTCCATGGACTTCAATGGGGCTGCTTTTAACAGTTTTTTTCAGTGCTTCGAAACTATACGGTCATTGGATGAATGCGAACAGAGGGAATGGCTGTTGTGCGCTAGTTTGTGTTGTAGTTCCGTAATGGCGGCGGAGAAAGATGCGAGCGAAGCCATTTGGTCCGTTGTGGCAACGCTGCCGAATATCCATAAGCTAAAGCCAGAGCAAGAACAAGTTTTGTTGGTGGCCATGATGTTGTGGCCCTCCTCCCCACGGGGTTCGGGAACAGTTTGATTTTCCAGCTACGGAAGGTAGCTCTGTTACAGTAGTGATGAAGGAATTGGCTAAGGCAAAGGCTAGCGATTGGTTATGGCAGATCAGAGTGGCTCTGGGCAGATTTAATAGTTTTAAACTTCAGAGTACCTGCCTACAAGGAAGTCAACGCTTGTCAATGGAGCTAGGCCAGACTCTCTGTACAAACGAAATGTACGAGAGTCTGGTTAGGACCAGGCTAAGTTGTCATGGCCAAGTGTGTAGACTTGCGTTTACGTACTCGCAACATCGATCAAAATACAACTTGTATACAAAATACTAAACTGTTTTACTACACGTTGACGTGTAAAAACGTTTTATTGTATTACTCAAAGTCTCTGCTAATCTGTCGATACGATAGGGAGTTACAGCCGGGCTAGCTAGCTAGTTACCACAGAACAAAGTTACGTAATGTGACTAGACTGAATTTGAAAGTACAAGCACCAACAACTTCGGCAACCTTGCGCCATGCATCGTTTAAAAAAAATTAACATCTCTGTACGAATACAGCTATGTATCGTACAGGACTGGGTAAGCAGCCACACAAACGATTAGTTTCTCCTCCACCTTGAAACCTAGAAAGCTAGAAATGTTCATCATGGTTGCTATGTTACGAGAAACAAGAAAACACTCCGATTGGCCATCGCTAGCGAAAATCACTCCTCATTTGCATAAAGTTGAGAATCTCAAATCGGTCGCGTCGCTACCCACAATGCACCACGCAAGCGATTCGCCTGGTTCCATAGAAAATGAATGGAAAACATGTTGTCGCTCGCATCGCGTGGCTGCAATGGACACGCACTGTACATACTTTGTTCTCTCACATATATATTATTATTATTTTTATTTCTTTTTGCCCCCCTAAAACTCAGTCAATATTTGGCCTACATACACAACCTAGGTGTCAAAAGTTTCGTCTTGGTAGCCATTGAGTTGCTTCTATTGGGATTTACATTCCGTTGCATGGTTTAGGCTCAAGTTAAGTTTTTGTGGCGAAAAGTGAAGCTAACGGTGGCTAATTTGCTAGCCACAGTCACTGACGTTACTAACGTCACTACGTCATTACTGCAAGGCAGCTGCAGAAACGCCACAAGCAAAGAGGCCAGGGTGATAACTATTTATTCATTTTACTTTGTGATATGACACACAATTGTGATGTGTAATGTACAATATAAGCTGATATTATTAAGGAAGTACATCTACTTTCGGAAACAGTAGTCTACTATTTCACTGAAGTGTTAGCATCATGACATTAGCCTGTGTTGCCCGGGCAACACATACTACAGTGGTCTATGATGTATCTGTTTTCAATCGTTAAAATAAACATTCCTCACATATACATTTTTGTTGTAGGATTTATTATGACATTAGATTACAAGTAAACGATTTGTGGGTGAAATTATCATTACCTGTGGTTTCAATCCAGTGTATCACTGCAACGCTGTAGCCTACGCGAGACACTACAAAAATATCTACACAGCTGTTTAGGAAGTCAAACGGCGACAGAACATGTTCGGCACTCCCCTTACTTAAATCAAAAGTCTATCTAACTACTAACCTGAACTTCATTGCCACAGCCTAAACTTTGTCAATCTGTTCATGAAAATAATTAATTTCAGCCTAAACCGTACAACGGAACGTTAAATCCAATTCAACCAACGCAATCGCTACCAAGACGAACACAGCAGTAGTGTACCGTAGTAGTACAATTTACCGGGGCAGCTTCTCCACACAGGGCTATATCACATTTTGCGTTGTAACTGACAATGATCGCTACCAGCGAGCTTTTTATGAATGAGCGATTTTCCACTAAATAAATGTCAAGCTTATTTACGTTTTGGGGGGCATATTTTCAGTTAGCAGATGGTACTGTTTGAATCGCGATTCCATCTTCTACCTGCCGGTAACGTTGTAGAATAATCTTCAAAGGGGGTTCTTTGTTAATGACTGAATGCAACGAGTAGGCTAAATGCTTGAAAATATCACGAGAAGGGAAAAACTTAAAAGGATGTTTAAGTCATAGAGATTATGTCAATTTTTACACCGGTCTGCCAAATGTATTCGTTTTGATTCAAAGATGAGGCTGCCTCTTGCAGGGGAAATGAGAAGACATCTATTTCATTCTACACTTCACTCGTATTTTCAGTTGTAAATGAGCAGCAAAAAAAATATGCTTTTAAATCTATGTAATCTTTACAAATAATAAGTATGCATTTTTATATAACATATACAGAAATATCAGTTGTAAAAATGTCATTCAAAAACGGACCCCTGTGCAAACGACGCAAGCAAGCACACCCTACAATTTCCCCAGAAATTGTACCCTCTCTAGTTGGCATTGTTACTGACAATGATCGCTTCCAGCAAACTTCTTTTGAATTAGCCATTTCCACCTAAAATGTCAAGCTTATTTACGTTTTTTGGGGGGCATATTTTCAGTTAGCAGATGGTACTGTTTCAATCGCGATTCTATCTAGCTAATAATACTGCCGGTGAGAACGTTGTTACTTAGAAAAGCTTGTTTCAAGGGGGTTCAGCTTGTTTCAAAGGTTGTTCTTAATGAATGAATGCAATATGAGTGGGCTAAATGCCTGAAATATCACTACTGTAGAAGGGAAAAACTTAAGGTGACGTTTTAGTCATATAGGTTAAGTTCATTCTACATTTACAGTACATTTAGTCATTTTAGGAGACGCCCATATCCAGAGTGACTTACAGTAAGTACAGGGACATGCTACACTTTTTGTATTTTGAATTGTACATGAGCAGTAACAAATGTAGGCTATGCTTTTAAATCTATGCGATCTTCATAAATAATAAGTAGCCATTTTTATATAAAATATACAGAAATATCAGTTGTAAAAATAGCAGTTAATAACCAGACCCATCTGCAAGCAAGCACGCCCTACAATTTCCTCAGAAATGGTCCCCTCTCTAGTTGTACATTGTTTTGGATAAAAGCGTCTGTAGGCTAAGGTATGTAAACAAGTACTTCTCAAACTTGTTTTGCAACCCATACCTTCACAGTGGAGTCCCAGGATGCAGTGTAAAGCTGGTCGTTCATCCAACACACTTTGCTGACCGCATCATCATGTCCCATCAAAGTATCCTGCCGTCTACCATAAGGTACAGAGTAAAAATACCTGCAAAGCAAGAACAATGATAGAAATAGGAAAGAGATAATAATAAATGATTCACAGAAGTATTTACATGATACATTTGGTAAAACTTTACATGAAGGTTACATTAGTGTTTGTTTCCTCTGTTGATTTATATTTTTTTTCCTCTATGAAAATTTCTGCCGCCACGATATCACAAATAGGGCTGTACAAAAGGCCGTCTATCAGCAGTGATTGAGTGCATGTCGGAGAATATCACGGACACGCGCTTCACACTGCGAGCGGGCACTTGCGCCACTCTGCGTTTATAGGCCATAAGGTGAACTAGGAAAAAGTAGCTAGAAAGTGATTTTCGTACCCACACCTGGGCACTACTTTTTAAATGCATTTTTGAATAGACAACACCCTTATGGACTTTATGTTGCTGCTGGTTTTGCTTGTAACTTTATTTGTATTCATTTTAGCAACACAAAATAGCTCTCAAACTGTAATTTATACATGTACCTAAACATTGGAGACAGGTATTGGTGCATTAGTATACTCAAGTGTGAATGTACACCATGAAATATGGTAAATTTGTAGAAAATATGCTTATACTTTATGGATTGGCACCAAGCAAAATTAAACATACACATTATAAATTTAGCAAAACGGTGATGTTTTATACATCAAAATGTTCAGTAGGCACAGTGTAATCACAGAAAGATAAAAAGAAAGAAGCACACTGGCCCAAGTTGGCTGAAATGACTCAAAATGCTACCCCGTCCCCCTTAATTCTGAATAATGCCCAAAATTTGACAATTCTACAATAGATTTATTACAGCTCAAAATCAACCTAAACTACAACACAGCGCATCTTTACTCATCAGTATTATCCCTATTCGTCAGTATCATACTCATCAGAATCATCTTTACTCATCAGACTCATCTTTACTCATCAGAATCATCCCTACTCATCAGTATCATCCTTACTCATCAGTATCATCTTTACTCATCAGTATCATCCCTACTCATCAGAATCATCCTTAGTCATCAGAATCATCTTTACTCATCAGTATCATCCCTAATCATCAGCATCATCCCTAATCATCAGTATCATCCCTAATCATCAGCATCATCTCTAATCATCAGTATTATCCCTACTCATCAGTATCATCCCTAATCATCAGTATCATCCCTAATCATCAGTAACATCTTTACTCATCAGTATCATTCCTAATCATCAGTAACATCTTTACTCATCAGTATCATCCCTACTCATCAGTATCATCTTTCCTCATCAGTATCATCCCTAATCATCAGTATCATCCCTAAGCATCAGTATCATACCTATCCCTATCGCTATAGTCAGAGCTGTCACCCCATGTAGCCCTTTCCTCTGTTTCCTGGGTAACATTTGCACAATTTTGGCACCGACATAAACCAGTACAAGAAAGTCTTGCAGACTCACATTTGCCTTGCTTGCAACTGCAGTGGACTACCTGCAACACACTTTCAGGGACAGGATTTCTAGTCAAGTTCAAGTCTTTTATTGTCAGATGCACAGAACAACACAAGGTCCATTCTTAGGACAAGACGGCGCAAAGCAACCTGGCATAACATATAAGTACACAGAACATAGATTACATCTATGATAAGCAAAAATATAATAAACCTCCTAATATATAATAATATACAATATTCAATACAGTATAGTAAACCTCTAAATACACAATACACATAATAACCTATACTAACTTTATAAACCTAAACTAACCTAAGACAAGTGAAGTACAATAGTGCAATATTGCTGATAGTGCAACCAGTAGCTGAAAGTGGCAGTGTGTAAACTGACTAGTGAGAAGTGTATCAGTGTCCATATCAATGTTCATTCAGAAGCCTGATGGCCCTTGGAAAGAAACTGTTGTCCAGTCTGCGTGTGTGAGACCAAATGCTACGGTATCGCCTGCCAGAAGGCAACAGGGTAAAAATACTGAATGATTGGTAGTAACAGACTCTTAGAATCCTGCCAGGTTTCTTGAGTCCTCCAGGTGACTGCTAACTCCCCATCCTCAAGGTGCCATCCATTGCCAATTGGTGAAGGGGCACACATTATACCCGTCAGAGAATGTAAGTAAGTAAGACTTTATTTATATAGCACATTTCATACAAGAATTGTAGCTCAAGGTGCTTTACATAAAATCAATAAAAACAATAATACAAGTGAGAAAAGTAATAATTAAAATAGCAAATTATAAAACAATAATATAACTAATAAAAGTAGTAAAACCCTTCTGAGATAAAATTACTTAAATACTTCGGTAAAAAGGTAGGTTTTAAGCTGTCTTTTAAAAATGTCTAGGGTATTTGCTTCCCTAATATTTAAGGGTAATTTGTTCCATAGTTTTGGGGCGTAATTGACAAAGGCCGAATCACCAATCTTCTTATGACTGCTTCTGGTGACCTCTAATAGGCCTGCAGAAGAATACAGAACACAATAATCGTAAGTCCATCATACAAAAATAATCCAATCTTCGGTTCTTCGGTACCCCCAAAGGCATAAAAGTAAAAAAATCTTCAATATGTCAAGACAATTAAGTCAAAGTCACGTTATTCAAGTAATGAGATCAGGGTTCGGCTGACTCCTGCAGAAGACAGATCTTAGACACAGGCCTGCATATACAGCTGGTGTGGGTCTTGATCCAGACTCGTCTTACGAGTCCTCTGCTGTCTGGAACCACGTCGGTTATCCTTCCAGTGATCCAGGAGTTGCGGGGCGCAGAATCATCCACTCATCAACCCAACATCAATACGATGTCTCCAGGAATGAAATTACGCTTAATCTTCGTCCATTTCTTTCGTTCCTGCAGTTGTGGCAAGTACTCCCTAGTCCACCTTTTCCAGAACAGGTCAGCCATGTATTGGACTTGCTTCCATCTTCGCCGTGCATACATATCTTCTTTCTGAAACAGCCCAGGAGGTAGACATGGTTTAGTTTTGAGAAGCAGAAGGTGGTTCGGAGTTAACGCCTCCAAGTCGTTCAGATCTGTGGATTCCTTGGTGATGGGTCTACTGTTAAGAATTGATTCCACTTCACAGAGCACCGTGGAGAGGGCTTCTTCATCCAGACTTTGTGTCCTCAATGTAGAGTTAAGGACCTTCCTAACAGAACGAATCAACCTCTCCCATGCTCCTCCATGATGTGATCCAGTAGGAGGGTTGAAGGTCCATTTAATTCCTTTCAACAAGAGTGCGTCATTGATCTGTTCCAAGTTCCATCCGTCAATGGCGCTCTGCGCCGACAAAGTTGGTGCCGTTGTCTGACCGCAACTCTTTGACCTGCCCTCGTCTTGCAATGAAGCGTCGCAGAGCATTAATGCAAGAATCTGTGTCCAGTGAGGAGGCAACTTCAATGTGTACTGCCCTTATCGCCAAACACGTGAAGATGACTCCATATCTTTTCACAAGGCTCCTCCCACGCTTAACCTCGAACAGACCAAAGAAGTCGACTCCAACATGACTGAATGGAGGTTCTTCCGAAGAAACTCTATCCGCAGGCAAGTCCGCCATCTGCTGTTGACCTACAACTCCATGTAGCCGTCGACACACTACACATTTTGCCAAAATCCGCCTTATGGAACCACTAGCACCAGGGATCCAGTATCTCTGGCGTAATATCGACAACATATGATTCCTACCTCCATGGCCAACCTCTCGATGAATATGTTGTAAAATGAGGTCAGAAATATGAAGGTCTTTAGCTAGTATGTTTTGACTCTTCAGGCATGGCAGCCCTACTCAGCCGTCCTCCAACCCTTAACACACCGTCTTCCAGTTTCAGATTGAGTCTACGTATATGGCTTCCCTTTTTCACACTTTCTCCCTTTTGCAAGCATGAGAACTCTTCTGAGAACCTTCTTATCTGACAGAACATGATAACCTCAAGTTCAGCTCCTCTGATCTCTCCCGATGAGAGGTAACCACCACGGAGCCTGTTCCTGGAATCACAAGTGTCCTTAGTGAGAGCATCTTCATGTTGCGTTGCATCAGTAAGACATGCAGTGTCCTCCGTTCTCCTGAGTTTCAAAAGCAATGCCTTGAATCTTAGGATCCAACCCATCACTCTTATTAGACGTGTCCAAGATGAGGTGCGATTTATCAAACAAGTCACGGAATCATCTTCATTCCTTGTTGTAGAAACCCCAATTGCAGCTGATACCTTTACCTCGAAGTCTTCAGATGGAAGTTGCTGCAATCCATCTGGGTTAACGGGCCAGCATTCTTCTGATTGTAAGAGAAACGAGGGACCGGATATCCAAAAGTCGTTGTTTAGGAATGGCTCCACCCTTAGACCTCTGGTGGCAAGGTCTGCAGGATTGCGTGCAGTGTCCACAAATCTCCATTGAGATGCGTCACAAACCTTGAGAATCTAAGAAACCCTGTTTGCTACAAAGATTCGAAATCTCGAACACTCATTCTTGATATACTTTAAGACAGACAAACTGTCTGTCCAGAAAACAGAATCTTGAAGCTGTAGTCTTAGCTCCTTTCTCCATAGTTGGTCCATACGTGCTGCTACAACAGCAGCTGTCAACTCCATACGTGGGATAGTAACAGTCTTTAAAGGTGCCACCCTGGACTTTCCCATTATGAAGGCGCTGTGTATCTGAGAATGTTCATTGCGCAGTAGCAGATAAGTAACAGTACCATATCCTTCCTCACTTGCGTCGGCAAAATTATGCAACTGAGCAGTGGTTACTTCCCCGAAGTTCAGAGGTTTTAAACATCGTCTGATGCTGAATCCTTCCAACTGGTGTAGCTCCTTCAACCAGTCTATCCACACCCCTGAGCAACTGCTTCTGTGATGACGTCATCCCATCCTAGCCGGTTCCGACATAGATCCTGAAGAATCCTTTTAGCTGTAAAAACCACAGGAGCCAGGATCCCCAGAGGGTCATAGAAAGAGCTAACCGTCGAAAGGATCCCTCTGCGGGTCAAGGGTCTCTCCTGAATAGTTATGCTGAATTTAAAGGTGTCGGACTGGACGCACCAACGCACTCCCAATGCTCTCTCGACAGGTAGTGAGTCATGGTCCAGATCCAGGTCTTTGACTTATTTTGCTCTCTCCTCTTCCGGTATTGAGGCCAACACACTGCGGCTGTTACTTATCCACTTCGTAAGATGAAAGCCGCCTTTGGCACAGATGGCTTTAAGGTCTTTATAGAGGGATATAGCTTCCTGTTCTGAGGCTACAGAAACAAGGCAGTCATCCACATGACTGCACACCTTTGTAGAACAAAGTTAGCGAAGCCTGGCGAAGACGTTGCCCCAAAAAAATGGACAACCATCCTGTACTCCTCCATACACTGACTGAAGTCTCCACTGGACCACCAAAGAAATCTCAACAGGTCTACATCCTCCTCTGGAACCTGAACCTGATGGAACATCGCCTCGATGTCAGACATCAGAACAACAAGCTCTTTTCTGAACCTGGTCAGGACTCCAATCAACGTACTAGTCAGGTCAGGGCCATTCAGGAGCTGCACATTGAGTGATGCGCCTCGAAATGATGCTGCACAATCAAAGACAACTCGAATTTTTCCTTTCTTCGGGTGGTACACCCCATGGTGTGGGATATAACAAACCTTTCCATCACTGCGTTTTAGATCTGTGGTTGGTACTTTCTCTGCATAGCCACTGGATATAAGGTTATTCATGAAACCAGTGTAGTCTTCATGAAATAAGGAGTCTTTGATAAACCTTCTTTTCAGGTTAAGGGTACGTTGTTCTACAATGCTACGGTTGTTAGGCATGCTTATATTTAACCTTTACTGGTACAATGGCGAGCTTAAAGTCTTGTTCACCGGCCCCAGTAAGACCACTGGTTTGGACTTCAACCAAAGAACGGCCCACTGCACTCTTCAAGTTCCTCTTGCCTTCCTCTGCCTCTGCTCCCTTGTCCTTGTGGTGGATGTGAAGCACACTAGGGTGCCTTGAGCCACACATTTTGCAAGAGAGACGTTTCCTGCACTCCTTACTGATGTGACCAGTACACAAACAGCCAAAACACACTCCATTCCTTCTCAGGAAATCAATCTTCTCACTCTGAGCCCTTTGCTCCAGCAGAGTACAGAACTCCAGCATATGTTCACCATTGCAGTACAGGCACGTCCTTTCAGGTACATGTCCATCTTCAACCCTGTGTTCTGTGAATGTCCTTCCAACTGTAGTAGCAGCAGTGGAAAAGCCACCTCCTTTAGCCCCTAAGTGAGGTGGCCTTGTCCTGCTGCTTTCTTTATTTACCACCAACAGCGGGGCATCCTGTAGGTTTCCAAACACAGGGTCTGTCATGATTTTTACTTGATGCTCCATAAAGGTCACAATATCAACAAACATAGCTCTCCGGTGATGCCTTTCCTGGACGTCACATGACACTGTTCGCCATTTGTCTCTCAGTTTGTACGGTAGTCTTCTAATCACAGTGATCATATTGGTAGGTGTATTCAATTCACACATTCCCCCATGGCATTACAACATCCACGCAAGAACAAACTGTATGCATGTAAAGCCTTTCCATCTTCTGGCTTAATTATTGGCCATGAAGAGACCTTATCCAAATAAGCAGATGCAATCATATGCTCGTCAGTCATGTGTTGACAGCTCCTGACAAGTTGTTGTGGTTGTCCCCTGGTGTACTGTTCCAGAAAATGAAGGCTGTCTTCAGCATTGTCGGTTCTTTCCTCAATTATTTGTTCAAAGGACCTCATGAAAGCATGGTACTGTAGAGGATCACCATCAAATATTTGCATATCCCTTTTAGGCAGTGATGCAAGACATTGCTGACGCACCAGCATTATAGACAACATGTGGCTCGGGTCCCTGTCAATGTTCATGAAAGAAGGTGTATGGACATCTCTACGATGAGGCACTGTACTAGCGTTTGGAACCGTGCTCTGTCTCATAAGCCCCAAGGGCATCTGCCGGAGATGAATGATATTGTCTGCCCTTTTCTGTTTTGTCCCTCCAAAGTGTATTTCAGAATTTCCCATTGCCAATTTTCCCTTCTCATCCCTTCCAAGTTTATGTGGAATGAAGATATCTGAATCGATATTAAGAGCTTCAACTGCCTTGTCATGTTCCTGTTGCAGTTGTCTTGTCATGGTTTTCTTGAAGTATGACTCCATGCCATTAGATCGGTGATAAGTGGCAGTTTGCACCCCAGATCCACAGGTCCTTAGAACATTCACTTTGGCCACTGATGCAGCTATATCTGTGTCAAGCTGAAGTTGTTCCTTTCGTTGTCTTAAGTCCTCTTCCTGCTTCTCAAGAGAATGTTTTTCTTTCAGTAAACCATGACGGGCAAGCAAAGCAGCCATTTCAGCCTCCGCTCTGACACATGCGGATGAAGTAGTGGAAACATTTGAACCTTGTTTTCTGCTGCTTAGGTTTGATATACTGTCACGTGGCAATATGTCATCCTGGTCGCCCTCCTGGTGAGATGAGAGTGGCTTTGCCCACTGTCCCATTTTTCCATCCTCATGAACTCCACTTTTTTTCTCAAGCAGAACTTCCTGTGGCTCAATGTTATTGGTCAGCTCTGAACGAGGCCTAATGGTTTCTGAAATCCAAACTTCAACATCCTCAACAAATCCTTGATTGTATCCAGTGATGCTTGTGAACCATTCGTTTTGGTTTCCTTGTTCATCAGGTGGTATTAAACACATCAGAGATGCATGCAAGGCAGTGGCATTTTCTGACAATGGCAACAGAACGTCCAACTGTGCTTTGACTTGTGAAGCATTTTGTTCATCCTTCATGAGCTCTTTGAGAGACTGTATATGTTTCTTTACCTTGCTTAATTCCTTTTTACGCTGGTTCTGAATTGACTCAATCCTGTTTGCCAGAGACTTTTCAGTCATTGTGAGTTTTCTCTTTTCCATTTTTGATGAAGTTGAACCAGCCCTTGAACTACTCATCTTGTGCATGTAGACGGATGCAAATCACATATCAACGCAACGTAAAAACCCAACACCGACAGCCGCTGCAATCACATGCAGGCACGCTAACCAGCGCGCCTAGATCAGATAGGTCCGCTCCAAAAACGCTGCAGACACAATCCCACACAGCGGCAATTCACCCGCTCCACACAACGCCAGAACAAAAACTCAACAAGTGGTGGTAACCCGTTCAAACTGCGTACCAAGCAAACCGTAGCACAGTACGCCTACAACACAGGTTACATACCACTGTTTGGCTGGGTTTCTCTCGAGCGGCTGCCGTCCTACGATCCGTTGCCGGGGCTTGCGTGTGTGGTTTTCGCGTTGTTTCCTTTCCGTTGATTTTGAGGTTGTTTTGCTGACAAATGTAGGCGGCCAATTTGTGATCCTCAAACTCTGCCGCCGAGAGGCTGAATAGGGGAAACCAAGGTGCCACGGTTGTGCATCCAGTATAGCGGTCAGCAAAATACGACTTCCCCCGTCACCCCCCTCCTCTCTTCAAACACACAGGTGAACAAGTTAAATAACATAACTTCCTCCGCCCCCCACCAGGTGCCCTAATTACCGCGACCTGGCTCTTACAACCAGTGAAAAGTGCGTTACAGTAGTCCAGCCAGCTGGATATAAAAGCATGAATTAACTTCTCTGCATCATTTTGGTTTATGAATGGTCGTACCTTTGCTATATTCCTCAGGTGAAAGAAAGCTGTTTTGGTCACTTTATTAATGTGAGTTTAAATTCAAATCTGAGTCCAGGATTACACAGAGACTCGTCACCTCTGGTTTAAGACAGGGGGTTAAGCCTCCTAAATTCTTAGTAAGCGTCTCTCTTTTGGATTTGGGGCCACATAGTAGGACTTCGGTTTTGTCTTCATTTAATTTAAGAAAGTTATCATTCATCCATTTGTTTATTGCCAACAGGCAGTTGGTAATGGAATTGATGGCCGTTGCATCGTTGGGTTCAGTGGATATATATAGTTTTGTGTCATCCGCATAGCTATGGAAATCTATGTTATGTTCTCTGATTATGTCGCCGAGTGGTAACATATAAAGAGAATAAAGTAATCCTTGAGCAACCCCGTAGCAGTTCTCATGTTTCTTGGACCTATGGTCTCCTAAACTAACATAAAACTTCCTTCCTGTGATATATGATTTCATCCAGTTCAATACACTATCCGTGAACCCAATAAGCTTTTCCAGTCTATTGATTAGTATGTCGTGATCAATGGTATCAAATGCTGCACTGAGATCTAACAGGATAAGGGTAAAGACTTTATTTGCATCAGAGTTTAGTCTGAGGTCGCTAATTATTTTGGTGAGAGCAGTTTCAGTACTGTGATATTTCCTGAAACCTGACTGCGAGACTTCCAGGATGTTATTTTCTTCAAGAAAATAATTTTATTGGACTAAAACTATCTTTTCCAGTACTTTACTAATAAATGGAAGGTTTGATATTGGTCTGTAATTTGCAAGTATACTGTTATCCAATTTGGGTTTCTTTAATAGGGGCTTTACAACAGCTGTTTTGAAGGCATCTGGGAAGACGCCAGTTCTAAGGGATGTCTTTATAATCTCTAGCACCGGACCTGAGACACTATCAAACACTCGCTTAAAGAATGTTGTGGGTATAGGATCAAGTTAGAGTTAAATTCACTGACAATTTTGGAAAGTTCACTAAGTGTGATACAGGTAAATGTGCTCATGGTTATGTTGCAGAATCTACTGATGTCAGTTTCAACCCCACTATTAATAATACTAGTTCTGATCAAAGTTATTTTGTTCTTGAAGAACAAAGCAAGCTCTTCACATTTAACTGCTGAGGATGGAGGTGGAGCAGGGACAGTGTTTAGCAGCTGGTCAATGGTGGAGAAAATAACTCTGGAATTTCTGGCATTTTCTGTAATAATGTTGGAGAAACATTCTCTCTTTGCTAGACGGATGGTTTTGTTATAGGTGGTTAGTGTATCTTTGTAGATATTGTAGTGGATAGTGATCTTTGTTTTCCTCCATTTTCTCTCTGCTGCACGGCATTTTCTTTTCGTTTCACTAAAAAAAAATATTTCTCAGCCATGGGGAGGTTCTGCTTGTGCATTTCTTTTTGTTTTTGTAGCTGTATCGTCTAAATATCTTCTATGGACTAAGAATTATTTTTTGTTTTTTTGTTAGGATAATTTCCACATTAAAAAGTATATAATGATGGTCTGAGAGAGGTAGATCAATTATTTAAATATTATTGATATTTAGTCCAGTTGTTATCACTAGATCTAGTGTGTTTCCGTGCCGGTGTGTTGGGTCTGTTATGTGTTGAGTTAGATTGAAACTGTCGAGGAGATTTAAGAGCTCAATAGTTCTTGGGTCTGCTTTTTTATTTACTTGGCTATTTAAGTCTCCTTTTATAACTACTTTGTCATATCTAGTGAAACATAGTGATAATAGTTCAGAGAATTCTTCTATGAATATTGGCAAGTGCCTGGGTGGCCGATATATAATAACAAAAAGTTTTGATTCGGTTTTGAGCTCTATAGCAAGATATTCATATGATGTGATGGGGAGTCAGGTGGCTGAGCGGTTAGGGAATCGGACTAGTAATCTGAAGGTTGCCAGTTCGATTCCCGGCGTGCAAAAATGACGTGTCCTTGGGCAAGGCACTTCACCCTACTTGCCTCGGGGGAATGTCCCTGTACTTACTGTAAGTCGCTCTGGATATAAGAGCATCTGCTAAATGTAAATGTGAATTCACCTAGCTCAGTGATTTTGAACAACAGTTTAGAGGAGAAAATAGCTGCGACTCCTCCACCTTTTTTTGATGTCCTAGAAACTTGGTGAAAGCTGTAATCGGGCGGACACGCTTCTATCAAAGTTGCTGTTGCCGTGTCATTGTTTAGCCAGGTTTCTGTTAGACAGATGCAGTCTAAGTTGTTTTCTTTGACCAGATCATTAACTACAAATGTTTTGTTATTTAGTGATCTAACATTTAGAAGGGCCAGTTTCATCTGTGGGGTATTAAAAGATAAAACAGGGGTAGATAAATCTGTTGGAAGAATATGGATAGTTCTGTGACTTCTAACACTAGTTTCAGGTTTGTAACCATGCATTTTACCATGCCATTTTCTGTTTATGATGATGACCGGTATGTCCAATGAAATAGCATGGTGGCTGTCCTAGCGTAGCTTTTCTTTGGGAAAGTCTATGTCACTGAGCTGTTCCATCACAAGGGAATTCATCTGGGGGGTGCAGATCTGTGCAGGGCCCATGTCCTTGCAGGAGGCTGTTTGAATGTTCTGTTCTGTTCCATGGGAGGTTGTTTGGGATGCGTCAGTCAGCTTAGACACAACAGGGATAGGGAGAGAAACTTGATTTGTGGTCAGGAGCACGTGACTGATGTTTGCTGTTAGTAGTCGAGATCCTCTACGGTTTGGGTGGAGTCCGTCAGCTTGAAAACGGTCTGCACAGTTCCAGAACACATTGAAATTATCGATAAATCTCAGTTTGTGTGTCAGACAGACAGATGCCAACCATGTGTTGAAAGATAGTAGTCGACTGAAGGCTTCTTTTCCTCTGTGAAAGCATGCAATCGGTCCACTGATGAATACATCTTGATATCTGTTGAGTGTGTTCAGTAGCTGGGTGAAATGTTTTTTAAGTATCTCAGTGCCAGTTTTCTTGTGTAGGATATCAAACGAACCAGTGTGGATGATAATCTTAGGGTTGTTTGGTTTATTGTTGAGGATTGTTTGTGTAGTAGTAGTAGTAGCTACCATCATGGTGTGTCGGCGATCTGGGCCCTTCATGTTTGTTAGCTGCGTAGCTAGCACTCCTGTGCCTCTTTGCCTTGGATTCCACACACAAGGGAGAGAGAGTTCCCAGTGGTTCGAATCTGTTTCTGGGTGTGACAGGCGGAGAGGTGATGCGGGAAGAGTTTCTGCCTCGCTTTTTTTGCTGTTTATCCTTGGTTCCAGTCCCATCTCCGATGAAGTTAGAAGTGGCGCTAGGCTTCTTTGGTTTAGCACCGAGAGCAGGCCATGACTCATCCGGTCCAACGGCCGGTGGAGAGAAAGCTGGTTCCAAGGGTGGCTCATTGGCCGGTAGCTTAGCCTCCGGGCTAGGTAGCATGGAATCTATAAAGTCTTCGGTCTCTCTGATATCTAAGAGGTTTCTGACTCTTAGCTCCAGTTCGACTATCCTCTGAGTAAGTTGTTTGCAGTCGTTGCAAGCCATAGTTCTACAGGGAACAAGCTTTAGCTTGCTTGCCTGTGGTCAGTCTGGGAGAGCAGCCCAAAATACTTCTGTTCTCCTTGGGCTTCAGTCCTCTCAGGTTGTTCCTTTTTGTGGTTGTAGTCGATCCACTTTGCCACTATCCGTAGTATTTGATTTTGAGTAATATCATCAAAAACTGTCCAAATGATTGAAACTTCAGAGCATTTCTCCATGAATAACTAGACAATACGATAGAAGCCAAGCAGGGAAGCAAACAGGGAAGCAAGCAGGGAAGGTCAGGGGGAGGAGAGGGAAAGAAAATGCAACTGCCTTCGTTGAGAACCAAAGAATAGCAAAACTAAAAATGTCTCAATATGGCTGCTTGATAGTTTGCCCTTTTGCAGTGTTGATACAGGGCGTCACTTGTCGGGTAATGGATAGTTCTGGCAAAGCTGACGATGCCATGCAGAATGCTTTGTATCTTGCATTGTTCACAGTTTTGGCAGATGAGTGACCATACAGGTGGCACACATATTTAGCAAGTAGTTGCAAAGTAGTTCATCATGGTGTCAGGACAATAACTTTTCTCTCAACGTCAGCAAGACCAAGGAGATGATTGTGGACTATAGGAGGCGGCAGGAGAAGGAGCATGCACCCCTACACGTCAACGGATCCGAAGTGGAGAAGGTCAGCTGCTTCAAGTTCCTCGGGGTGAACATCAGCAATGATCTCACCTGGTCTGTTCACACGGACAAGGTGGTCAAAGCGGCCCGTAAACGCCTATTCTTCCTGAGGAGACTGAAGAAGTTCGGCATGGACTCAGTCATCCTCACTAACTTTTACAGATGCACTATAGAGAGCATCCTGACTGGTTGCATTACAGTGTGGTATGGGAGCTGCACAGACAGGGACCGCAAGGCCCTATGTAGTGTGGTCCGGTCTGCTGAGTTCATCAATGGCAGGAAGCTCCCAGCCCTACAGGACACCTACTACACACGTTGCCTCAGGAAAGCTGGCAGGATTCTAAGAGACTGTTACCACGCATACTTCAGTCGCTTTACCCCGTTGCCTTCTGGGAGGCGTTACCGCAGCATTCGGTCGCGCACACGCAGACTGGACAACAGTTTCTATCCAAGGGCCATCAGGCTTCTGAATGGACATTGACATGGTCATTGATTCACTTCTTACTAGTCACTTTACACACTGTCACTTCAGCTACTGGTTGCACTATCAGTAACATTGCACTACTGTATTTCACTGTACTTCGCCATCAGGCTCCTGAATGGGCATTGACATGGTCATTGATTCACTTCTTACTAGCTACTTACACACTGTCACTTTCAGCTACTGATTGCACTATCATTTACCTTTTAAGGAGTGAGTTCTAAAGATTACCGACGCTTCCACCAGAGAGTTATTTTTCCAAAACGGAAGCTAGCTAGTTTTAGTTAGCTTCCGTTACCTAGCAACCTAGCATAATACTCGTAGCAATGCTATTACCTGCTAGTGTTACTTGTTAGCCTCCTAATTGTACATTTTGAAGCCATACTATAGCGTTTGTCATATAGTTTTTGTCTATCGGAAAATAGTCGGTTGGAATGTTCAGAATCACACGTGTGACGGTACTCTGTGGGGCCCGCTTTCGAACGATCACATATGTGTGACGCTACTCCTTAACGGGTTAATATTGCACTATTGTACTTCACTTAGTTTAGAATAGGTTTATAGGGTTAGCAATAGGTTATTATGTGTATTTAGGGTTTAGTATATTGTATTTTTATATTTATCTGTATATTTAGGAGGTTTACTTATTTAAGCTTAGCATAGATGTAATTTATGTTCTGTGTACTTATATGTTATGTTATGCCAGGTGCTTGCGTTGTCTTGTCTTAAAAATGTCAGTGCCCAGTCTGACCTTGTGTTGTTCTGTGCATCTGACAATGAAATACTTGAACTTGAACAAAGTTAGACTGGTCCAGGTTAAAACTGCTACCCAGATTTGTAAATGCAGTCAGGTATTGATCTTTCTCACAAGCAACAGAAAATGCCTTTCTTTTGCCTTTGCCATAGTAAATGTCAATGACATTTAGAAAAGTTTGTCTAATTCTAGTTCTAGACAATGTTTGTATGTTTCCGCTATTTTCAGATTCTCACCCTGCAAGCCAAGCCACCGTTTGGCCCTGTTTCTGAATGTATCCCACCGTGTGCAGTTAAAATACTTAGTTTGTTCTTTCTTTATGGACGTGAAATGCATATAGCATTGTTTAAAATCCTTACCACGTAGTTTTGAAGGTCTGGCCTTAATTTCCTCGTTTTCGCTACTTGATATTGACGAGATTGATTGAGAAGACATCTTGGACTCTTTAAATGTTGTTACAAAAAGCGGGCACTTTATTGGTCAGCGGTAAGCACGTGATGATTGCCTCATCACTCATGATCAAAATATAATTATGCGATGAAAGAACTAGTGCTGACTTTAAACACTAATAACAAATAAACTGCAGGATTCCACATGGAAAACTTTTTTCTCTTGCTCAAAACCAATAGGTGTTTTTATCTGAATCAAAGGAATGTAGTGCCCCATATATGGGAATGGGATGAAACAAAAAACGGCTTCGAATTGAAAACGATCTCCGTCCACACTAGCGTTTTCATATTGTTTACTAAATGTTTGCCGTCCACACTAACACGGGTACATGACAATCGTTGTCATGGTTACGCCACTCCTGCCCCTCTCTCCAGCCATCACGCTGCTCTGTTTACATACTCCTCGGGCAATACTATTTGGTGTTGTATAGACCAATTATCACCCTACGTCACACCACTGTCAAGCATGCTCAACTGCGCATGTCGGCTGCAAAAGACGAACTTCTCCCAGGTATAATACACTTGGAGTGTCGATCAGGTCATCATATATCTCTGGCCACTGGATTTCAGAGCTTGACATTAACTTTTTGAGGCACTTGTCCATTGGACAAGTACATTTACGTTTCATTTGTCCATGCACAAGTCACTTGACCCCCGATACCTTTAAATAGCCTGACCAAGTGATAGGGCAAAACTAGCCTGGCTAACGGAGGTCACTTTCTCAGGCAAATGACGAATGAAACAGGCTCGGTTAAAGAAATCTGCATGCCCTGTAAAAAGCTTTTGATACTAGTTGCAAAAATGTAAATGTGAGAAGGGGAGTAGGATTTTGGCAACACCATACCTACCGAAATCCCCCCCCCCCCATATCTTGGGGCTATAAGATCTGACACACCCAAACTATGCGGGGATGTGGACAATCTGGATGGCGACACTAACTGGGTAATACCTTGTCAACTGGTATTGAATACAATACATTTTTCACTGCTAGACACATTTATAATGAAGCATTGGTATTTCTTTGTATAAGTGGTGTTGTTATTATAGGTGACAGTGACAGTTTTTGCCATTCCTAATGTTTGATCATTCATTATCATTCCACAAATTAATCTTAATGTTTATCCAAAATCTCAGGTTGGCTGTGACAGCTGCCTCAGAAGGTTCCATCACTGTTGTGCTAAAATCCAACTGAGAGGAATATGTCTGTGCTGCCTGCCGTAAACATCCCTAAGCTGTTTTCATGATCAAGCCTCAAACTTGTTAAAACTCTTATTTAAATTATCACTTTCTTTTTTTCTACCTTAAAAAAATATATCATTATAGTTTTTTGTTTAAAATAAATGTGATGGAACCAATCAAAATGTCATCATTTAGTAGATGTTTTTCACTAGCCATTCACAAAGGGAAGGTCCAGGCTTGGCTTATCAGGTACTAAAAAGGCAAGTAGTTTACTGAGAGGGAAATAGAAGTTGAATTCTGGTAGGAGGGACCTGTGAGTAGGGGCCTTTTTATATAGCCTACATTTGTAAAATAATGTAGCTATACTCATTTACCAGACGATTATATGCCAATTAATTGGCATATAGTGCATTTAGTAAGTATACCTTTAAAAGCAAGTACAACGTAATCAAGAATCAGAAGTGAATGGTTCTACTAAAAGTGATTCGTACAAATGAATACAAAGAAGGATGCTTGCTTTTACCAGACAGTGACATAACAGCAGTCGCAACTACAACATAATTCACATATTACCCTCATTCCGATAATAGGACAGTGTAGCACAACATCGACATCAACATCGTTTTTCAAGTGCAGCTCCAAAGTACGTCTATTTTCTTGAGACAATCATTCGGATTTTACGAGTAGCACGACATACAAATCATATAGGCTCTCAAGTGCAGCACAACATAACTTATATTTTGATGAAACATGAATTAAATAGCCTACTGACAGTTTCCTCAAAGCCTAAGACGAGGGAACCTAGGCTTGTAAAAATCGCCTCGGTTCGTCAAACTACAACTAGCAATACGCTAGGAAGGCAGTGCGCGTTCACGCGTAGGGGAGTGGGATTTTGCGGGGGAGTGAGAATTCGGTCCAACACCGGCCCACGGAGTTGAACGTCCGCACATGGCGGCCATCTTGCTACAGTCAACTCGCTCACCCATAACATTGTGTTGGTGCTACATGTACTTTTTAAATGACCATAACTTTATCAATTTTCAACCGATTTTGAAACGGTTTGGTTTGTTATCAACGTCAGAGATGTCGTTATGCCACTGCATTCTTCTATTCTTAAACAAATTAAAATAAATTATTCATAAGTATGCAATTGGTTGCCAACTTTGTTGGTTGCATCCAGGCCACAAGGTAAAATACAAAAAAAGTCCGAAAATCATGTATTTCACGTCACTACTTCAGTGGCAAAAGGCCAGAAATCGAAGGATGTTACATCATGGACGAAGAGAGATTAATCCTAGAAGTTGAACAACATTAGTTATGACACCACAAATAGCCTACTAACATTTTTATCTCACAAACTCGCCAATACAGCTGCATTGCTCCTCTTCTAAAATGCTGTAAAGACAACTAAACCTGATCGTGTTGCAGCCTTAACGCGCCACAGACATGTCCGGTGTGAATTGAGGTCGCGTAGAGGACAGAACAAACTTGCGTTGCAGTCATAACGCGCCACAGACGCGTCCAGTGTGAATAGGGTGTTACACCCCTCCCTCATACTGTGCATTCTTCCACTTAAAAAAAAACTTCTACTATACTGCTAATACTTAATACAATTTAATTACTTATTTTTCCAGTATTTCATCCGTGAAAGAAAACCTTTGAAAGAAAACTTTTTCAATGTTATGCCAGCAGTCAGCACAGCTCATCTGGCAGTATTGGTGTTGTAAAATAGATAAAAAATGTGTTTCTATTATACCCAGAAAACTCAAGCGCTTAGTGGAGCTCAGCACCATTGATCCATACGTCACAATTAGTCACGAAACATGTTGGCAAATTATTTTTTGCAATCTCAAAAACCTCATCCAGACAACATCAACCGTGGGATGGCAAGTCCTTGGGTCCCAAGACGGACACCTGCAAAATTACAACTTTTCACAAAGCCCGGTTCCTGAGCTAATCGTTCCACTAAAATCCCACTATAAATCTTGCACCCACACACACAGAGACAGACAGAGATGTATAGCATTATAGTATAGATGTAGATATATACAGTACATATCAAGTAGAGTCAGATGGCTGAGCAGTTAGGGAATCAGGCTAGTAATCTTAAGGTTGCCAGTTCGATTCTCGGCCGTGCAAAAAATGACGTTGTGTCCTTGGGCAAGGCACTTCACCCAACTTGCCTCGGGGGCAATGTCCCTGTACTTACTGTAAGTCGCTCTGGATAAGAGCGTCTGCTAAATGACTAAATGTAAGTACTGAGCAGAAGGATATTTAGTATAGTTTTCATTTCATTATTTCTTAAAACATTTGTGCTTAACTTTTTATTTATTTTTATTGTGCTTAAGACTTTACACAGTACTGTACATATATTGTACATATATACTGTATCACGATTTTTTATAAATATATTTTTTATTAAATATGCTACACAAATTATTAGAAGAACATGCTCACACATTGTTATCCCAGGAGGAACAAACCACAGCTTTATCTTCAGGGAGCATCAAGCAGGATGATAAAGCCTTGAAAAGTAAGAACAGTAACAGTTAAATTATGTTGGAACAAGCTACTATAGAGGATACAATTATATAAAATAAATACCATATTGGAGAAGGACATGCTCCGCTGAAATACATTTGACTCTTTGGAAAACATTTTCAGTGTGGAGTCTGTGGAACAAGACAGACCTTTCTTAGCTAATCATGAAGAAAATATTGCAACTTACAGACAATTAATGTCCTTTATTTATTTTTTAACTAGTAATAAAATATCTTACCTTGTGATGTTGTAAAAACAGCTGACCCGTTTTGTGTCACAGTGATACCTGTCACAGCCCTGTATTAACAGATTGTGTTTAAGCATATATTTAAATCATACAAAAAGATCTGCACAACTGATACAAGCCTGATGATTTTCCTTGGCGCATGGTTGGTTTACAATTTTTGTTTGTTACAATTAATTAATTAACTTACAAGTTTCTTGTATTTTTGCTGCAGATACACCTACCTGTTTGGTGTACTATGTTTCACACAATTGTATTCCTAAATAAAGCCAATACCAACCAGGGTTGTAACAAAATAGAACAGGTTGTAGTCTGTTACATAGAAAACTAGAGAGGGTAAAATTTCTGGGGATATTGTAGGGTGTGCTTGCTTGCGTCGGATGCAGAGGGGTCCGTTTTTTTATGACATTTTTACAACTGATATTTCTGTATATTTTATATAAAAATGCATGCTTATTATTTATAAAGATTACATAGATTTAAAAGCATATTTTTTTGGCTGCTCATTTACAACTCAAAATACTAAGAGTGAAGTGTAGAATGAAATAGTTGTCTTCTCATTTCCCCTGCAAGAGGGAATGGTGATTAGCAGCCTCATAGTTGAATCAAAACGAATACATCTGGCAGATCGGTGTAAAAATCGACCTAATGTCTATGACTTAAACGTCCTTTTAAGTTTTTCCCTTTATATTTTCTGGCATTTAGCCTACTCATATTGCATTCATTCATTAATAAAGAATCCCCTTTGAAGATTATTCTAACAACGGCGTTATCGGCAGTAGCTATCTCAGATGGAATCGAGATTCAAACAGTACAATCTGCTAACTGAAAATATGCCCCCAAAAACGTAAATAAGCTTGACATTTATTTAGTGGAAAATCGCTCATTCATGAAAAGCTCACTGGTTGCGATCATTGTCAGTAACGCAAAACGCAAAATGTGATATAGCCATGCGCGCAGATGGCACTAGGGACGGGGGGGACATGTCCCCCCCAGATTCCTAGTGACCCCGATCCATCCCCACCACTCTCGCTAGGCGACAAGCATCAGTTAATAACTGCACAGCTGATTAGGCAACGTTAGCGTTGTTAGCGTGCATTAGCGTGTGTAACGTTGGCCATAAAAAAGTACTAGGCCTACAAAAAAAAAAAAAAAAAAAGGGTATTATGCTTATTTTAACTATTTTTGGAGCCGGCGTATTTACTGAAGCTGCAATAAACATTGCAAATATATCTATACACCCATATATATTATACAAAATAACTAATTGAGTTGGAATCATTTGCTGACAGCTTGGTCCCCCCCAGTTCAAAAATTCCTTCTGCACCCCTGGATATAGCCCTGTTGCCCCGGTAAATTGTACTACTACAGTGTTCGTCTTGGTAGCGATTGTGTTGGTTGAAATCGATTTAACGATTTAAATTAATTATTTTCATGAACAGATTGACAAGTTTAGGCTGTGGCAATGAAGTTCAGGTTAGTAGTAAAGCATATATTGTGCTTATTAAAGTTATGTCTTATGAATTTAGAAGCTTGCTCAGGCTTAAACAGTGTGTCTCACAAAGGGTGTGGGGAACAGGCTGTATTTTGTGTCTTAATCTCTTCATTTCAGAAGCAACCTTGAAACCGGGCTGAGACGGCACCCAAGCAGGTGGGACGCGCCAGCAAGAACAACTCCCTGATGCACGAGAAAGCTCAACCCTCTTTTCATCTTTTTGTTTTACTGCACTGTATAATATATGCTGGGGCAGGGACAGATAGCCAGTTGGACTTCGTGAACCAACCCAAACTCTGTTGCGGGTAAGGAAACGTAGACAACCCCAGAGCTCTGTACTTGTTGATTTCCAACTGCTGTATGAAAGCTGATATTATTGGACCTCTGCGACTCCAGACCACTCTTTCTAGAACACAGACTTGTGTCATTGAATACCATCATTACATATTGGAATAGACACAAAATATTTCAGTCCTTCAGTAGTCAGATAGTTTCACCAATTGGAAGATTTTTGATTTAAGGCAGTGCCGAACATTTTCTGTCGCTGTTTGACTTCCTAAACAGCTGTGGATGTTTTTGTTAGCTACTAGTGTGTCTCGCGTAGGCTACAGCGTTGCAGTGAGCTACACTGGTTTGAAACCACAGGTAATGATAATTTCACCAACAAATCGTTTAATTGTAATCTAATGTCATAATAAATCCTACAACGAAAATGTATTAGTGAGGAATGTTTATTTTAACGATTGAAAACAGACGCATCATAGACCGCTGTAGTATGTGTTGCCCGGCAAACAGAGGTTAATGTCATGATGCTAATGCTTCAGTGAAATAGTAGACTACTGTTTCCGAAAGATGTAGATGTACTTCCTTAATAATGTCAGCTTATATTATATATTACACTTTTGTGTTTCATATCACAAAGTAAAATGAGTAAATAGTTATCACCCTGGCCTCTTTGCTTGTGGCGTTTCTGCAGCTGCCTTGCAGTAAAGCTAGTGTTAGACTAGTTATCTCCCAGAAGTTAAGCTGCTAAACGAATGTTCTGTTAGAGGTAGTCACGCGTGTTTTCGTGACTTTAGTGACGTTAGTCACGTCAGTGACTGTGGCTAGCAAGTTAGCCACCGTTAGCTCCAGTTTTCCCACAAAAACGTAATTCCTACTTAAACCATGCAATGGAACGTAAATAAAAATACAAGCAACTCAATCTCTACCAAGACAAAACTTTTGACACCGCCGTTCTCTATGTAGTCCAAATATTGAGGGATCCTTAGGGGTGCGAAAAGAAACATGAAACATTAAATATATGTGAGAGAACAAAGGTTGTGCCCTTGCCGAAGGCAAAGCACACCCAAATTGTATTTCTCATTGTTACTCACTCTTTGTGAATTTTGTGGCTTGACAGCAGTTTCAGACTTGTTATATTGGTCCAGGTCATTCTTCCGCTTCTTTCTGTCAAGTCTTTAAAGGAAGAGTCCTCACAAATTTAGGCTATGTGACACAACAAAAGCTATCAGTACCTGCCATCCAAAATAGGATAAAACAATGTTTAAATACAAAATCCTACATCTTAATTTAGAATGTTGAAAATACAGATTTTGATGCGTACAGTGTACATTCTATACATTCTCATTTAGCCACCAATCAGCAACCACCAATAGACCTATAAACTGTGGCTAAACATTCCATTGTATTATCCAATTAAGCAGTTTTATGGCTTAGCTAAATCCTGGGTACCTGGAGAGAGGGCTGTGTTGCAGCTGGCTGTCTGAGACATGTTCACCCAAGGGGTGATCCTCTGTGGATGAGGGTTGGTGAACAGCTGCTTTGGAGTTTGACCAAATTCAAGAATCTGTGTCAACATGGCAATCCTTTGATCAGGGTCCATGACGCTTCTCAGAATGAGATGGGTAAAATATAAGTATAGATTGTTAAAAAGTTCTCAACATAAAAACAATGTACAATTAAATCCTTGGTATAAATACTTCTCACTAGATGTTAAGGAAATTGAACATAATACAGTGGACTATGGATTCTGTGCACCATGTTTTAAAACTTCCAAATCGAATTCTATGCAATTGTATGCAATAATCTAATGATGGTTGGTTGTAATCAAGAATATGAAGAATGCTGGCCCACAAAAAAAGTGAAGGGGGATCTCTACGATGAATTGGGTCAAGGAAAGTAGTATAAATAGGTAGATGGTTAGTTATAAACTTTGATACTTTGACTAGGATAAGCAGGTTGTATGAGGATTATTTTTACAAATGCAGATATGTTTGTAATTTCTGGTCTCACTAATGTAGACGGTAGAGTCTTGAAATGGAACAACTGAGCCAAGGTTACCTTATTGAGAAGGCCTTACCTGTCACAATCAATGCTACCCTCGTATGTCAAGGGATGAAACACTGTAAATCAGAAAATATATATTTTTCCCCCCATTACATCACATCGCTATTCTAATAGTTTCTAAGGTGGTTTCTAAATTGAGTATTAACATTTTATTTTGGCCTCATAGCTTTATGATTTTACATGCACTGTTTTACAAAAGTGTTGGCCATTCTGCAAAGTTGTCCCAGGTGAGAATAACGTCTCCTGAAGACTTTAGACTAAGATGCTAACTAAATAAATCAATTATTTTGGGGGCAGTGGCCTTAAATTACTGCAGTTTTTATTCTGAAAACATTTATAAAAGTAAACAAAATAAAGCTCTGAATGTGAAACACAGACATTCATACATGTAATGAATACTATTTGAAGGCTTTTCATCAATTGTAATCTATAAATGCTGTGATTATCCAGGTGTCTCATACCATTGTGAGCCACCACCGCTTCACATCCTCTTTGTTTAAAGCCAAACACCAGGTCAATCCACTCATGCAGGTGTTCTGACACATACTGACTCTCAAATGCTTGACGATTCTTCTGAAGAAAATCACTAGCATCTGCATGAAACATTGAGAGAAATCCTCAGCCATGTTGTCAAGTTGTTGATCATTCATGCAAAATGAAGATTGTTTTCAAGATATTCGGTGTAGATACCTTGTGCCCATGGAGGAAGAACCACTTCTCCAACCCAGCTTCCATCCTGTCTTCTTCCCAAGTTTAGATTCAAACTGTTCACAAGGAAGCTGGTATCATCTCCATAAAAGTCAGGAATCAACTGAAAGAGGTTGACAAAAAGACATGAGAAAATGTTAAAATGAACATGCAGACAAATTTCATTTTGTTCTGTAATCCAAATGCCCTACCTCTTTGAAGTCTGTTGCACCTTCCAAGCAATTTCTCCATGTTTCTCCAATGCTATGAACAAATATAACAGGGTCCAGTAAATGGGCCTAGTAAAGTTGGCTGCAGGAGGTAAATGTGCACAAATGATAATACTACAAATGATAATACTATGTTCAAAAGTTTAGGTTGATGTTGTTGTTCAGCCCTCGTAATTTTCATCCTTTACATTCTCAGTCTGATGTCAAGCATAAAGCATTTTAAATGAATTTCCAATCCACTAGTTGTTTGAATTAGCTTGTTTCAAAGGGATCTATTTATTCAGATCAGTATGAGTAAAGCTTAAAAATATCAGTAGATGGGGAAAACCTATTGGGGAAGTTTAAGTCATAATAAAGTTTAGGACCATTTCGATTGCCCTATTTCTTTGTTTTGATGCAACTGTTTCAACTATGTGAGGCGACCACATATCATATTAGTGCAAGTGTAATCTCTTGCACCAAGGAAAATGAGAAGAGAACCTTGTTTCAATCTACACTTTCACTGTTAGTATTTAAGAAACACATTTGTTTTTTAATCTATCCAGTCTTAATACATATTAGGTATGCATACTTATTTAAAATATGCAGAAATATCAGTTGTAAAATGTAAGTACACCCATGAAAAATCTTGTCTTTCTCAAAATATTAAAATGTAATAAGTTTGGGGGTGATGGTTGAGAAAGAAAACTGCCCCAGCAGCAGCGGCCGCAAGCACATCTCACAATTTCCCCAGAAATTGTACCCTCTCTAGATATAATTTGAGCATTTTCATTCATCATTTAAATATGTAATTATTATTTGAGCATTTCATCAATAATGAGCATTACATTAATAATTTTTACTTGATTAGTAAACAATAGTCTACTTTAACTTACTTAATATAAATCAATTTAATATAAATCAATGTTTTTTATATAACATATCAATTCAAGATTTCAGTACTTGAAGTTCACAGTTTGTTTTTTTATTAGGGCACTAATTTCAGTAGTTTCTAGTTTGTTGAGAATTGTTGTGTTTGCTGATCAAATATGTACTGTACTGTGTGTAATATACTGTAAATACATTATATATTTTCTCCCACTCTCCATCTCTCTCATTTGCTCAGTGTCCCTAACTCTAAAATAGCTGTGTGTAAATGTCTCATCCTAGAGTCAGGTCTCGGATTCAGAAGCCAGTTTATTACATAGACTATAAATGAAGAATTAGGTAATGTAAGTCATGTGGGATGGGTTGATAAATAAAGCAGGTAGTAGGGCTGAACGATTAATTGCATTTGCGATAATATCGCGATGTGACAAAACAAGATTTTGTAATAGCAAAGGCTGCGATTTTACTTTGGTCACGTGACACGCTAAGTAACGCAGTTTGCATACGAAGGATCAACTTTGCACGTTACACTTTACCTTGACCTGTACGATGGCCTCAGGCTCGACAGAGAACTATGGAGAGCTCGTATGGAGAACTATGTTGGGATTTCTGGTACGTCACTTCGGTGGTTTAGATCGTATCTATCTGATAGATCACAATATGTCCACTATGATGGCTGCTCATCCAGGAGCTCCACTGTAAAATACGGAGTACCACAGGGTTCAGTTCTAGGCCCTCTGTTATTTTCTCTCTATATGCTGCCTTTAGGAAACATAATTAGAAGCTCTGGGGTAAATTTTCACTGTTATGCAGATGATACTCAGCTATATATGTCTATAAAGTCTGGAGAATTTCCACATGCTATGGAAAAATGTGTTTTTAGGTTGAGAGCTTGGATGACTGCAAATTTCCTTCTTCTAAATTCGGATAAAACCGAGGTTCAAATTTTCGGTCCTAAAAAATATAGAAATAATTTTCCCAATCTGACCTTAGACCTAGACGGTGTCAAAGTCTCTCAAAGCCAGCTAGTAAAAAATTTAGGAGTCACAATGGACCCAGACCTTTCGTTTGAGTACCATATTAAGCAAATTACCAGAACTGCATTTTTCCATCTACGTAATATTGCCAAAATACGAACATTTCTCTCAAAGGATGATGCCGAAAAACGAATACATGCATTTGTTACGTCCCGATTGGACAATTGCAATGTGTTGTTCTCTGGCCTCCCAATTACCCACCTAAAAAATTTACAGCGGGTGCAAAATCCTGCTGCTAGACTATTGACCAGATCAAGAAAGTTTGATCACATAACATCTACTCTTGTCTCTCTACACTGGCTCCCTATCCAAGCCAGAGCTGACTTCAAAGTTCTACTACTAACATACAAATCTCTGCATGGATTGGCACCACTGTACCTCTCCGGTCTCCTTGCACCCTATTGCCCCGCAAGGACACTTAGATCTCAAGATGCCGGCTATCTGGTGGTTCCCAAAGTTAAGAAAAAAACAGCTGGAGGTAGGGCGTTCTCATATAGAGCACCTCTTCTCTGGAACAAATTACCCGTCTCAATTAAGGAGTCTGATACTGTTTCGACATTTAAAATTAGGTTAAAAACGTTATTGTTTAGTCAATTCTACGACTGTTAAAGGTAAGTATGTTACTAGTTGGAGGCAACGGGGACGGGTTGCTTCCATCCTTATTCTATAAGTATAACTTATTTTAGAGTTCTCTTCCCCTGGAACAGATTTCATGTTCCAAATGGGGGGGGCTGTCGCTGTCTTGGTGTGTGGGGTTGCATCAAATTCCCCTTTTTTGCTCCGTTAAATTTCTGCACCAGTCCACACTTGACCGGTGGGGATCTCATTCTATTATGACTGTAACTGTTAGCTGCTCCTGGCATTCTCTAATCCCTGCTCTCCTCTCTCTGTCCCCCCCCACACACATCCCTTGTGGTGTGGGGGGTTTGAGTTGTCAGCACCTGCCTGGTCGTCGGTCAGCCAACGCTGGACCTGGTCGCGAGTCTCCCGGTCCTGTCCTACATCTATAAAGTTGAACAATGGATTTTGGTGTTTTAAAAACCCACCGACACTGTATGACTATGTTTAGCCTGTGTTCTGCTCCTCTTTCTCACCAACCGTCTCTGGAGGAGGGGATCCCTCTTTGAATTGCTCCTCCCAAGGTTTCTTCCATTTTTTCTCCCGTTGAGAGTTTTTTGGGAGTTTTTCCTTGTCTTCCTTGAGGGTTTAGGTTGGTTGAGGGGCAGTTCTATGGGCATATGTGAAGCCCTCTGTGACATGCTTGCGTGTAAAAAGGGCTATACAAATACATTTGATTTGATTTGACAGAACCTGACACTACAGACACTTTGCCAATTTTGCCTTTAAAAAAGATGCTGCGCAGTGTCAAGTATTGTGCAAAACCTGCCTGGCTAACGTTGCTACCTCACGGGGCAACACTACCAACCTAATTCGGCCCTAAAAAACACCACAAAGCCATGTACGATGCATAGCTAAAATGCTGAACACCAGTGTGTCAAATAAGCCAAATAACACCCGACAGGATCACTGATCAAAATGTTTCAAAGCCTAACTCCATATTAATGTACTACTAAATTACTCAAGCAGTAACAGCGTTCATCACGAAAAATATGAGGCCCCTCGGTGATACACATACGGTAGGATCACTATGGCTGACCGTGCCATACTGTTTCTGTTAGGCTACTGACTGGATCAGAAATGTTCAGACAGTGTTTCTTTTTCTTCTAAGATTTAACCTTTAGATGCGTGAGTTCTAAATATTTCCCACTGTCTCCACAGCGCAAGTTATTTTTACGAAATGGTAGCTAACTAGCTAGCTTTAGTTAAGAAACTGCAACTAAAGCGTATACGTTTCTAGTTTAGCTTTGATTTACCAAAATATTTTCTATGAGGTAGGCTACAGGCGGTATGTTCTCCTTAGTTTTTCTGAACTTTGTGTGTTATGTTGCTGACTGGAGATCAGTAGGCTAGTATATATCTATATTAATAATAGGCCTACATCATATAATAATTGCATATTAAATCGCAATTGCAAATTAATCGTGATCATGTTATTTTCTGAAATCGTTCAGCCCTAGCAGGCAGACAGGCATTCATACTGTTTGATTGATTGTTAGAATAGGCAAAAGAAGTGACCTAAGTCAGAGGTTCTGAAACTTTTAAGACCACCTCTCATCAAACCATAACATCAAAGGCCCCTACAATTCTAAAAACATCCAGTCAGCAGCAGTTCAACTTGATTGATAGGACAATCCCACGACTGATGTTGGCTTCTGCAGAAGGAGATAGATGTAGAGGACTGATTGAGTGGAAGGTCACCCCTCTCCATTTGAAGCCATCAATTTTCAGAAATTCTAACGCCGGGGACACACTGGCTGCAAAGCGCCTGGACACACCGCGCAGCGCCATGATCGGCTACGACTGAGCAAAAACTGTTCACACCAGACGCGCATTTCTCCGTGCCGGTCACCAAGCCTTTCTGCTACTCTGAGCTTTCCTTTACGCTGACATGGTACTGTAGCGGGGTTTGCTCGTTTAAGATTAGCAATACTTAATTTATAATAAAGTATGTAGTTCTTGGGGGCACCACCTCTTATTGTTAAAGGGATAGAGGAAACCTTATTGAATAATATTGAAATAATAGCCTTCGTAATAATCAGTCTAATCTTAAGTAGTGAATTCTATGAAAGTAGAGCAGATCAGATAACGGGAGTGATACGCGAGGATTATACACAATGATTTATTTAGGAGAATGTAATTATAATGAACAAATACCAGATAAGTTATGGGTTAGTCAGAGTAGTACAGTGGCTGTATGCAAATGAGGGCGAGCAACACAATGGCTGTGTAGAGCGCGTGTGAAGGGGGAAGGGAGAGAGAGAGAGGGGTAGAGAGGGACAGGTAGGCCTTTGGGGTAACAATGGACGAGCAAGGGTAACTGACTTAGCAAGGGTTAAGTTAACTAATTTGTAAAATACAATCAAACATCAACAATTTAATCACAACATGCCAATATATCACAAGTAAGAAATATTGCAAATCGTAGTTACTTTTGTCGGTTTGAAGAAAGAGTCAAAGGTTCGTTATGTCCAACGAATAGAAAGCGGAATCTCTCGTCAAAGTTCCGGGCGCTCAGTGAATGTGCCAATTGAGAGGAATAGGTTAGAGAGTGACCGGTTCACCTCAGTTTAATCCTACGAACAAGCCGGGGTGATTGTACGTTTGGGGGTTTTATACTCCAAAGAACAAGGGGGGGTCCCCGTGAAGGTGACCTCTTTCATTGGTCAGTTTCCCCCCACCTGGGCGTCGTCCTGAGATCTGCCTAGGTGTGAAGTAGCTGTACCTTTTGAGTTCCGTTATTTCAACTGTCCATGGAATGCTTAAACTTCAGAATATAACAATACAACATTCATAAATGGTTTTGTTAGTATGGTACAATCGTTTTGATATCAAGATTGGCTGACTTAACTATCCTTGAAGGGAAGTTATAATCAAACCTCAATTAAACAACGTTCTAAGTAAATGAGAAAAACACACATTATAACACATCAACTACTGTCATTGAAATAGTGTCCATGAGCCATGTAGTCCTTGAGAATATGTTTGTAAATCCACATAAGAAAGTTCTTCCTTATAAATCCTTTGTCTGATACTGTGGGCCGTGTGGCCTCTGTTTCTGACCCCATGCTGGGCCAGAAGCTTTGAAGCTTCTCCTCTGGGAGAAGGACAAAGGGGGAAGACCCTCTCCTTGTCGGGGGTAGGAGAAGGTGTGATGGTACCGTGTTTTGTCTGTGGACTGTGCTACAGTACATAAACATGGCATTGGCTATATCCCAGCATTGATCCTTTTCTACGTTGTAATTTTTTGCTGGGGGGTCATACAACTCCCTGTGCTTTTCAACTTCGAGAATTCATTTGATGCTGATTTTAGAAATCGACTTGGGGGTTCTCTCTCGGTAGGATGTCTGCACGCGTGTGTGTTGTGTGCAACGCGTGACAACTCGTTTCTCTCAAACAAACAAAACAACTACGGGCATGCTAGCTCAACGGATCAATCCGTTTATTTTTATTCGTTTTCATCAGGGTAACCACATGTAAAGGACGTTCGTTACCAACATTGTGTAATTATGAAGTCTACAACCTTACAAATGTTCACCGTAGTCTACAATTAATGGAATAAAATCTTAACATGTTTGGTAAATGGTAAATTTACTTTGTAAAGTTGTGAAGTCGGAATTTAAGAGTTTTAGAAAAGAAAAGGGGTAATTTCATAGTCAGGTGGCTGAGCGGTGAGGGAATCGGGCTAGTAATCCGAAGGTTGCCAGTTCGATTCCCGGTCATGCAAACTGACGTTGTGTCCTTGGGCAAGGCACTTCACCCTACTTGCCTCGGGGGAATGTCCCTGTACTTACTGTAAGTCGCTCTGGATAAGAGTGTCTGCTAAATGACTAAATGTAAATGTAATTTTGTTTTTATTTTCCTTCATTGGTTATTGTTGGTTCAATGTGGTCAAATATGGATTGTAATTTGAACATGAATAGGGCTAACGATGGTCTGGGGGCAGAATGAACCTATCCAAACATGGATTACATGAAACAAAAGTATGGTAACGATAGTTTGTTGCAAATTCAGATATGGATTGATAAATGTGGGTTTCCGAGTGTCGGGTCGTTTTGTTTTAAGGACCTTATTGAATTACGAAAAAAGCTTGTGCAGAGAGAAATTGATACACGATTTGAGAAAAAAAAGAAAATAATAGCTTTAAGCCTGGGCTTTTTCTGATTGGATGGAGGCAGGTAGAGTTAGAGATAAAGAAATATTAGAACAGAATAGTGTGGTAAATTGTTCATTTATTTCCCCAAAATGCTAGATTCACGATTCTGATTTTCTGGATGGTATGGAAACAACGGTGCGTGTCTCGATTAAATCAGACAAGGTTTTGCCGGGAAACTAAGAACAGACTACGAACGCAAGGTTAGACATTTATCATACCTTTACGACTCAGGCATCTTCTGACAGACGGTTCCGAGAACGTCTTTTGCAAGATAGCTTGTAGTTAGGGACTGGGTCAAAATTACCCATACAATTTTGAACAATTATGACTTTTATAATGATTTTATGACTATAAAACCTCACACAAAAAGCAGAGTATCCCAACAATGTCTGGTATACTTCCACACCCTTCACTTTTTCAATAATGTTTTTAAAAGAATGATAGAAAATTGCTAATCTCTGAAAATAGCATGAAATCTTCACTAATATCAATAACTTTTCCAGATTTCAAATATACACCAGATTATTCTAATAATGTCTGGCATACTTCCACACCCTTTACTTTTTCAATAAGGTTTTGAATAAAATTCCAATTAATTGCTAATCTCTGAAAATAGCATGAAATCCTCGCTAATCTCAATATATTTGTCAACATTTATTTTTTTAAATCTCAAATACACACCAGATTATTGTAATAATGTCTGGCCTACTTCCACACCCTTTACCTTTTCAATAATGTTTTTAAAAGAATGATAGAAAATTGCTAATCTATGAAAATAGCTTGAAATCTTAATAATTTTTCCAGATTTGTGTCAAAAAATCTCAAATATACACCAGATTATTCTAATAATGTCTGGCCTACTTCCACACCCTTTACGTTTTCAATAAAGTTTTGAATACAATTCCAATTAATTGCTAATCTCTGAAGATAGCATGAAATCCTCGCTAATCTCAATATCTTTTTCAAACTTGTGTCAAAAAATCTCAAATATACACGAGATTATTCTAATAATGTCTGCCCTACTTCCACACCCTTTACTTTTTCAATAACGTTTTTAATAAAATTCCAATTAATCGCTAATCTATGAAAATAGCATGAAATCCTCGCTAATCTCAATATATTTTTCAAACTTGTCTCGAAAAATCTCAAATACACACCAGATTATTCTAATAATGTCTGGCCTACTTCCACACCCTTTACTTTTTAAATAAAACTTTTTTTCAAATGATAGAAAATCGCTAATCTCTGAAAGTAGCATGAAATCCTTGCTAATCTCAATATCTTTTTCAAACTTGTGTCAAAAAATCTCAAATATACACCAGATTATTCTAATAATGTCTGGCCTAATTCCACACCCTTTACTTTTCCAATAAAGTTTTGAATACAATTCCAATTAATTGCTAATCTATGAAAATAGCATGAAATCCTCGCTAATCTCAATATCTTTTTCAAACTTGTTTCAAAAAATCTCAAATATGGAGAAGGTATGGAAATTTATTATGTTCACCTGTGAAGCAAATTGCTGTTACTAAAGCAACTTGCTGTATGGAAATGTGGGGCTCACTCTAACAATGCTAATTATTTCACAGGGAAATGCTAGTGCTGACACTAGTTGGAGCAGTTTCTGGATTGCCTGCATGCAATGATGTAATACGTTTTGATGATTGACATATGTTTACAGAAAGTGACGACGAGAGGGTGTTACCATGTCCGGATAAGCCTAACTTGACAAATTTAAGTTTACAGGACTCTTTCGAGGCAAATTGTTACGTGACTTTGATACAATATTTGTCACGGATTCTTTAAGGGAAGCGCAGGCTTCTTAGAAAGGATGAGGTGACAGTTAGGGATTTATGACTGACTGAGCCAAAAGGAAAGTGACGTAGGGGGTTTTATAGTTTTATGACATTAGTATAAGACTGAGGGGTTTGATGTAATACTGTTGAGTTGAAAATATTGGAATGTATTTGACCCAGAGTGAGAATGTTGTTTTTGTTTGAGTATATTTTACAAGATTTACAGAATACAGCGGAAAGATGGAGAAAGGAATGGAGAAATAGAGATTCGAACTTGGGCTAAACCACAGGAAAATGCGTTTTGGATAAAGGAAGGATATGAGAATAAAAATGGAGGTTGTATGGTCCGCATAAAACATTTATCTTGATATTTTGCTCAGTTAACAAATGGAAAAATCATGCCTCTAAAGTTTGTATGATATCAAGTATGCATCAATTTTGGCATACAAGGGGATTTGTAATGTATGCATAGTCGTTTTGTCAGTGCTTCATATGTGGGACAAGTAATATGGGAAAAGGAATTCAAACACGATAAGCTTCACAGTTAAGGTTAGAGAAACCATGTGAGTATTGATAGACGGAATTTGTAGAATTACATTTTGGAGAAGTGATACTGTTCAAATGATTGTTGATGGTTTTTAGATGGGAAGAAGTTTTAGACTTCTCAGGCAGATTTGGGGTCAATGGTCAAGCTTTTGTTAATTTAGATTATACTTACATGGGATTTTTCTTTGAGAATATGTAATGATAATGGGTCACACTTGGTTAAGGAAGCTTTAAAGTTTGGAAGTTATTTTGGTGTTGATAGATGAGAGAACTGGACCTTGAAGACTAAGTCAGACGACAAGAAGTCAGTTACCTTTAACTGACCTCTGTGAGAATGTAACTGACCTCTGTGAGAATGTAATTGTTTATCACTGTGCAACCTTTTGTAGTCTACTTTCTGTGAGATTCACAGGCAGGTGAAAGAGATGTGGTGAAAGGAGTTGAGAAAGAAAATCTTGGACGGATCCGGGGTGGACGGGGTCATTCCAAATTCTCCTGACTACAAATTCAGCTGTGATAATCGAGGGGAGAGCATAGTGGGTTCATGCAGGTCTCTGCAAGCGTGCAGCTGGTCTGGCGGCGGAAGGAGAGGACACGCGTTCTGCGTTGAACCAAGGAAGATTCAGAGTCTGTGCGTATAGTACAGTTTGTTTTGGAAGTTGCTGTGAGCAATTTGATCGTTGTTTGCAACTTGATCGACTAGACTGCATTGCCTACGAGAAGAATACACAGTCTACTGAAGATGATAATCATGGACATCACACAACCATGGCATCCGTTTCCGAACCTGTACTTTGTTGTGGTATAGGAACAATAAGATTTATCTTTGGGAATGTTGTTACTTATAGTGTGTATTAACAATTCTATTGATGCTATGATTATGTAATGGTTTCAACTGTTCCACCGATAATAATGCGATTGCTGAACAAACTAGAGGGGGATGTGAATGATAGTATGAATTCAGATTTACAGATGAAGATATTCATGTGTAATGTGTTTGCTTCTGATGTTCTAAATGTAGGGGTCTGTCTAGATTGATGGGAATACATTTGCTTTATATATGTCTGTATTCGGTATGGATGCCTTTTACTGAGTTTTATTACGTGCTTGGGTTTGATGGTTATTCTCGTTCTTACCTATAGACGGCTCTAAGTTTAGATGTGTGGAATGTTGTTAAAAAAAAGAGGGGCAATGTGGAGGACATTTTGGGCTTATGTATGTAAAAGTAATGTGTATGTGATGTTCGGGACCACTCTTCCGAACGACCTGTAGCTTACATGTCCTTCGTTATGACGGGTCCAGGGTACTCTGTAAACTTATGTTTTGTGCAAACTAAATAAATTGTATTGAACCGCCATCTTGACTATTCAAACTACACGGCACCGTCAGAATTTTCCTTCACAGAACTCATCCCAGCCCCTTCACTGTGATTGGTCCCAGCCCCTTCACTGTAATTGGTCCTCCTCCGCTTAACACACCGGAGTTCGTAGTAACTTATAAGGAATTTGCTTTTACAATCGATTATCAGCTAACAGAATGACAATATAAAGTGGATATACTTTCAGAATAGATAAGTGAATTTAGTTACATAAATGAATGTGTTTACTGATGTCAAAACTGCCTGCACATTGCAACGAGCGCTGTACGGTGAATTATGACAACTGGCTCAACCATTGTGCATGTAATGACTTCTGTTATGAACTAAATGTTTAGATGTTTGTGGTGGTAAGACAATTTAACAGAGAAACAAAATAGTACATTTTGATCAACATAAGCAATGTATTACGTAGAAAACAGCAGACAAATGAAGGCTACATAACCATTTGCATGAATGTAGGCTACCACAGCATTGGCAATTTGATTAGAATAGATTATGTTGAGGTTGAACAAGTACTTCAAGAGAATTTCAATTGTGATCTGAGAAATATAGGAACCAAAACCGCTGATAAGAACTGTCATCACCAGCTGCATCACGGGCACTGCACTATCTATAAGTCCAGACATCTGTGTGTGTCACCGACATCATCTATAATTCCAGGAATCTGTATTCCTGTGCCACCAATTTTATCATGGGCACAATGCACTGTGTGTGTGTGTGTTTTACGTTCAAAGACTCTAAGAGACACATATTGTATCAGAATGGTTCTAAGAATATGGCAGTGATTTAAGTGTACTTCAGTGGCCTTCCTGACAGAGCATCTTTGGGAAGAAATGAAGAAACAGGCTAAAATGTACCACCGTCTGCAATAAATACATGATGCCATTATGACAGTATGTTATATCACCATTGCAGAATGTTTTGGACACCTTGTAATTTAGGCTAATCTGGAAACAAAACAGATTACAACCTGGCACTAGATGGGTGTACCTAATAAACTGGTGTTTAGTCAGCTAATGATCTTTTCATAGGTAAAATATCTGTGTTATGTTGACTGTAACTAAGTGTTATGGAGGTGTCACACGTTATAAGCAATAAACATAAATGAAATATAGTAATGATGCCATAATATGAAACGTCAGCAAATAAACATAATAGGCTGGGATTTTACAAACACAAAAATGATATTTAAATCATAGTTAGCAATTACTAACTTATTAAACATGCGGTCTGCGTTGTCGTAGCGGCCATTTTGTAGACACAGCATGTGCTCTGGAGCTGAAAGTGTGAAAATTATGAGTTGTGTAAGTAACTATGTAGGTAACTTATTAAAGAAAACAAATATTTCAATGGAGCCCATTTTTGAAATAGGCAATACTGATATCAAAATGTACTATTAACACAAAAAACTACACATGCTTTACTAAATCATTTGGCAACAACATGTAATCAAACTATTGTCAAATACTTTGCAAAATAAAATACTTACCCACTCTCACCAAGTAGAATAGCACATAGCCAGGAGAGGAGTAATGACTGCCATACATAAAACGGGGTTCAGGCATGTCTTTGTACCGCATCTATAAAAGAAGACACCAATTACTTCTTACCACATAAAGGCCATATTACAGATTAAACTTATTTTAGGATGGGAGCAGTGGCCCGTGATGTGTAAGTAAAATAAGGAGACAGAGTGCAGTCCAGGGATTGAAATAAACTTTTTTACTTGGTGGCACTGGTGCTCCCAATTTAGGAGTTAGGAGCAACAGCAAAAATGTAGGAGCATCCACCGAATATTAAGAATCACCACAACTACAATTTGTATGTAACCCCTTTCTAGTGGTTTTCTGACACACCAGTCACACTCATAACATAAACAGGATCCTGGGTTTCCAGCTAAAGGATGATTTGACTAGTCAAATCTGTTTACCAACTAGAGCTAGAGAATTCAGAGCTTAGTAGGCTAACAACCAGATAATAATGTTATGTTACTTAGCGCGGTGCCTTCACTGAAGAATTACTTAAACAGTGTTCCTAAAAAAAAATCAAAAACTCCCCAGACCTATTCTTAAAGTGTTACATTCCTTAACTAATGACAGATACAGTTTATACTAACTAAAACACTTTACAACCATGTAACGAGACCTAAATCATAACAACATTTATTGCTCCCTTGTTGGTAAACTTTTACAAGGATTTTGGTTGAATATGAATTCAGAAACAACAACAATCACATACAGTCCACTTATCAAACATCAAATGTACATATCAAAGTGTAAACCATTTTCTTATATACTCATGAAAATGAACTGAATACATAGCAGTGACGTGCAGTCAGGGTAGGCACTGCCTACCCTGCCAAAATTCAAACGTTAAAATGTTTATTAAATCATTTTATTTAATAAACTTGTATTTGTATTTTTACTGATTATTCTTGTGATTTATATATGCAATCTGTGTGTTATTCCAATTGTTTAGACGTTACGATAACAAATGTAGCAGTTACGCATAATCAAATACAAAAAAATGGTAGAATAAGCAGTGCTTTTACTGTCCATTCATTGTGGACGACAAGCGAAAAACTGCGTACTTCGATCGTGTATTATTCAACATGTACGCCGAAAAGCACAACTCTGCTGTGCCTTTGCACGTAAATGTTATGCCAGTAATCATCTACGTTACGTATCAAACATGGACCAATTAAAATCGAGATATTACTGGACATTTGCGCAGCTAACGTCATTACATTGTAAGCGTAATCCCCGCAAAAAAAGTCAAAATGACAGCAGCGGTGTCTGCCGATATCACAGAGTTGAGGAATTTCTCCTAGCTCGATTTTATTCAAAAAAGGAGTTAATAGCAAGAGGGAGGTCTACGCCAGACTTAGATGGACTACTGCAGCAAAAGGGACAACATGTTTTCGATCGTTTCAAACAGACTGGTATGGAAAAAAAGATTGGCTATTTGGCTGTGCTAACAGTCAGCGGCTTGTGACGTTAGTGACGTTAGTCACGTCAATGACTGTGGCTAGCAAGTTAGCCACCATTAGCTTCACTTTTCGCCACAAAAACGTCATTCCTACTTAAACCATGCAATGGAACGTAAATAAAAATACAAGCAAATCAATCGCTACCAAAACTTTTGACACCGACGTTTTCTATGTAGTCCAAATATTGAGGGATCCTTAGGGTTGCGAAAAGAAACATGAAACATTAAATAAACTCCTCAAAAAAAGTTCGGAAATGTTTTTTTCGGTCAACTATTCCTACCCTTCAATAATACCAATTGGTATTGTATTGTATATAGTTGGAAAGCCTGATTAGTCACCTTTACAACGAGGTACAACTGAGGTAAACACAGCGTAGTAATGGCCACCTTCGGTGTTTACAGGAGCTACCCTTAATTACAATTTCCGATGTACACCGTATTGCCAAACGGACGTCCAGAGCCCCGAGTACTCTGTTAGACAAGGTATTTAAGTTTTACGCCTCCTCATTTATTCATAATTATAAAGGTATGTAATATATGTAGCTTTTGCTAATGGCATCGGATATAGCGATGGTGTTAGCCTAGCTAACTATCAGTAGTTAGTTTAGACTTTTATTATTGCTCGCAGACGATTAGAACAGTCAAACGAAGACTGCATTTTAGCGATGGGGTTATAGTACCAACAGTATAATTACTACGATGTCCTGTGTGTTTATGTAATCCATCTGACTGTAGGTCTAATGTGTCGACTGTAGGTCTAATGTAGACTGCTGTTCTGGCAGGTGTTTCAGATTTCTAAAATATTGTTAGAATAATGATAAAAGTACTGAATGGATGAATGCTGTATCTTCTTGTCCACCAGTTTCAAACAAAGACAGGTTGACCGGTACTATCAGTGTCAGAGCAGCTTGTCACAGGTCCATGCAGAAGAATAAAAAAACCACACAGCTTGAGAGTAGGCTAATGTTTAGGGATGGGTTTGGGTATTCTGTTCAAATTTGCAGTCTGTTCCAGTTCAATGACTGCAGCATAGCATGCGTTCATCATGCGTACATTACAACTGCTTTCATTTGACCATGAGCATGTTCTCGACTATGTAAACATTCTTCTGAGACACTTGATAAATGGCTATAGTCTACCTGTTAGTGGAGAAGTAAGGTAATTGGGGCAAAGTTGATTGACAGTAAATCTTTCTATTGCAACGTATTCGGTATGGTATACCTCACCTCGTATTGTAATAGATTTGTAGGAAACCCTTTGTCAACAAACTTACCCCAGCAACTTTACTAGGCCAATTCTTAATTCAGCGGTATCTGAATAGTAGCAAAATTCACTTCAAAAACACTTCAAAGGATACATCAGTATCAATGTTTGTCTAATTGTCTTTTTGTGTATTTTACACAGATAGTGCTACGTGATTCAGAACCTGTCGTCATGAACCTCCAAGTCAGTGTTCGTGCAAAGCTGGCACAGCAGTGTGTAATGACACTGCTGCACTAATCTTTCAGACAGCTCATTACTCAGAGCTCAATGTCCAGGTTGTCCCCCCTGTTCATGCCTGCACAGAAACTGAACAACAATAGCACAAGCCCAGAACTACAGTAAGGGTTGAGGCAAATGTACTGTATATGTATGTAAGAGTTAGGCAATGCATGCAGCAATTAAAATTGAAAATTGCTAAAAGAAAGTATTGTGATCTAAGGTCAGAAGCATTTTGAGGTGCAGCGTAATATAGTGGAGACTCAGTTTATTTTCCGTGCGGTAAATGGGACTGCACCCGACTACATCAAGTCTCTCCTCCAGCCTTACACCCCCACCCGCCAACGACGGTCTTCTTCTGACAACCGTCTGGTAGTCCCACCGCTCAAGAGTGCCCGGTCCCAACACAAGCTCTTCTCCTGTCTGGCCCCCCAATGGTGGAATCAATTCCCCACCTCCATCAGAGACACTGACTGTCTCCCCACATTCAAGAAAAGGCTCAAGACGCACTTGTTCCGGTACTTAGGAATGATTGGCTGGACCTGATGTTAGTTTCCTCCAGGATCACAATGACTCCTATTGAGAGACTTGTTGCTCTTGTTGGTTAGTTGTAACTGACTTAAAGTTATTGTACTCGCTGTGAATTATATTATTGTTGCTTGCTTTTTATACAGGTACATACTTGCACTTCTGAAGTTCATGTTGTTTAATTGTAACTTGTCTAAACATGCTCTTATGGTTCTTCCCTTTGGGACTTATTTGGTTTTTCACAATGTATGCTTCATGTTTTGGCTATCCGCAATGTTTGGGGCTATCTCGTTGTTATGATCAGTGACCTAGGCACTTTTGTAAAGGTCTCTCTTGGAAGTCGCTTTGGATAAAAGTGTCTGCTAAATGCATAAATGTAACTATCCCTCCAAAGTCAACAGCTGCAAAGTTCCATGGTCTTCGGGTCTTTTACCAAATGATGGAGTGGAAAGGGGGAAGTGAACGTATGGACCAAAAGACTGGGGGTGGCATGTTTTGGACGGGAGGTTTATGCCAATAATGACCATCAGGTCATTGGCAGAAGGATGATTGGATGAAGATTGGGACGATGTATTTGTCATATGAATGGTGTTTCTGCCTATTCAAATTAGAGCATATTCAATAAGTGTGGAGCTCATGTGCATATTCAAATTAATTTCAAAAGAAACTTGTAATACAAAAAAAGTTACTTTTCATGTATATTTTTACTATGTTAAGTTTTATTGTGGTAGGAGTAAAGGAAAAAATTAAGCCTATTTGGGTGTATTTTGGGCATATTCGATTCGTGTATAGCTCATTTGCATATTAACATTCATTTTTAAAGAACTTGTAATACAAAACATTTTACTTTTAATGGGTAGTTTCAGTGTGTAAAGTTTCATTTTGATCGGAGTAAAGGGAAAAAAATAGCCCCATTGGGGTGTAATGTTGCCTGGCCTTATTGGCACACATCTCGGATTGATGAGAATTTAACATATTTCCTCAACTAGGATTTCTTAGGACTTTTAGTATGTTGTTCTGGACACCTCATAGAAATGATCTAAGCTGCAAAAAAAAAAAAAAAACTGTCGTAAAACGCTACTTTGCCTGGATTAATAGTAACAAAGTTACATACTAGCTAGTTATAACAGTTACACAGAAAGAGACACAATATGACAACGAAGTCCAAGTGGACTCAAAGAACGCAGTGTTCGGCAATCAACTGCCAATGTGACAGTATTTATGCCTTTCATCGTTTTCCCAAAGGCCCTGACAGGTAAATGTTGTCGGTAGCGTAATCTTATGCACCTGCTAACTTTAACGTTTTTTTTGTCTAGTAGTAGGCTAGTAAACGTAATTCCTTCTATGAACTGCAGGTCCTAGCCATAGAAACCAGAATAATGATTTATATGGATATGACAGTAAATTAAAATGAGATTCTTAAATTAATTTGCTGAATTCATATATTTCATTGATAACTTATTTGTGTATGTACTGTAGGCTAACGTTGTAATGTGTAGAGCTAGCGTTAGGTTACCTCCTGGGAAACGGTCTAACGTTAGGCTATTATAACGTTATATAAACTCATCACTTTATTCGTACTTGTCACACTTAGCCTAATGTACAGAGTAATATAATTTATAAAATGCTTGAACTTCTCTGCCAATATAAGTTATTTGCATCACCTAGCGCTGCAGATGTGTACGGAAGTGAGAAGCGGAAACGATTACATCTGTTTTCCGGTTCGAACGCTGGGCGCTCCGCATAACCCCTAACCACCTTTCCCAGAAATGGACCAAATGTGTCCAAATGAAATATAAGTTTGTCTCTTACATGAAAACAATATCACATTAGACTGTCACACTAACATTTTACCAACAAATAATCCATATGTGACAGTTGAAATTAAACATAATGACACCTTTGTCTTTCTAACCAAGCTTGGATACTAAATTAATTGGGGTCAGTCGTCACGTTGGTGCACATTGTAGAATCCAATAGTAGTGAGTGAACCGTGTCCGTCGGCTAACTCAATAGTTATCGAAGGCTGATGTTACACAGTCCCATATCGCTGTCCTTCACTAGCTTTACTTTCTCTGTCAAATTACTCACACAACCTTGACCCAAAGATGGCAAAACTCTCGCCAACACACACCAAGCAGTAAAAATTATGTCCAGTCCAGGAGAGCCACATGCGATGTAGGCTATCCTCGCTCTTCGATATTCGTTGTCCTTGTGGCCGGAAAACACAGCTTCAGAAAACACTTTCTTTTCTCAGACTAATGTAGATTAAACAAATATCCTGCACATACAATTCTTAACTGCCTTACAATACTTGGGCCAACTAACAGTTTAAGTCTCCAAACGTGTGTTCTTAGCCGAGCAGCCAAAGTTTGACCGTCAAGATGAAGTTTGATTGGTTATGAAACGTTGGATAGAACGGTGGATCGGTCACTGTATCAGCTCACAGAAGACACGTACTGTGTAGTAGGCTTATGAGCAAGCATTTTGTAAATAAATGAAAACAGGTCGCACCATGACGATTATTTGCACTCGCACAAATGCTCTCAAATATATTTTGAGGTGCCACAGAGTGCCACAGACACAATTTCGGAAGCATATGCGATCCAAATTTCAAGCCCTGCTATTCCTCAGTGGTGTGAGGAAACCGGTACACAATAACTGACCAGTAAAAAAATACTTATTTTATGCAGTATTTAGATTTAGAATACAATCCATTTACAGACTACACGGCGTAACCAAAGATCAGAAGTTTCCTCTTCTCACCGTCACTTTGGACGAGTTATGTTTGTTATTGGAAGGGTATTACCACTGAGGCTACCCAAGGCTGAGATGCGGCAGCCAGAGTTCGACATGGATGATTAGACGGGGCCAAGACCCTGGACAGCGGTCCACACGTAAGAGTAAAAGCTTTTTCCGGAGCTTTTTCAGGTCATGGAAGGAGAAGCACCGCACGGTAGGAATCCAATCACCCTTTTTCTGTCTGGGGTCACAAGATGACCGGATTCTGCAGTGAAGTTCCAGAGTTGGTGTTATTTATTTAAGAAATGTTTATAAAGTTTGTAGAGGGCAGTGAGCCTGTGGATGGTGCTAGGTGTTCTGATAAGTATGAGGAGAGTACAGAGGTGTCCCTTTTAATCTTCTGATGATTTACTGAAACATGGGACTGGACCCAAATACTTGGCTATTTGGATCTTTATTTTTTGGGGAAGAATTTTTTTTGTGATTAGACAGTAAATGTGTGTGGACTGACATCCCTCTCATTCACAGCAGAGATCGCCACGCTTTAGTTCACCACGGCTGTGAAACGGAAGAACAAATGCAGTAGACCTCAGTGATGACACTTTAAATTGAGTGATGACAAAAAGGTATCGGTGGCACAACATGCATAAAAAAACACTTTAATCCTGTACAAGTCTATTGTTTGACGATAAACAAGCAAACAATTTTGCAAAAAATAGCTATCTTAGCTTAGCTAATGTCTGTTTTTTTGTTGCAATGATGATTTAAATGTATCCGCCGTCCATGCTGCATTCATATTTTCTTCTGAGCATTGATAGGACAAGTGCCATGACCCCTGGTGGTAAATACTATTACAGTTCCCGTTATCCATGGTTCCATTGCTAAGCGCAACTCAATGCATTTAAATGCATCAACTCAGTGCAGTTCTCGTTTCTTCGTCACTTAGTGCAGCTCAACATGGTGGTGAATGCGTGTATATATTTATATTTATTTCTTACTAATCATTCATCCAAACACTGTCACACATAAAACTGCACGTCCTTGGGTCCTGAGCCACACACCTGCTGATTTTTAAAGTGCCCGTTTCTCGAGAGGATCAAATCTCAAATACACATGCACACCGATTCCTGCCTTTATGGTTCAAAGCTAGACACTTGATGGTGAATGCTCTCCAGGTGGTGATGGAGGCCCTTGAAACAGCTTGAATTTCTAACCTCTCAACCATCCTGATTCTCCTCAACCTGTCTGCAGCCTTTGACACGGTCAACCACCAGCTTCTCATCTCCACACTGGCTAAAATGGGCATTTCTAGAACTGCTCCCTCCTGGATCAGGTGCTACTTCTAGGTCAGTAAAAAAAGGGTCGACTTTAGCATCCTGCCCCTTTGCTATGGGAGTAACACAGGGAACTGTGCTGAGACCCCTTCTTGCATATTTTATATGATATCCCGTTATAGCACTGTCTTGTAAACAGATTGTGCCAAGGGAATTGTTGTAATGTTGTACTTAAGATGCTGTTTTTTGTTGCACTGTTCCATCACCTGAATTGTGTACATTTGTAGTTGAGAGACAGACAGTTCCATGGCTCTAACCGCAGGAATGCTATTAGAACTATGCAGTTATGATCCTTGATTATCTGTTGAATTTACTAAATACACTACTTTTAAGTAAAATGTAAATAAATCAAATGTTAACTGTATACTTAGACTGTCCATGGATGTGCTGGCCGTGAATCAAAGCATTTGCAATATTGTTATGAGCTGCATTGGACAACATTTGAGGGCTAAGGCAGTACTATTGCTTATCTGTTAATGGAAGAAAACGAATACTTACTGAGGAAATTTGGGGTTAGGGGATTTCAATGAATGTGAAGAACATTAATATCTAAGCTGTCTGTCAGATTAATTTATAAACATTTGTCACATTCAGTTTAAGTAGAGAATGTTGGGAATTGCCTTTGTGGCCTTTTTTTATTTGTACACTGAAATGACACTCATTTGTACACTCATGACATTTCCTAGTCTGTGGCAAACATGGCTTTGCACCACCTGAGGTGGCATGTAAAACTGGCCCACATATTTGTAATTTGCTGCTGCAATGAAAACTCAACTGATATTGTATTCTTCGGAATAACTCATGCTATGTGGAAAAACCGCCTTCAACCAGATAACAATATAGCAGTTCCATAAAATGTGTTAGTCTCACCAACAATCTCTCCAGTCTCCCTGGGTTCAGTGCTCCCACAGGCTTACTCAGGTCTCTGTATGTTGAAGCACTCGTCAGATCTGACGAAAGAAATATAACTTAGCACAGCTGAGGTAACAAATTTTGTGGATTTTAAGAATGATCTCCCAAATGCCCCATATCAGAAATGCTAATGCTAACGTGACTATTATGCCCTCTGAGACTGCCGTATTTGTTCTAACATAAATGAACTACTGTAAATGAAACCAAAAAACCTATAAAGCGGCATCTACAGATTTTTCTGGCATTTGAAAAATATTATATAATATGAAATATAATTATACTCACCTAAGTGTGTGCTTGTGTAGTCTGAAATGATCCAGGGGAAGACTGGGTATGCAGAGAGATCATTGCAGCTGCGGTCTGCCAGATTATTGAGGTGTAGTAGGTAGTGGTAGTTACTGAGGTGGCCCCGCTGCCATTGCAGCATGTAACTCTCAGCCGTGTGTTCCACTGTGTGGTTCTCTGAGCATAAAATAAAGTTAATACGTATGTTATTCAGTAACATTGTCAACATGGTTATGTAAGGGATAATGCCTGACAAGTTGTCCATTATCAGAAAATATTGGACAACGGGGAGGCCAGAACTGTCCAACGTGCAGAGGAGTCCATTATTTTCTGATAATGGACACCTCGATGTGCATTATCTAGCTTAGACCATGGTCACTTTTCTTTCTTCATTTGTTTTACGAACATAAATGTATACTTTTAGACATACTGTAAACTGTAGGGCTGTATTGGCAGAGACCTGAATAATACAGCCCCTTTGTCACTGGTCACCCAGACACTCGTCTGGGACAGTCGTTGATTTGCATGAATGCTAAAATGACAATCACACTTTAATGACACACCTCTGGAAAGATGGTCTCAACAGGTGAAGAGGAAGGTGGACCGAGGAAGACTCTGAAATTATCATTAAAAGTTTTGTTCTTGTGAATATAGTTCTAAACAGCTTTTAATGTCATGTTTGATTTTGTTTCTTATTTTATGTATCACATTCTAGTAATACTTTTAATGTTGTAACATGTATATTTAGAGGGTTTACAGAGACTGTGCGTGCAGTGGTCCAACATGTTAACATATTCCCTTGTTTTGCAAAGGAATCACACTTGCCCTACTGCAGTGTTGAGTGATAGTCCAATTAGAATTTTAATGCGACAACCTTTCTTTCATATGGCCGGTGTCCCCATTTTAGTATGCAGGCTTGGGTGTATATAGGAAGAAGTTTTACCAATCACTTTGAGTTCTGTTTACAATACACCTCCGGTGCGTTAGGCGCCTAGTTACATTGTGATTACTTTTGTTAACGATTGCTCTGAAGGTGTGATTTGTATTTGATTATGTTTCATTATTATTGTATTGATTATCTTACTATTTAGATAATAAACTATTCAATGTGTATTTAAAACAAGTTACTTGTTTTCCTTGTACGTATCTATCATGCTATGGCGGTGAAAACCTTGATCTAGTTGAGTTGATGCGGTTAATACTGATTATAAACATAGACTTTTGAAGTAGGTTTTAACTTGAGGCCTCTGAGTCACATACAGTGGACTTCCATGCTGTAAGAGACAATTTGAAGAAGAGTTTTTTGTTGCATAAGTTAATATTTAGAATATTGTTTATTTAAATCTGTAAAGTCATAATTTCATGTATGGAGAAACATTTAATTTTATAGCTGTAGAGTACATTGATTGGATAAATGAGTGGAATGTATTACAATAGAGAAAGGTGGTCATGTGACCAATTTATACTTGGTCAGTTTTGAGATGGTCAGGTTACGGAGCAACACAGTTTTCTGACCGACGACGACGACACCACGAAGATTATTGATATACCGATTTACTGTTAGACCCAAAGAGTTTGTTTTGTATATTGTATATTTGTATATTTTTTCCGTCAGTTAAAGTTTAAAACGAAGATGTGTTTTTGAAGATTTAATTTTTGTCGCGTCATACTTATTGCTAGAAGCCTGCTCCATAAGTGGCATAATGAAAAAGGACGGAGTGCCACTTACATAAAGTCAGAAAACTTGCTTCACTGGAGTTGAACAGAAAACCCAGACTTGGAGCAAGAATAAGATAGCTCGAAGAGTGAAAGTGGAAATCAGCTTCAAGCCATGAAAAGAAGTTGGGATAGATGAGCTAAAGCTGAAGCTATCCTGCGCTAGCAAACATCAGTTACTGCCACTGGGAGTGCTGAGTCAATCGACGTGTTTAGTAACATACAGAAGTTTGGATTCATCTAATGCTTGATAATCGTTGCGATTTAAGAAGACATTGAGACATTAACATTTGCTGTCGGAAGACTATTTTGGAGACATTTGTTGATGAATTTGCATTGATTAATGAAGATGGCAGAACTTTCTGGAAGTGAATCGACACCCGATGTCAGACAGAAGAGGGCGCCAAAGCTTACTGATAAAGCTACACTCGATTGCTAGAAACCTGCTCCATAAGTGGCATAATGAACAAGGACGGAGTGCCACTTACACATGCTCTGAAGGTTATACCGTAGCCTCTGAGGGGTCAGTTTACATACTGTGTTGATGGTTAAATCCATATTATAGTAGAGATAAATAACTGATTTGTGAGTATGCATACTTTAAGGTCAGTGCTCTGATCAAGCAGATGATTTTTACCTACGTCAGAGTTTCATGTCATTAACCGTTTAGCGCTCAAGGATACATTTACATTTAGTCATTTAGCAGACGCTCTTATCCAGAGCGACTTACAGTACAGTAAGTACAGAGACATTCCCCCGAAGCAAGTAGGGTGAAGTGCCTTGCCCAAGGACACAACGTCATTTGGTTTGCACAGCCGGGAATCGAACCAGCAACCTTCTGATTACTAGCCCGATTCCCTAACCGCTCAGCCATCTGATACAGGTAAATGCACTTGTGCACATTTCTAAAATTGGAGTCAGATATTAACAAGTCACAAGTAACAAGGCTCAAGACGCACTTGTTCCGGGAGTACAACGGTACTTTGGAATGATTTGCTGGACCTGATGCGAGTTTCCTCCAGGATCACAATGACTCTTATTGAGAGACTTGTTGCTCTTGTTGGTTAGTTGTAACGGATTTAAATTATTGTACTCGCTGTGAAATATTTTACTGTTGATTGCTTTTCTACAGGTACACTCTTGCACTTTTTGAGGTTCATGTTGTTTAATTGTAACTTGTTTAACTGCATGCTCTTATGGTTCTTCCCTTTGGCACTTATTTGGTTTTTCACAATGTATCCTTCATGTTTTGGCTGCCCGCAATGTTTGGGGCTATCTCGTTGTTGTGATCAGTGACCTATGCACTTTTGTAAAGCTCTCTTGGAAGTTGCTTTGGATAAAAGCGTCTGCTAAATGCATACATGTAAATGTAAGTCAATTATCTCCCTGAACATCTAATTGAATTGTTTCACAGCCGGGGACAAACGCAAGCGTCTCTGGCCTTACAATAGACCAATTATTAACCTACGTCACACGACTGTCAAGCGGGCTCAAGTGCGCATGTCGGTTGCAAAAGACAATGTCGTGTTGTGCTGTTGGATGCCAAAATCGGTATTATTTAAACAGTGATCTTAAGTTTTACAGAATACCATCAGCTCACAATTCTTTTTATGCCAACCGCAGACGTCTTTGGTTGCAAGCCCTCAAAAGAGTCGATTGGAACGAAGACCTTATTAAAAATGCCAGACTCTGCAGTGCACACTTCATATCAGGTAAGTTAACATTACACTAAATCAGACATGTCACTCGGTTTGGCTTACAACAACAAAATAATGGTAAAGTTGTACGCATATCTAACAATAGAACACAGAATAATGTACAAGTTCTAGCTAACTTACCTTAAATTGTGTTACGTTGTCTTGCTAGTAATTAACCTGAAGACTACAGTAGCTAGTCTAACTCAGGGTAAAGTTAGCTGTTACACTATCGTAGCTACTGTCAATAACTAGAATACTCTTGTTTTTGGACAGGAGAAGTATCCATGGACTACAATAGTCCCGACTTTGTACCTTCTGTCTTTTCCTACTCTACCAAGTGTGAAATAAGCGTCAATACAAAACTTGAGAGGTAAACATTGTCACTTATTTAGTTGCTAACTGGGATCACATTGCATGCATAAAAATGCAGAGAATGTATGGCAAGTAATGTCACATCGTTTTTAGATAATTTGTTAGACCAGATTTTTTGTCTGCATTGTCTTGTGAAGTCCTGTTGAGGTATGCTATGTAACTTACACTTGACTTGGTTTTGGTACCTGATCACCTCTATGATCTACCAAGCAACTAAACAGTGTTGGACTGACAGTTTGCCTTCATCTCTGAGTACCAGATTTAAGAGGAAAATAAAGAGGGAAGAAACCACCCACAGACCACCAGATGATGTACAGCAGTCCAAAGAAGCTAGTGATGAGGTTGCATCAGAATCTTCAGGAGCTTGCCTGTCGTCAGATGACTGCAGAATGGAGCCTGGTGCTGGTCCTTGCACTGGTAAGAACTTCTAATATCTTAACTAATGTAGGGCAGTCATTGTTCGGATGAATCAGATCCTGTTTATATATTGTTCAATACAGCAGAACTGTGTTGTGAATGAAGTTAAACATTATTCTGTTTAGCACATGCTGTTTGAAAACATCTATCAAATAATATTGAGAAAAGCTAAACTAAAACAAGTGACAGTGCTTCTTTTATAAGTCAATTACTATCTAATATCTATTTCAGAAGCCACCGTCCCAAAGGCTCTCCATGATGATCTGATTGTCTTGTTGACGATAACCCAGGTCTTGTACAATTCTGTCTTCTTACCCTGTCTTTGGCTAGGCAGAACCTCTGTCTTCAGCACTACAAAGTTTTGAACTTGGTAATCATGACATACTATGTCTTGGACATGACCACACAGAACAAAGTTGTATGCATCAACAGACTTGTACGCTTTTAACTTCTCCCGGGTATATACACTTGGAGTGTCGATCAGGTAATTATAAATCTCTGGCCACTGGATGCTTGGCCATTTCGTTTCATCGTTTGACCATTGACTAGGTGCTATGGCAAACGGATCTGGAAGACGTATCCCACTGCTCACTAAAGTCAATTTAGTCAAATAAGTGTTTATCACTGGGTGACAAGCTATTGTAATATGTGGAACATTTTGATAATCACATCTAATCAATATAAACGATAATCTTTTTGAATCTAACGAGGCTATTTTTATTATCAGTGCGGTCCTTTCGCCATTGTAAATGCTAGCCTTTCCCGGTTTTCTGCAACCACGCTGCGCGCGCATCCCGAATGTTTACAAACAAATAATTGGTCTATTCCCCTTACAAAGCTAACTCAGATATTTAGTCCGCTAAGCTCATAGAACCCTTTCTTTTGGCTCAACTATGAGCCAGAAAGCTAACGCTATGCTAGAAAGATTAAAAGGCAATAACATTGCAGACAGTTACCAAACAGTAAATATAATTTGACAGTATGTTTAGCAACAAGACTAGCTAGGCAGCCATTTCATTGTCCCCAAATCGATAAAGATTTAAACTAACAAAATGATAGGCCATGTGTTGCTTACTGTCCGAAGTAGATAGAATAAAGTTCAGAAAATGTATATTCAGAAAATGTATATTCTCCAAATAGGTTCAAATACATTTTGAACTCACTCATTGTTGTAATTAGATGTTAGCTTGTTAAAGTGTTGCAATCAATTCTAAACGGAGGCATTTACTGTGTCCCAGTTGCTACAGTTACTCATTTTAGATAAAGGCTTTTTATACTATGTAGCCAGCGCATTTATTTAGAACGATGTTTTATTGAAAGTACTTAGTAGTTGTCCATTATCAGAAAATAATGGACATCATGCAGGCAATCCAAATTGTGTATTCACCCAGACTTTGGTATAATGTTAATATATAAAATGACAAATGTTAAACTGTGACAGACTTGAGCAGTCTGTAAGGATTGACACACATTTTTACCCCCGTCAAATGTCAATCATACTGAGTTTCTTTTGACATTTTGTGGATAGTTTAAGAAACACAAATTTACTGTAAAATTAAGATACTAATACTATAACAATGCCTATGATATATGGTGTACTACCGCCTAAAACCAGTCAAAGCATTGCAATTTTATTGACATATTGCATATAAAATATAGTCATGACTGGTTAAGATCCTTGGTTTAGCTGAGCTCAAATTCAAACTTGACTAATACATTTTGAATGTAGGTTAGACATTTAGGAAATAATGTCATTTGAAAGCCTTTTTATTTATTTTTTGCAACTGCACATTGTTACTTAAAAAATATGTGAAAAGCTGCAATAATTCATTAATTAGTTTAAAAACAACATGACCTCCTTAATGTTGGTCAGTCTAGCCGCGCAAAGAGCCATGCTAAAATACACAGGCTTCAGGATTCCAGACAGGACCACACTAAATAGAGCACAGCTGGAAAAATTCTCGAGGCTGGACCGACAAGACACCAGCCTCTGCTTTGGGCCATTATGCAGTAATCAACCATTCATCTTGGACAGGTGACAGTGGAGCTGTTCCTGTAACGTGCTGCCAGGGCACCAATGGGATTATCATTTGTAAATTTGGTCAAAATGGTTTCTCATGCTCTTGTTGTTCTACTGTATGCCAGTGGTAGGTTTGTCCTCTCCTATAACAGATCACCAGTTTTACAATATAATGTATCATGTAATTTTCAATTCAGCAGAGTAGCAAACATTCCAATTTTTTTTTTCTTCTAAAATCTTATTGGATAGAAATCCTAAAAACGTCATAATACCTGAAAGGATGTGCGCCTTAAGGTGCTTTGCATTTTAAAAAGGTTAGCAAATCTCGCCTATGCTGCCTTTAAAAATGAAATAAAGAAGTATGCTCCATCCAGACATTGGATGTTAACTGAGCAGCTTGTCCACAATGATTTAACTTTCCAAATAAAATTATGAGCACTGTTTGTGCAAATACAATCCTACATATGGGGCAAAATTGTAAGACTGTCGATTTAATCTCTCCTCACCTCTCACTTCCTAATTAAAGAACAAGTCTATGTTTATCTGGGGTTGTCCCTCCCCAGGTTCTCCTCAAGGGTCTGCCACTGTGGCAACCAAGGGTCACCTGCCACTGACCAGCTAGCCTGGCATCTCCAGACCAATTCACAAATACTGTACATGTTATTCTGGAACCTCTAAGTTCATTTTTTAATTTCCAAGTTATCAATGTGCGCAGACCAAAATGCCTCTGGGTGCAATTGGATATAACTATATATACAACCAATCAGGGCAACGAAACGTCATCTTGGATGTTTACTAAATTACCTCAATGACACTCCTCTGTACAGTCATTAAATTTTACATTTAGTCATTTAGCAGACGCTCTTATCCAGAGCGACTTACAGTAAGTACAGGGACATTCCCCCGAGGCAAGTAGGGTGAAGTGCCTTGCCCAAGGACACAACGTCAGTTGGCATGACCGGGAATCAAACTGGCAACCTTCGGATTACTAGCCCAATTCCCTCACCGCTCAGCCACCTGACTCCCCACAGTCATCATATTAAACCCATAATTCACTGTGCAGTCACTGACCTAGAAATGTCGCAATATAATAGTAGAGTTCATCTCTGTCGCAGGTGTCGTAAAACTTCAGGTAGATGTCTGAGCAGAAGTCATTTTCAGAACAGAAGACCTCTAGTCCCTGAATTAGTGGGAGGAACCAGACATTAGAGATGATTGAATCAGACATAGTATCACTGAAACAAAACATGTTTCCAGTTCATTTAAGTACTATTACAGAGTTTGTTATTTCAATGAGACTTTTGCTATTTTTTCCTCAGATACATTTTTTACTTAAACTTTGATCCCCGAAGTTGAGATTTCCTTTCAAATGTTCTTCTACCTCAAATAAAAATAACACTTACCAGTGGTCTGAGTCCATGGCGCCTTTTGTATATTCTTCTTACTTTGTGAAGCTTGATTTGGACTACCTGTTCCTGAAATGACAGAAGATGTTTACAGCTCTTTAACAACTCACCCCAAACCTGTACATACATTGAGGGTTTGATAAATATGGATTGAAGTCACAAGTGTATTAAAAAAATGTAACAGCAAACATACAACTTAAACAGTCAATCTACTACCAGGAATCAGAGTCTAACTCTGTGGCCCTTCGTTGTGGATGGAAGACCTCACTGCTCATCAAACTGCATTATGACTTGACTACCTACTATAGTCAACCTACCAAGGGAAGTTCTACATGTTTTTCTGTCCTTAAACTGTTTGCATTCTTGGCAGGCTCTTTAGGCTAAGACTTGTTGATTATGAAATCAGAACAATATTTAGCCCTAATATTTACTAAATCACACTAGCCTATACTGCCACAGTGCATGCAGACATGGGCAAAGATACATCAAAATGTATCTTGTCACAAAACACAAAATAACCCTAAAATAAATGTATTCAAATAAATGACTAAATACTGGCTCCAGAAAATGTATAAAATAAAATACATGTATTTTCTATTTTCAAACTACATGAAAATACATTTGTAGGGGAGAGCGGGGTAATGTGAGACATTCTTTACATTTGCTCCCCTCTAGGCGAGTTAAATGATATATCAGTAACATTTACACATTTCCCATTAATTAAGGATGTTTCCTAGCAATGGAAATGATCAGAATGTCTCCAGGACAAAGGGCAGTGAAAATATGATTGTTTAAAAAAAAAGTGGTCTTGTGTCTCACTTTACCCCAGCTTAGGGGTAAAGTGAGACAGACCAGATAAATCATGGGGGTAAACTGATACACTTACTTTTCCACTTTAAAACTACCATAACAACACATTTTGTAATAGTTAAAATCCTGACAGCTACATTGACAACCACACATTCCAAAACTAATATCGGACTAGTAACAGAATCATGGGGATTGGTCAATTAAGCACATTCATTTAAACACTTTGAAAGTAACTCAGAACAAAATCATATACAACATAATATAATTCAAAATGTTTTAATTAACATTCAAATGACAGATAGAACCAGTTAGATTAGAACACAGTCATGGGACCATAATCAGAATCAGCTAGGAACAGTCTGGGACTCAGAACACAGGACTAGACCTGTAGCTCTTCCCAGTGATGTTGCATCTGGAGTTTGGACAGAGAGATGGCGATGTGCTAGGAAGCTGCCAAACCACTCTACTCCTAAAGAGTAGAGTATTCATTATTATAAGATTTAGCTTTGTGGCAAGATCAGTTGGCCTAAGTTAACCTACAGAATCATGTGATCTATTGCATACCCTAGCCTACCTGCACATTGTGTCTGTCCAATTGGCAGGGACAAGGATATTGTTTTTCTCTGCGTATTTAAATGCCAGTTCACGGCACTTAACCCTTGTGTTATCTTCGGGTCATTCTGACCCATCAGTCATTGTGACCCACCGTCGTATTGCGACAGATTTACCGCATACAAAGACAAAGTGAAGCATTTTCTTTTAACAGCTAGGCTGTCTCAGACCCCCCACATTGCAAAGGTTAAAGAAAATTATTTTAATTTGTTTTTGTATTGGGTAAAATTGGGTAAACACAACAATGGTTCGTTATGAACCTTTGGGTCATGTGACCCGAAGGCAGCACGAGGGTTAACTGGACCAAGGCCATGGAACTGGTCAGCTAGTTGTTTCAAGTGTTTGGCAAGCTCCTCCTCCATCTCATCTGTGAATAATTATCTTTGCCTTCGCTACTGCACCCCAGGCTACTGATTTTACTTGCCCTTTCTCTTTTTTCTCTATGAATCTTTTGAGGGTTGTCTTGTCAATATTTCTATCCCTTCCAACTTAAGGACTTGTTTCCTTGCATGGCCTCAGCGGCTGCACTCTCCATCTCTGCGAGGGGTGTTTGGCCCAGGTTGTCTTCCTGGTGTAGTTTCTTACCAAGATGGTTTGACATTAAAAATAAAACATATGTAATGTAATATTACACTAAAATATGATTAAGACAACATTTAACTTGTGCTTTATGGTGGGACAGTGTCTCACTTTACCCCATAGCATTTGTCTCACTTTACCCCACAGCCACTATTTTAGAAAAAACAACATCTCTTAGCAATTCAGGATAATCTTCAGCTAGCATCAATCACATGGTTTTATATGTTGGAAGTTCATCGACATGTATGATATAAGTTTTTCTACCTGAATCGATTTGTTTTGACACAACAGTTGATTAAGTTCACAGCAATAACATTTACTTTTACATGCAAAAAACACATTTTTGTGAAAAAACATACTTACCACAGCACCAGCACCAACTTCACCTTCATGGCAAGGGGGGAATGGGAGGGGCTTGAAAACATAATGGTCACATGACCACACGTGTTCCGTTGCCTAGATACATGGGGTGTCTCACATTACCCAATGTCTCACATTACCCCGCTCTCCCCTATCATTGGTCATTCTGAATTTGTATATACATCTACCTAATACTTGCTGGCTACCCAGTATGGTCGTGGTTTCATGTTGTTAACTATCCAAGTGAACATCACAAATTAATAGCTAGCTCTGCTCCAAAAAATTAAGGGAACATCATCACACATTGGGTCTGGATGAACAAGATATATTAAAGATCACAATCTTTACTGTACATTGTAATTAGTTGAGAACAAAATGAAGTAACAACAATCAATAGAAAACTAATAGGTTTGCTGTACAGTTGCTATAGACCTTGTGAATAAATGCCCACACTAGGGTTTGCTTCAAGTTATATCTCTGCGTGCTCACTGATGTTCATGAACGCTACAAAGGTCAGTCCGACAGAGGGGTAGCCTGTGCACTAGTCATCAGCTAATGTTAGCTAGCCAGCTTGAGCTAGGGTAACGTTAGCTAGCTAACGACTGTAGCTAATGGGTTTTGTGCAGTTATTATGCAGTTGATTTAGTTTCTTAAGTTCAGGTTTGTCTGAATGCTTGAGTGAAAAGATATGCGAGATGATGTAGCGAGTGGTGATCTGTGAGCGCGAAGTAAGGGTCGGTTGTCACAAGATAAAACAGGTATTGAAAAGTAAAATGTTACTTATAACTCAATTTTGAAAATTTTTTTGTTACGGCAGTTAGCCTTAATCGCAGTACAGGACATCAGGCCCTCATGGAATCTGTTTCTCACAGTCTGGTCAGAAACATGCACACCCAGTAGCCTTCTGGGAGCCATTTTGTGGGTTCTGGCCGTGCTCCTCCTGTTCCTCCTACCAATAATTTTTTTAGGTTGATGCCCTTCTACGCCCCTGTCCAGCTCTTCTCGTGTAACAACTCATCTCTTGGTATCTCCTCCATGCTTGTGAGATTATACCAGGAGACACAGCAAACCTTCTTGTGACGGCATATGGATGTCCCACCCTGGAGAAGCTGGACTACCTCTGCAATTTGAATGGGCTGCAGGTACCAGTAGTGACAAGGACACTAGCAGAACGCAAAACTAATGGAGAATCAGTCAGGAAGGATCAGGAAAGACCAATCGTCTGTAGCCACCACCTGCAAAACCATTCCGTTTTGGAGGTTGTCTTGCTGTTGCCTCTACAGTTTATACAGTTCACCTGTTGTCACTTTCATTTTACACCAAAACATCTGACAATAATTCACAATCGCTTATGCTTCCTAATTGGACAGGTTGATATCCCTGAAGTTTAAATGACTTGGTGTTTTTCTGTGATGATTACGTGTACCTTTATTATTATTTTGAGCAGAGTAGGTCATAATGTTATGGCTGATCAATGTACATACTACTATATGTATATTATTTACATATACACCGATCAGCATAACATTATGACCACTAATAGGTGAAGTGAATAACACTGATTATCATATCATGGCGTAAGGATTTGACCAACCGATTTCACAAGGGCCAAATTGTGATGGCAAGACCACAAGGTCAGAGCATCTCCAAAACTGCAGTTCTTGTGAGGTGTTCCAAGGCCGTAGCCATGGAGTCAACATTGGGGGGGACGAAATCTGCTAGAGAGTCTGAGGGTCCCCCCCTGACTTATTTTTTAAATTAATTTACACATGGGATTCATTTGTAATTTTTTTTTTTAAACAGTGTATATAATACATAGCAGTTTTGTACCCTTTTTTGTTTCATCGTAAGTAATGGCAGTAATTAGGGATTAAGAAAGTACCACTATAATCATTTAAACAGAAATGTATGCATTGTGATATGAAGACAAGTCCAGATATTGTGTCTAAGGTTTAGAAAATTTATGTTTTATTAACAAATTTACAAGAAAACATGGGTGGGCAATAGGGGCATTTGCTCTGCTCTACTTTCCTCATATCCTCTCATCTCCAGCCCTCCTCTCCTCTGGTCCTATATTTTCTTCTCTGGTAATCTCCTTTCCGCTGCTCTTTTTTCCTCTGCTCTCCAGAGAATGTGTTTTGACTTGTCATTCTTCAAGCAAAGGATCCAAAGACCTTTTTGCGGTTATCATTGGCACGGATAAAATACTGAAATTTCTTCAAGGTCCAGTCTGTCCAGTTTCTCCTGGTGCACGTGACACATGGCTAGATTATTCAGCCTTGTTTGACTCATAGATGATCTAAGCCATGTTTTAAGCCTCCTCAGGGCACTAAAACTCCTTTCAGCCTCTGCAGATGAGGCAGGGACGACCAACAGAAGCCTTACTAAAGCTTCCACCTGACTGAAGAGACCTCTCACCTCTGGCACCATTTCTCGAATAATGCTAGCAACATCTAAGCTTGTTTGATATGTGTAATTGGCCCCTAACATGGCCAGCTCCACCTGCAGTAGTCTTGAATTCAATTCAGGATACTCATCTACTACCTTGTTCATGTGTCCTAGTAACAGCACATTTTCAAGCTGCTGCAGCTTGTGGAATCCAGCTTGATCAAACCTCTCTATGAATTGAGTATTCACTGTGTCCAAGGCGTGGTAGAATTGAGCTCTTTACAAAGACTGGGCATCCTGATGGATATGGGCTGTAGCCTGACCGGTGTAACGCTTTGTAGGTTTGCGAATATGAAGTGTGAGGGACCGCCCAGCAAAGCACGAGGAATCGTGGGTAGAAATCATCTTTCTTTTATTGTTTCCCCAAAAAGGACACAGCCACATGTCGGCGCGCACCAACCAAGACCACCCCCTCTCCCTCCAGACATGGAGTATATGTCCCAACGGGTCAAACCAATACAGACATGTGGGGGGGGGGGGGGGGGGGGGGGGGGAGAAAGCCATATCAACAACTACGTAAACAATTGCTTTAACACATCCCCCCTGCTCTTCTTAGGGACCTGGTACCTTCCAATTACCCCCAATTGGAAGTGTGCCATGCTCTAATCACACAAACACATAAATCAAAGAAAATAAAGAACAGATATGAGCCTATGTGTAATGCATTTACTGGTTGATGTGTGTGTGTGTGTAGGCATAGTGTATATCAATGCCCGGGGATCACATAACAAAAAGTGACAAAGAGAAATGTTGCAATAATGTAGGGGTTAGGGTTTGTGCGGCCTGGGGTGCGGCCGTCACACACTCCCCCCTTCAGGAATCCCGCTGGAACAGCGGGAGAGATAATCGGCCGTGGCATTGTCCCGCCCAGGGACATGAAGAACCGTGAAACGGAAGGGCTGCATGGCCAGATACCAACGCGTTATCCTCCCATTGGTGTCCTTCATCCTCTCCAATCACGTCAGCGCCTTATGGTCCGTTTGCAAGGTGAATTCCCTCCCCAAGAGGCAATACTTTAGAGAATCGAGGGCCCACTTATCCGCCAGGCACTCCTTCTCAATCGTGGAATGACGGACCTCCCGGGGGAACAACTTGCGACTGATGAAGGCCACCGGATGACGGTCACCAGGCACCCCTTGGAGTAAATCAGCGCCAAGTCCACGATCCGAAGCATCAGTTTGTAAGATAAACCGTTCATAAAAATCTGGATTATATAACACCGGGTTCTTACTCAGAGCCTGCTGGATGTCCTTGAAAGCCATTTCTGCTTCTGTTGTCCACTGCAGCTGGTTTGGGCCTTTCAGGCTGGTCATATCTGTGAGAACTGCAGCTCTATCAGAATAGTTAGGAATGAATCGCTGGTACCAACCTGACATTCCCAGGAAAGACTTGAGCTGCTTCCTAGTTTGAGGCCGTGGACAGGACTCCAAGGCTTGCACTTTCTGGACCTGGGGCTTTACCATGCCGTTCCCAATGATATAGCCAAGATGCTCTGTCTCAGTTTTAGCGAATGCACACTTGGAGGGGTTGATGGTCAAACCTGCGGCCCGCAGACGCGTAAAAACCACTGCCAGGTGTTCCAAGTGTGTTTCCCAGGAGGCACTGTGAATGACAATGTCATCGAGATAGGCAGAAGAAAAATCAGACACCCCTGACAAAACCTGATCCATGAGCCTCTGCTCATGGATCAGGTTGCTTTCTGTAGTAGGACGCATCACCAACACCTTCTGGCCAGTGTCCAGCAGTTGGTATACCTCCTTTAGCAGTTTGGACATAAAGTTGGTTCCTTGATCCGTGAGTATCTCCCGGGGAAACCCCACCCTGGAAAAAAACTGCACCAGACAGAATGCAACAGACTTGGCTATGATTGATTTTAAAGGAAAGACCTCCGGGTATTTTGTGGCATAGTCAATCATGAAACGATACCCAGATTTGCTCCTTTCTACAGGGCCCACAATGTCCATTCCAAGACGATCAAACGGAGGTTGGAGGGGGACCCGAGCCGGTCCTCTGGGTGCAGTCCCATGGCATTGAGGGCAACTCCTACAAAACTGAGCGATCTCTGCCCGTAAACCGGGCCAATAAAAATTGCCTTGAATCCGGGCTATGGTTTTATGTTTCCCTAGGTGGCCGGCCCAGGGAACTGAATGACATAAAACAAGTACCGTCTCTCTGGCTGTTTGGGAAACCACCAACTGCTTGACTTGCCCAATCTGCCGATACAGGACACCGTTTTGCTTGAAATATCTGCCTTCACCGCCACCGTCTTGCTGAATCTGAGCATTCCTTGCCTCTCAAGCTTTTTGAAAACAGGGGACCAGGTTCGCGTCCCCTTGCTGCATCTGGACCACATCGGTAGGGAGATTAAAACCTAAAGGCAGCTCTGGGGTCAGCTCAACTGATGGATCTACAGCTGTGCGCAGAAACTTATCCTGTCTTCTCTGGCGACGTGTCTTGTGGGGCTTCCCTGGCCCTACCTCCAAGTCGGCCTCGTAAAAGGGCAGGGTGCTAAGAGTTTGAGAGGAATCCTCTTGCTGCCTCGCTCGTGCTCTTGTGATGGACACATTACAACTTTGGCTCGGAATCAATAAGTCAAATAGCACCGGTAAGTCATGGCCCAACACAGCAGGATATGGCAGGTTATCCGCAACCCCCACATTCAAAAGATAGAGCTGCCCTTGTACCTTTAAGTAAAGATCGGCTGTGGGGTAAGGCCTCTCATCCCCATGCACACAACAAATAGGGACAGTCTCTGCAGAGCATATCATATTAGATGGTACATATTGCCTACGCACTAAAATCTGCATGCTGCCCGTGTCTATGAGAGCTCTAAGCTCCTGGCCATTAATTTCAATAAGGGTCTCCCTCATAACCTGCATTTCATAGTCAAGTGAATCATCCACGTCCATAGGCACTTCTGGCTTTGCCAGTCAGTAGGGGAATGAGACGAAAAGCCCAATCCCGCCTAGGCCACCGACATGCTACTGCAATACGTTCAAAGGTAGTGAGAAAATGTTCCACATCATCCGACCCTGTCAATTTCTCCAACCTAGGCTCCGGTGGGAACCGAGACTTTTCCAATTTTGAAAGACAGTCCTGACAAAGGTTGAATCTGCTTTTGAAGCAAGCTTAGACTTTTGCATTGCAAAGTATTTAGCACAATAGAAACAAAGGACCCCCTTTATGGAAGGGCTGTAATGGAGCCAAGTGTAATCTTTAAACCATTTCTCCTGGGAGTAAAGTGTCCTATTTGATAGGGTTTGACTAGGTATGACTTTCACATTTGGCTGATTTGGGCAAGGTCCAAGGTCCTCTCCTGCACCTTCATCTTCGTTTGCCTGTCTGCTCTCTCTCTCTTGTCATTGTTTCAAACTCACTTTCCCTGCCTGATTGTATTATCTGAAATACACACGAGAAGCCATAGTAGAAGGAATATCTAATCTTAAATTAACATTAGGACAAGATTGTTGTGATGGTCAATAGTCGGTCTTAACTATCACTTATTCTTTTATTCTGTTCTCACTCACCTCCATATCACCTGATCTCCCTGGCTTGTGGGCATCCTTATGCTCATCTCTCTCTCCCTCTCTCTCTTTACTCTGAACGCACTAGAGTGAACATTAAATACTGTAAATATTATCAGTAAACTAACGACAAAGAATGTTCTTGATACACATGGAGGCCAACAGTAGTCTGTGCATTAGGATTAGACTGTTGGGCTTAAACCTAACCTCAGTGGCACCTGTGTCTAAACCTAACTTCAATGAGGCATTGCTGTGCCTAAACCTAACCTCAGTGAGGCCTGGCCTGTGTCTAACCTCAATTGTGCCAATATTAATTATGATGTTGTAGGAGAAACACTAACGCTGCGATATCCGATCAGTCATCAATATTTGCCCTTTTTAAAATGACTCACATCGTACAGTTGTACAATAAAATAAATTTTTACATGTGTTTTTAAACAATCAGTAGTACCGTCAAAAGGGATATTACAAGACAACATGTTTCTACATTTAGCTAACGCTAGCACAGATCAATATTGGCTCATACATGATCATTATTGGTTCACTAGGATAGTTTCCAAAAAATACAAATTTGTGAGAATGTCTCCGACACTCACTATCAAAGACAGGTCATTTACAATACTTCTATCCAGGCAAATGCTAGCCGGTGTCCTCAATGGGCTAATGGGCTAACTCGGGCAGGGGTTTGTGAAAGTACCGCCTCGCTCTTCATGCTTTCTTTCTCTCCTCTCTATTCGCGCTTTGTCCCCCTCGCTTTTAACGCACTAATCTCATCCTGCAACCAGTGCGAGTTTACACCTCCCGTACAGAGCGCCGGTATTAGTAATACGTAGTAGTTATAAAATAGCAATTTTTACGAACATAATTACATGTTGTATGATCATTTCGGACAGCGTGCATGGTTGCCCGTCGTAGCGTAGCACATTTAGATTTAATTTATATTTTTATCTCAATATATTGGGGGGGACATTTTGACCAGATTTGAATATTGGGGGGAATGTGTCCCCGGACTAAATAGAATGAATAGGCTAATCTCTGGAATTGCATTATACAATCAATTTTTCTGTTTGACCTGGTAAACCGTGAATGGACTACATCTTTCAGGCTATTTTCGGAATATGCAATATGCACCAACAACTTAACACGTAACTTTAACCATAATCGGGCCAGTGCAATGTAGTCAGTGCAAAAATATTGGTTGATAAAACACATATCTAGGATCGAGTGCAAATATTGTTCACTGCGCCTAGCGCTCAACGCTTCTAATGATTAACGCAAAACGACCACACCTCTCTGAAGGCATGAAAAGGTCAATGATCCAATGCTCCATCCATGAAGCCAATTATCTGGGCTAGAGATTTCAAGGTTAACCAACATTTAGATACACATCTTCTTCAACTATTTTCTGATTGCAATGTATGACACATCATTTGAAAGCTTACAATCTGCACCTCTTACAATCTGTAAAACACAGAGAAATGACCTTGCCGACAATGTCCCCTTTTGACTGGACCGTGTCACATTTGCTATTGACTAATCAGCATCATCCAACTCTTTGTTATCTTCTTATAGACCAATTTTTGTTTGTAAACATTCGGGATGCGCGCGCAATGTGGTGGCAGAAAACCGGGAAGGGATAGCCTTTATAATGGCTAGAGAAGTATACGGATTATACAAATAGTTCGATTTAAAAAGACCAGAAAGGTCGAAGAGGACAGCCTTTAAGAGAGAAAGTGATTCCCCCCAGTCACGAAAGTCTTGAAATTTGAGTGAGAATGTCGGCCGGTAGACCGCATAGTCTTAGGCGGCAGCCACGTCTTCACGTCATGTCACAAAGTTCATAATTTTACAGTCAATTCTACACCTAAAAAGTCGAGCAGGGCAGCTTTCAAGAGATATGGGAATTCTGCTTTTAGCCAGCTGGTTCGATTATTTTTGTGATTTGTGTAGACTGGCAATCTGAGTGAGACTGCGTGCCCGTTACACTGTTTTGACGTTAGCCTCAGTCAGACTCGGGACGCTCACTGGCAGTGTGCACAATGTTGTATTTCACTTCATTCTACACCAGAAACGTCAGGGAGGACTGCCTTTTGTAGACACAAGCCTGCTGAAGATAGCCAGCATCTCGGATTTCTTAAACCAAGCCGTTTCATTCATCATTTGCCCGAGAAAGCGACCTCCGTTAGCCAGGCTAGTTTTGCCCGATCACTTGGTCAGGCTATTTAAAGGTATTGGGGTCAAGTGACTTTTGTGCATGGACAAATGAAATGTAAATTACTTGTCCAATGGACATGTGCCTCAAAAAGTTAATGTCAAGCCCTGAAATCTAGTGGCCAGAGATATATGATGACCTGATCGACACTCCAAGTGTATTATACCCGGGAGAAGTTTGTCTTTTGCCTCCGACATGCGCAGTTGAGCCTGCTTGACAGTCATGTGACGTAGGCTGAAAATTGGTCTATTCTACTTATACCATGGTCTGGGTGAATACTCGATTCTGATTGGCTGCAGGGGTGTCCATTATCAGGTGATATATAAACACCTACTAAGTAGTTCCAGCAAAACAGTTTGTTCACCGTTCTAAATTATTATGCATATATGCATTATACATAGTATGAGCCTATACAAAGTGTCTGAAACAAGTAACCATAACAACAGGGACGGAGTCAAAGCCAAGCATGTAATTAGCTACAACAATGAGTGACTTTATTATAACTTATTTTAACCCATTTGGAAAACGTTACTTTTCTGAATTTACCGTCAGTGTCAAGTAACCGCTCATCTCACATCCCATTCGCTATTCACCTCGCTAGTAGGGTGACCAGACGTCCAGATTTCATCCGGACAGTCCGGTTTTCCAGCCCTTTGTCCGGACCGCTGTTGCGTGTCCTCCTTTCGCCCTTTTGTCCTCCTTTTTGATCCTTCCTGCCCACCGTTGCAATTTCCCACTAGCGTGGGCTTCAGTGCCAAAAAGAAAGACCTCCTTCAAACCTACGTGGAGTTCAGAACTCCACTTTTCCATTAAGGGCAGCACAGATCAATATCATGCCTTCTGTAAACTCTGTCGCATTGATATAGACGTGAGTAGTAGGAGGAAAGGGGCTTTAGAGCGGCATGCCGCTACAGAGCGGCACAAGGATAATGCTGGTTCTGCCGGGCACTCTTCCTTAACATAATGTTTTGCTCTTAACACAACAACAGCGGATGATAAAACAACCGCTGCTGAGCTGACCAAATTATTTCATGCTGTGCAACATCACCACTGTTAAAGGAGTTTAGACTGCAGTTTAGACTGTTGACTTACTGAAGTCAACAGTCCCCCCCCCTCCCCCCCGGTCAACAACTTTTTGTGATTGTCCTCCTTTTTTACCCTTTGTAGTCCTTTTTGGACCCAAGTGTCCTCCTTTTCAGGGTCATGCTTCTGGTCACCCTACTCGCTAGTCAATCTACAGTACTTCAGACAGGCTGTGGCCAACACGACATGCCGATTATTTTCTTCGTAAAAATCGTGATTTAATTTGGGGACAATGACATGGCTCGATAGCTGGCTAGTCTTGTTGTTAAACATACTGTCAAATTATAATTACTGTTTGGAGAATATGTCAACTTTTATGCGGTCATATCACATCCATTTGCTATTCAACTCGCTCCACAGGCTGCGACCGTACTGTAGCATAGTAGAGCTAGGCCTACTAGTATATGGCCGATACTTTGTTCGTGAAAATCTTGATATTGCTTTTGGGACAGTGACATGGCTGGTTAGCTAGCTAGTCTTCTTGTCAAACATACTGTAAAATTATATTTACTGTCAACTGTACACAATGTTATTTAATTTGAATCTTGCTAGCATAACGTTAGCTTTCGGGCTAATAGCTCAGCCAAAGGAAAGCCGGTGTTGGTTCTATGAGATGAGCGGACTAGAAATATCAGAGTTGGTTAACGTTGAAAAACTTTAGATTTCTATTACAAAACGCATGAAAACATAAATTAATGTTTGTAAAAAAACAAATTGTGACCATGGTATGAGCAGGATTATGCCCTTCGAGGTGTACATTATCACCTGATAATGGACGATGCAGAGGCATGAACCGTGCGACGCACAGCGTCAGGACGAGGTGCTTCCACCACAAGATGCTTCCACCTCAAGGTGCTTCCACCTCAAGGTGCTTCCACCTCATCTGGCATTATCCCTTACATATAAACGCATGTTATTATGATGTGCTTCTATCTGAAATCCATTCTTTTCTGCTCATCATCAAGGGTCTAAGGAAGCAACCTTTAAATGAACACATTACTGATACTGAGTTTCACACAGGTATGGATAACTAGTGCTGCAAGTTGAATAGCTCAGAAACTTCCATTCTTCACTAATTGTTTGTATGTCGATTTGAATAAAAGTGTCTGCAAAATGAATGAAATGTATGTGTTTTGTGTTGATGTTGGAGGGAAAAATCTAAAAGGGTGTAGAGGCATTTTAGGATACTCACAGGATAACCATTGAGAGGTTGAAAGTAAAGGTTTTCATCTGTTATGCAGACAAGGCCTGCATTTGTCACCAGGGGTGTCACCATCTCCGCCTTACATTCCATGTGTGTTTTTTCTGCAACACTCTCAAAGCTATAAACACAACAAAAAGCATATTACACGCAAGTCATACCAATCATAACAGAGCAAAATGCATTGCATAAAAAAGTGAAGCAGTTGAATCCCTATTGTTTTTGTCAGGATTATTAAGATCATCCCTCTAGCAATTTGAGACCAACAGCTCTGTGATGCCAAGACCCAGAGACCGCAATGCTTTATACTGGTTCTACAAAGTCTGCCACAGAGTAGGCGTTGCAGGTTTTGGGGATGTTGGAAGGTGGTGTTGGTCCAGTGGGAGGAGCAGTGCTGCTCCTCCTCCCAAATAGCCTCTTCATCTGTCATTCCTTACACAACGCAATTTATGTTTCGAAAGCACAATTGGATTAAATACCATGAATTAGTTAGTCAATGATCTATATATATTTATTTTTTAAATCACTGTACCATCTGTGTAAATTGCAAATTTCTCTTGCGTAAATGTACAGGTTGTTTCCTATGCGAGAGGTCACTCATGTCTACACACAATTACCCTGGGCTGAGCACATGATACTTTTATAAGTTCTTAACTTTCTGTTTTTCACGGATGGCTGATATGAGATTATCACGTTCACCAGCCATTTCAAAGCAAATATAGCCAGTATCAATGGTTTGGAGTCCAAAAAAGACCAAGAGAAGCTCCTCCATCTCAATAGTAGGGTGGACTGCGTCCTTTACCCTCTCCACTGAACATCACCTCCCTCACCAAGAAAGCACAACAGATGATGTACTTCCTATGGCAGCTGAAGAAATTCAACCTGCCACTGACATTTAAATATGATCTATTACAAGTCCATCCGACACCTGTTATGCTGCATGCACCTGGAACAAACTACCAGAAGACCTTATATATGCTCCAAATGTAGCCATTTTTGAATCCAGGTTAAAAACATTTCTCTTTTCATGTGCCTTTAATTTGAGCTTGAAAATATACTGTTCTTACTGCACTTTAATCCTCTAAACATTTACATTTACATTTATTCATTTAGCAGACGCTTTTATCCAAAGCGACTTCCAAGAGAGAGCTTTACAAAGTGCATAGGTCACTGATCATAACAACAAGATAGCCAAAAAACATCGCGAGTAGCCAAAACATGAAGCACACATTGTGAACAACCAAAGTAAGTGCCAAAGGGAAGAACCATAAGAGCATGTAGTTAAACAAGTTACAATTAAACAACATGAACCGCTATAAGTGCAAGTGTACCTGTGGAAAAAAAGCAAGCAACAGTAATAAAAACAATATATCACAGCGAGAACAAAAATTTAAATCAGTTACCACTAACCACAAGAGCAACAAGTCTCTAAGCAAGAGTCATTGTGATCCTTGAGGAAATTAACATCGGGTCAAGCGAACCATTCCTAAGTACCGTTGTACTCCCGGAACAAGTGCGTCTTGAGCCTTTTCTTGAAGGTGGAGAGACAGTCAGTATCTCTGATGGAGGTGGGGAGTTGATTCCACCACTGGGGGGCCAGACAGGAGAAGAGCTTGTGTTGGGACCGGGCGATCTTGAGCGGTGGGACCACCAGGTGGTTGTCTGAAGAAGACCGTAGGTGACGGGTGGGGGTGTAAGGCTGCAGGAGAGACTTGATGTAGACGGGTGCAGACCCGTTCACTGCTCGGAAGGTCAATACCAGGGTCTGTGAACTTCTTGTACTGGCTGACTCAAAATGTGGATATACCTAGAACTGAGATTTGAACTCATTTTCATGCACCCAAATATTCTTTAAAGGACAACTCTGGATGTTGACTGAATTGATTGAATGTGTATTGTCTTGGAGAGGTGCAAGCAATAAAGTTTATTTATAGAGCACAATTCATAGCATTCATAGAAGTTCACAGACCAGGGTCTGTGAACCCCCTGTGGGTAAGTGACATCTTGGTATTATCAGAGTTTACCAGTGTAGTGGGATTGATGAGTAGTGTGATAATTTATGTGTAAGTGACGTCTCAGGATTATCAGTGTTCCGAAAAAGATCAGGTCAGGGCTACTTCCAATTTTTTATTCTAGTACTTTATATGCAGTACATTGTACTTTCTTTTATTATACAACTTTATTTGTAAATGTATGTGTTACAGTACAAATTGTATTCTATGTACTTTATTTTGATCTCATCTATGAATTGCTTGCTATGAATTGTGCTCTATAAATAAACTTTATTGCTTGCACCTCTCCAAGACAATACACATTCAATCAATTCAGTCAACATCCAGAGTTGTCCTTTAAAGAATATTTGGGTGCATGAAAATGAGTTCAAATCTCAGTTCTAGGTATATCCACATTTTGAGTCAGCCAGTACAAAGGCTTTGCCTTTTTGTACTGCTTTATTGATCTTCTAGCTTTTGAGGCCACCATCCTCTCATCACTACAAATGTCTTTATTGGGCTGGAAAGAGTACTTGCATTAATTCTGTGATTCAGTGTAGAGGGGCTTTATCTTGAAAAGCCTTTCATAGGCTGGAGTTTCTTTTTCTGTCATTCTCATCCTCTTCCTCGGGGTTGTTCAATTTTAATGACCGAATTGTATCAGCCGGAAACCTAAAAACTGCAGGGCCACACCTTTCTCCAGAGGTCAGCTCATTTGGTATGTCAAAAATAAATGATAACTGACAGAAACAGCAAAAACTCGCTGACATCAAGTGGAGTCCTTTCTGCATACTTGTTGGCGTCATTAGTAATGGTGTGGATGACAGATTAACTGGAGGGGGGAAAAAAAAAACTGTGAAAAGGGATTTTGTTATCTTAGTTTAGCTCAGGTTGGGGTGGCTGTCTATCAGGATCATGTGCATCATGGTGCACATGCCTTCTCTTCAGCGTCATCTTCATCTGCGTTCTTCTTCTTTCATCTGCATTTTTTATCCTTTCCTGAGATGGCCAATCTGCCACGTTTGCCAAGCAACTGGGATTTTTGGAACCTCTTTTGTCCTTTCATTGTAAGTGTGGAGGACTCATCCAAGTCGTCAAAGAAGGTGTGGCAGGTGCCCGCTCTTTGTGTTGCTAGCTGTGTTGGTGGTTGTGTTTCTGGCTGTTTTGGCGATCCTGTTGGTGGTTGTGTTGCTTGCTGTGTTGGAGCTTTCATTTCACAAAATGTACTGGCTAAAAATTCACAAAGTCTTACGTAGCGTATTACTGTAATCTGTGGGTTCCTCCGAGTTGAAACTTATTTTCATAACCATAGCTCAATTTGGATTGCCTGTAATATTTTTTTTTAATAAAGTTACATTTGCCATTCAACCCTATGAGGCTTCTATAAATGCCTGGAGAGTTATGCAGACACATCAACATGAACCAAACATAACTAGGGCATATTTGATTCTCCTCAGTCTAGCCAGCCATCTCCTGTGATTCAGGATGGATGATCCAGCCGCAATGGTGGTGTGTGTAAACTGCCCTTTTGTGGCCCAACAGAGAGTGAAAACTAGCGACCAGCCTGCCCAGACTGGGGATAGCAGGTTAGACTCTGGTGGACGCGATTGCAAGGGTGCCCATCCATGGCGTCCAAGGCCAGACTCTGCATTCGTCCCAGATCTGATGTTGTGTCAATTGCGTCGTAAGAGCATCATGTTTTGAAATGGGTCCATCCGGTCCAAGACCCACCCCAGTAGGCAGGGAGGGGAGGCAGGCAAGGGGGAGACTCCAAATTCCCCCAATTCCGACAACTGCGAACAGTCTGGGCCCGGCAAATCTTTGGGTTGGCATCGGTTCAGTTCCAATCACGTCCTGATAGTATTTGGTTTTATAAATCTATGTCACAGGTCTCCCCCAGCCTCCCTACCCATCCCTGCTCCCCGATGAGATGAGGCAGGACTGCCGCCTACCTTCTCATGGCGAATGGGAGAGATCCCAGTGTGTGTGCGTTTGTGCACCCCATGTAGAGATAAGACAGTCCCTGTTTTAATGGACTGTTCCCCCTGAATTCCTTAACCCAAAAAACTTTAACACAGTATGAGCTTCTGTCTAATATGCTGTTGGTCCTCTGAAGTACTTGCCTAGTATGAAGTACATACCTGTTCTTGTCAAATGAAGTCCTTGCCAGTCTTGACTGCAAATTAGCTGTGATCTAGCAAAATAAAAACATTTTTAAATACTTTTTGGAAGCATATCTCATATTCATTGATATACAAACATTTACCAGTAATTGATGAGTAAGCTCAGTTTATTCAAGAAACTCAATAATATCCCACATTGGTTGCACCCAGTTGACCAAGTAACACCAACTACATGCAATCACAAACTGCTGAGGTGCACTGATGACATATTTTCATTTAGCTAGTAAAGCAAGCAACAGGGTAAGATTTATTTGTGTCCCACAGCAAACTAGCTTGAGCTTGGGGGGGTTGGCAACATATAACATAGCATTTACATTAAACTGTGAGACAAACTTCTAAGTACTAAAAGAAAAGATGCTTAAACAATTTAAGTTACAAGCAATAAACAGGTCTATCTGTTTTCTTGCATTTTTGTCATAGCCCATACACACCTTGCTTGAGCCCAGAAAAAATACTGTACATATACATTTTTATTGAAATGCTTTCTTTTCCGCTACATATTAGTTCATATCATATTTGTAGCATTGCATTATATTCAATCTAACAACATTATTTATTGTAGAGAAGCCATGTTTCACAGATCTAATAACCTCCTCATAAAGAAGTTATTTTACACATTTACTGGCAAAACAAACAAACTATGAAATGATGTGAAAGTACAATATTCAGCCAAGACAACTGACCAAAAAACTGAAACATCTATGTTGCAAACTGTCAATGTTCTCTATATGTATTGAGCTGATTCAATAAATTACACACACAACTAGAGGGTATAATTTCTGGGGAAATTGTAGGGTGTGCTTGCTTGCGTCGGTTGCAGAGGGGTCCGTTTTTTAATGACATTTTTACAACTGATATTTCTGTATATTTTATATCAAAAATACATAGCCTACTTATTATTTATAAATCGATTTAAAAGCATAATTTTTTCTGCTCATTTACAACTCAAAATACTAAGAGTGAAGAGTAGAATGAAATGCTTGTCTTCTCATTTCCCCTGCAAGAGGGAATGGTGATCAGCAGCCTCATAGTTGAATCAAAACGAATACATTTGGCAGACCGGTGTAAAAATGGACCTGATCTCTATGACTTAAACGTCATTTTAAGTTTTTCCTTTCTCGTGATATTTTCAGGCATTTAGCCTACTCATATTGCATTCATTCATTAATAAAGAACACCCTTTGAAGCTTATTCTAACAACGACGTTACCGGCAGTAGCTTTCTCAGATGGAATCGCAATTCAAAAAGTACCATCTGCTAACTGAAAATATGCCCCCAAAAACGTAAATAAGCTTGACATTTATTTAGGGGAAAATCCCATATTCACAAAAATCTCAGTGGTAGCGATCATTGTCAGTAACAACGCAAAATGCGATATAGCCCTGTGTGGAGAAGCTGCCCCGGTAAATTGTACTACTACAGTACAGTAATACTGTAGACTGTGTTCGTCTTGGTAGCGATTGCGTTGGTTGAATTCGATTTAACGTTCCGTTGTACGGTTTAGGCTGAAATTAATTATTTCATGAACAGATGGACAACGTTTAGGCTGTGGCAATGGAGTTCAGGTTAGTAGTCACTAATCGGATAGTTTCACCTATTGAAAGACTTTTGATTTAACCCTTGTGCTGCCTTCGGGTCACATGACCCAAAGGTTCATAACGAACCATCGTTTTGTTTACCCAATTTTACCTAATACAAAAACAAATAAAAATAATTTTCTTTTAACCTTCGCAATGTGGGGGGGTCTGAGACAGCCATAAGGTTAAAAGAAAATGCTTCACTTTGTTTTTGTATGCGATAAAGTTGTCGCAATACGACGGTGGGTCACAACGACTGATGGGTCAGAATGGTTTGCTGCGTTGACGTTTGGCTGTTCGTCGAGATTGGGGAAGAACAAGTTGTCAACAAGTTTAAATTTACTATAAAAACGGGATGAGTGTTGCTGCTGTAAATAATAGCTTGTTGATCTTTCAACGTTGTTTCAATAGGCCCTATTGATGGAAATACCGTTAGAATAGTTGATTTTGGTTGGGTTTTCAACTTTGTTTCAATAGTAATATTGGTGGAAATACCGTTCGAATCGCGTTGGTTTTTCAACATTGTTTCAATATTAAATAAGGGTGCAAAATTATGATGGGTCAACATCAGTCTGACGTTGTTTCAATGAAATTAGCGTTGAAAGCGGATGTTGATTCAGCGTAGTTTCAATGAAGTTTGCTATCTGGGTTAGTGCCTTAAAAAGGTGGTCTGGGGTGTATAACTTGTCATGGAAGCAGAGCTGCCAACTTTCACGGTTTCGCCGTGTGACACACGCATTTTTTTTCTTCACCTTTGCAATGTGGGGGGTCTGAGACAGCCCAACGGTTAAAAGAAAATGCTTCTCTTTGTTTTTGTATGCGGTAAAGTTGTCGCAATACGACGGTGGGTCACAATGACTGATGGGTCAGAATGACCCGAAGATAACACAACGGTTAAGCCGTCATGTCTTAATATGTACATTGTTTGTTGACTCCCATTAAAAGAATAGTTGTAGGCATCAGACTTTTATAGGCTCCAATAAGCTCTTTACTGACTGTAAACGCACTCTACCAAATACTATTTGGTAGGCTAATGTAGCTACTATTTGAAATAGTGGTACAGTAGACATCGGGATAGATTAGCTCTAGCTCTACCTTAGGCTATCAATTTCAGATCAGCCTAAAATAAATAACGTTCTGATCCAGTGGGTCGGTTAGGGACATTATTCGATGTATTGCTGCTATCCACAGCCAGTTAATTGATGGTAATATGCGCTAGTCATGTTAACATTTACATTTAGTCATTTAGCAGACGCTCTTATCCAGAGCGACTTACAGTAAGTACAGGGACATTCCCCGAGGCAAGTAGGGTGAAGTGCCTTGCCCAAGGACACAACGTCAGTTGGCATGACCGGGAATCGAACTGGCAACCTTCTGATTACTAGCCCGACTCCCTCACCGCTCAGCCAACTGACTCCCTAACTCGATGGTAAAATAGCTAGCGATAATGTAGGAAACGCGCTAGCCGGATATAGTTCAGGGCCTTGCGTTCTAATCTGATCTGTTATTGTTTACGTTCCAAAAAATGTCTATATGTGAGAGAACAAAGGTTGTGCTCTTGCCGAAGGCAAACACACCCAACCATAGACATATATACATGTCTATGCACCCAACTAGAGAGGGTACAATTTCTGGGGAAATTGTAGGGTGTGCTTGCTTGTGTCGGTTGCAGAGGGGTCCGTTTTTTAATGACATTTTTACAACTGATATTTCTGTATATTTGATATTAAATGCATACTTATTATTTATAAAGTATACATAGATTTAAAAGCATATTTTATTTGCTGCTCATTTACAACTCAAAATACTAAGAGTGAAGTGTAGAATGAAATAGTTGTCTTCTCATTTCCCCTGCAAGAGGAAATGGTGATCGGCTATATACACCCAGATAGCACACATACGTCTTGCCGACGTCGGCTTAAGATCGAAACGTCGTGTTCTATTCATAACATCTATAAGCATTGGTAAATGGTCGGATTTCTTCTCATATCTGTGCTCCATCTCAAACGTCGCAGATACGTCGGCTCATCACTGACTGTTTCAGGAAGAACGTTCCATGCTCATTCCGTGTTGTATTGCAAGCATATCTAGAGCCAGAGTCAGAGACTCGCGAGTCAGAGGCGTTAAATTTTTAAACCGTACAACTGAAACTGAACGTTTGACTTCCTACAGCTGTGTAGATGTTTTTGTAGTGTCTCGCGTAGGCTACAGCATTGCAGTGAGCAACACTGGTTTGAAACCACAGGTAATGATAATTTCACCCACAAATCGTTTACTTGTAATGTAATGTCATAATAAATCCTACAACGAAAATGTATTTGTGAGGAATGTTTATTTTAAAGATTGAAAACAGATGCATCATAGACCACTGTAGTATGTGTTGCCCGGGCAACAGAGGCTAATGTCATGATGCTAATGCTTCAGTGAAATAGTAGACTACCGTTTCCAAAAGTAGATGTGGGCCTACTTCCTTAATAATATCAGCTAATATTGTACATTACATTTCATAATTGTGTTTCACATCACAAAGTAAAATGAGTAAATAGTTATCACCCTGGCCTATTTGCTTGTGGTGTTCCTGCAGCTGCCTTGCAGTAAAGCTATAGTTAGCCTAGCTATCCCCCAAGTTAACAGATGTGAAACGAATGTTCTGCTACAGGTAGTCACGCGTGTTTTCGTGACGTTAGTGACGTTAGTAACGTCAGTGACTGTGGCTAGCAAAGTAGCCACGGTTAGCTTCACTTTTCACCACAAAAACGCAATTTCTATTTAATCCATGCAACGGAACGTAAATAAAAATACAACCAACGCAATCGCTACCAAGACGAACCTTTTGACACCGCCATTGTGTATGTAGTCCAAATATTGACTGATCCTTAGGGGGGCGAAAATAAATAATAATAAATAAAGTAGTGAAGTGAAGTAGTTACGTTTGAAAGAGGAGGAAGCTTTTTAATGATTTGAAAGGATTTACCATTACTTTTAATGGGAGAATAATTTGCACAAAAACCTTAATGCCTTAAAAAGTATAAAAGTGAGAAATACCAAAAGTCATAGCCAACATCTCCTGAAGGAGCTGAACGTTTTGATACATAAATTGTAGGAATCGGTGAAAGTATGCAGAACTAGTTAAAGGCCAAAAAACGGCGGAAGAACTAAGAAGTTGATATAATAATAATAATAATAAAGAGAAACAGGAAAACAATAGTGAGAATGCTTAACAGCATTCTCACAATAAAGAGAAACAGGAAAACAATAGTGAGAATGCTTAACAGCATTCTCACAATAATAAAGAGAAACAGGAAAACAATTACACATGTAAACGGAGTAATCGTATTATTGGTATAAACCGACAATTGCTAGTAATCGGGTTTCTCATGGTCAAGTAAACGTACCAATCACCTGTGTGAGAGACTGAGTGGTGCGTGTCTGTCGTTACGGTGATGGTGCAGCTATGATTGCTAACGCTCTAAGGGCAGAGAATAAGAGAAATGTAGCTAGAATCCACACCTCAAACAAGATAACCTAGACGCAAAACTGTACGTCCAATCCAAAATATAAGGATATTTTCCGAGACCCAAGACTCTGCCGAAACCAGAGATATTCTTTATATGTCTGTGCAGTCAGAAATACGACTCTACCTGCAGTTTCAAAAACGTGTTCCTTTTGCTTTCCTGGTGCGTGTTTGTTTGGTTGCCACGGCGATGGAGCAGCTGTGATCGCTAACGAGCTAGGCAGAGAGAAAAACGAACATTTACCTAGCATCCACACCTCAAACAAGTTGACCTAGACGCAAAACTACACGTCCAATCAATAAAATGATGATATTTTCCGAGACCCAAGACTCTGCCGAAACTAGAGATGTCCTTTATATGTATGTGCGGTCAGAAATATGTCTCTACCGGCAGTTTCGAAATCGTCTTCCTTCCTGCTTTCTCTGACGGATTTTACCCACCTCTCCATTGAAGTTAGTGAGAGAATTTGAAAGGCTGCTCTCGCTTCAAGGCCCATAGCTGAAAATCTGTAAATGTGAGCTCTTTATCAGAATCAGAATCAGAATGGGTTTTATTCGCCATGAAAGTTTGCCCAGACAAGGAATTTACTTCGGTAGGAGAGCCTACCTAGGCAGCCAATTTCTGCGCCAACTAGAAAGTTACAGCATAACATAAGGAGAGAGGAGGAGAGAAAAATACAACACCCAGACAGTGCTCCTAGAGGAGTACAGTGTGGGAACAGATAAAAACCTCAGCACATAAGCACAACAACATTTACAAAAACACGATACTTGCAACGGGGAGTGGGGGGGGGGGGGTAGACAAGCAGCATCTGGACCTGCAGCCATGGTAGGCGCTGGACACAGATCCGCCAGCCACCCTTGGGAAACAAGCAGGCGAAGGCGTTGGATGGGGGTGGGGGGGTGGTGATATCTGTAGTAGCCGTTTCCTTGATTTTACGATATACAAAGCCAGCGCCTATTCCAAACAGCAGAAAGCCTGTAATCATGGTTCCGAATATGAAGATGTCTTCAACGTCCTCCACGGAAAGCGCCGCTAGACACACGACACGCCAATTCTCCCACGCGTCCATCGCGTAGCCAGCTGCGAACGTCCCGTCCGGACAGTTGGGTTCCCCCGCACCCGAGCTTCTCTTCGAGAAGATGGTGTCAATAGCATTGAGAGACCAGCTAATTAATTCCATGCTTCTAGTTTCGGAGAGTGATGATGAGAGAGTATCTTGAGACAAGACAAGACACAGACACAGCCAAGCAGGGAAGGTCAGGGAGGGGAGGAGATAAATGTTTAGTAGTTACATTGGCTGAAAGAGGACAATTTTTCCTACATTTTAAGGTATAACTTGTTTCTGTAAGTTAAACTATATGAACGTTAGAGGAATGTGTTTGACAATTTAGTTGAATATCAGAAAAAGAGCAGGCAGCAGAGTGTGCCACTCTGCTTGCTGCTCATTCATAAAAATCAAGAAGGAGCAAACATTTTAATGTATTTCAAACTGTCATAATTCAAAATTGGCTGAATATTTGAAAAGGCTGAATCATTTGGGAATAGCTGAATGTCTTGTGAACATTTTAAAGGTTGAATGGTGTCTCTAGCTGAAAGTATACTGAAGTAGTTACGTTTGAAAGAGGAGGAAGCCTTTTAATGATTTGAAAGGATTTACCATTACTTTTAATGGGAGAATAATTTGCACAAAAACCTTAATGTCTTAAAAAGTATAAAAGTGAGAAATACCAAAAGTCATAGCCAACATCTCCTGAAGGAGCTGAACGTTTTGATACAAAAATTTTAGGAATCGGTGAAAGTATGCAGAACTAGTTAAAGGCCAAAAAACGGCGGAAGAACTAAGAAGTTGATATAATAATAATAATAATAAAGAGAAACAGGAAAACAATAGTGAGAATGCTTAACAGCATTCTCACAATAATATATATGTGAGAGAACAAAGGTTGTGCTCTCGCCGAAGGCTTGAGCTAAGAGCTTAAATAGCCTACAATGTGGGAGAAGCTGAAAGCTGAACTGTTAAATTGTAGAAGTAGTAGACGTAGTATATTCGTTTTAGTAGCTGAAATTATAGTGCTCTTAGTCTTTTAATGAGACGAGTTGACTGAATAGCTTGTCTTGTGTCTCCAGTAATAAGCTAATACACCTGTGTAAGAGACTGAGTGGCGCGTGTCTGTTTGGTTGCCATGGTGATGGTGCAGCTATGATTGCTAACGCGCTGAGGGCAGAGCGAATAACAGAAATGTAAATAGAATCCACACCTCAAACAAGTTAACCTAGATGCAAAACTATACGTCCAATCCAAAAAATAAGGATATTTTCCGAGACTCAAGACTTTGCCGAAACCAGAGATGTCCTTTATATGTCTGTGCAGTCAGAAATACGACTCTACCGGCAGTTTCAAAAACGTGTAACTTCTGCTTTCTCTGAGAAATGTCATTGCATTGCATTGGTCTCTATGGGGCGAGAGTTGGACTTTGTCTCGCTTTCGTGGGCCTCTGAACAAATGTGTAAGTCTGTTGGATTCCACAGACAACTGCCTACGACCAACACAAAATTAGCTATCTAATGATCCAAAAATGAAGCATGAAGAGTGAAAATTGTGGCAATGCTGGCAAACTAGAAATACTTTTTGAAACGGGACGCTCAGCGTCTCTGTGGTTGAATGCAGGAGTGGGCTGGCCTGGACGCTGGGCTTCCGCGTGATGATTGGAGGGTCTGTCGAAAGACTGCATCTCCTTTTGATTGACAGTGATTTTGTACTATAAAAAGTCACCAAAGCTATTCATGCTCAGTTTCCCCTAACATTTCAAATATTAATGGTCAAATATTTACGATTGTGTTAACACTTTAAATGCGTTAGAACACGTTCATATCGAAGACGAGTTCGTTCAGAATCAGCTACATATATTAGCAGGTCGACTGACTGATTTCCTTCTCATACATTCCCGTAGCGCCACAGTGCATTTCCCTGTTGAAGCTCAGCTTCCATGGACTTCAATGGGGCTGCGTTGAACAGTTTTTTTCAGTGCTTCAAAACTATACGGTCATTGGATAAATGCTGCGATTATGTCCCGCCCTGGACGCTTAGCGTCTCTGGGGTTGAATGGAGGAGTGGGCTGGCCTGGACGCTGGGCTTCCGCATGATGATTGGAGGGTCTGTCGAAAGACTGCATCTCCTTTTGATTGACAACGATTTTGTAGTCGCCGAAGCTATTCAAGTTTGGCGAAATTGCTAGCAAATTTTCATCATACATTTCATACAATTATACATCACATTCCTTGTTTCAGTTTAACCTAATTCCCACATTTCCTTCGAGTTAAAATATTTTTTCGTTAGATCGTTTGTTCATTCATTCATACAGTAGGCTAGGCTAGTGTCGTAGGGGTGAACTAGCCAGTGAACTGAAAATGTATATGATTTAGGCCGAAAATGAGCTTCCCCTGTTTGAAAGACCAGCAGCTGCCACTGTGCATGAAGTACACTAGTGCAAAATATCCCAGGTTGATATTCTAACAATGTGAGTTGCTTGGTGGTGGCACCTAATGTTCATGCTTGTCCTTGCAATCTATCACAGTTGGTGTTCCCAGGTGGCCTCATTGCTCACTTACCATCGCAGTTTGGTCTGCAAGCTTGTCCAGACAAGATGCCCGTTGCAGCTGTAGATAAAACATTTTTTTAAAGGTATAAGTTAGAGTTGTCACAAAAAGCACTCAAACAGTGTAAACAGTGTTCTATAAAAATATATAGTCTACATCCCCATTCAAAATGTAAACCTTTTGGTGCATACAATTTGTCTATAAATACTTCCAGTGAATACCTATTTTTATTCGAGACTTAATTTAGATCTAGAGAGGGCACAATTTCTAGTGAAATTGAGAGGTGTGCTTGCAGCCACTGCAGCTGGGGCAATAAATGTTTTACTACATCACCTGCATATAGGGTTGCCACCCATCCCTTAAAATACGGAATCGTCCCGTATTTGAGAATAAAATAGCGCGTCCCGTTTTGAATCAATACGGAATGAGGTTTGTCCCGTATTTTCAGAGTTGTCTTCAACGCAGCATCCCATGCAAATCATCCCACCTGCATTCTGTGAAGATTCATCCTATTCTACTCCTGACTCGCTGCCATCGTTGGTTTGATCGGTTTGTTTCAGGGTCATGGCCAATCAGAGTCAGAGGAGGGCGGGTCTCTTGGCGGAGAGTGGATTTGAAAGAATGGCGCAGGCAGCTCCAGATACCCCCCGCGTAATAAGAAGTACACTCATAAAGGGAAGTCGGCTTGACATGCTCCAATACTGCACACTACTACTTCTGGTCCACTGATGTTATCATGTTCATGGAAGATCCTTTGCAAGTCTCCTGCACTATATATATTTTTTCCCAATATACATTTTTGAGTATCAAAGCATTTGTTTAAAGTTAATAAGTTATAGATCTGTTAATTTCAATAAAATCAATATTGTCAATAAAATATGGTTCACATCTCACAAGTTCCTCCAAAAGCCAATTTTTTGTGGTCTCACTGTCAAACTTTGTTGGCCTATGTCAGGGGTCGGCAACCCAAAATTTTGAAAGAGCCATATTGGACCAAAAAAATAAATAAAAAATTATAATGAAGGCAACACATGCTGTAAGTGTCTATATTAGCCTACTATCAAAATGATAAGTAGGCTACAAATACATAATGAGCATTCATGCAATCGCACTTTTTCTCTCACTCCCAACTGGGTACTCGGCTGCAAATGTAGCATGCCTTCCCTGGAAATGTCTTTCCACGTTACTCTTTTTGTTATTTGACAACTTCTCATTACAAAGCAAACATGCAGGCAATCCTTCCGCATTGGCAATGAAAGCAAATGATTCGGTCCAAGAACTGTTGAATCCTCTGTTCTTCTCAGCTATCTTTCTCTTTTTCACTTTGGGATCCATGGCCCATGACACACCCACCGGTTTGTTTGCAACAGCCACCTGTCTGGCACTACACCGAGCTCAAAGAAACGTGTGTCGCAGGCTATGACGTAAATCTTCGTTGACAGAAATGTTGAAATAAAATATTTATTATACACATAATGCTGTAAAAATTTGTATTATAAATATTTTATTTCAACATTTCGGTTTTAATAATTAAAACAAAAAATATGTTCACACCATCTTTTTCCATTTTCCTATTTTTGAAAAAGCTCCAGGGAGCCACTAGGGCGGCACAGCTGAGACCAAACCTATGCCCTTGGCTAGTAGTTTTAATGAATAAATAGTGGGTTTATTGTTATTATTTGCTACAGAATGCTGAGCCTATCAAGGTCAAATTAAGCAGACAGTGTACATGCTTTCGAGTACCTTAATTGACAGGCTAGTCTACGATTTACAATAAGTTGTTACGTCAATTTTTAATTGGCAGCATTTATGCCATTTAGAACATACTTTATGAGTGTAAGGTGTTTTTAAGTAGCCTAACCTTATTGTTTTAGGGGAATTAGGACGAAAATATGTGCAATATTACATTAGCAATTAGACTATTACATGATCCTGCTCTGAAATATAGGGTTAGGGTTAGAACTTAGTTTCGGCTGGGGGGGGGGGGTTCCTCGAGGAAACACTGTATATAACAATGTGTATGTTCAATATTGTACAGCCTATGTGTGAGTGAATAAAACTCCCTCACAATTTCCTCTTGTTATCCTCCAGTTTTTTAAGTTAAATACACCCTTTTAATGTTATTTCACAAAGAAATATTTTATTGGGGTAACATTCGAACAGATTAAATCAATTGAATACATTTGCGATTAATCGCGATTAACTATATGAAATAATGCGATTAAATATTGTAATCACTTGACAGCCCTAGTTAAAATGTAAAAGTTGACCTAGTCATCTGATTTAAGAAGGAATAGCGTACAGGGAACTGGTTTGCCTTTTCGAACACATTTGGCAACATATAAAGATGGAAGAGATGAGAACCTCTTATTTTATTGGCTTTTATTTATTTTGTTGAGAGTGGAAGTGCTACAGAGAAAAAGTATGAGGAGCATGAGGAAGTTGGAATGTTGAGGTAGAGAGGAATAAATTGAGAGTGTCAGCTTTCGTATTTGATTAGCCTACCTTCTCTACTGCATATAATTTCTTTTTGACATAAAAACATAAACGTAAAACATTTGAAAAAGGAAAGTAACTTTGAGCAATTTATTGACCAGGTACTTATTAACTTTTACTTGAGTAGGTTTCTCAAATGGTAATTATCACTTTTACTTGAGTAATATTTTATGGTAGTAATTATACTTTTACTTGAGTATAGATTTTCAGTACTTACATTTAGTCATTTTTTACATTTAGTCATTTAGCAGACGCTCTTATCCAGAGTGACTTACAGTAAGTACAGGGACATTCCCCCCGAGGCAAGTAGGGTGAAGTGCCTTGCCCAAGGACACAATGTCAGTTGGCATGACCGGGAATCGAACTGGCAACCTTCGGATTACTAGCCCGCTTCCCTCACCGCTCAGCCACCTGACTCCTGACTTTACCCACCACTGCTTGTACGTGAGAACCTACTTGGCAATAAACCCGTTACTGATTCTGATAATGTAGTAAACACATTTTTAAAGCACTTTAGTGTCTTGATCATTCTTTTTGGAGATAAACAAGATAAAAATAAGATTTGAGATTAAAAAATATATATAATTTCATGTAATTATATTTATTAAAGTTATTGAATATTAGACCAAAGTATGATATACCTGCCATGGTAAGGTTCTGTGTTACTGTCAATACATCAAACCACTGGAGGGCAGTACTCATTCATGTGATGGCTAGGTGGCTGGTTAATGTGCTATCCGTGTCTTTGATGAAAGAGAGTTTAAGGGAAATCAAATAGCTCACTTTGGTTCACAACCAACCTCTATCCTAAACAACATATACTGCATTCTGGTTCTGCAAATGTTATCCAAAAATACTGATATTGGCTTCTGCTTTTAAAAACCCATAAATTCAACACCAACATATACCTACTAAGTTTAAGTGTTTTGACCTATCTGTTCCAAAGTATGTGAATATATAATACTATAATTTGCCACCTTTGTGGAAATTATAACAATTTGATAGGCCCATCTTGTTTGGGGAAAGCAGGAATGTTTGGCTATACAGTATATAACAAATTAAATTAGGATTTTGCCACTCCATAAAATGTCCACAAATACATTCTGTATTGATAATGTTGAGAGCTTAATTACATATCTCATATTCACTTGATACATACCTGAAGTAATGTTTGGACAACATCCTCTGTTTTACTTGTTGCCTCCAGATGGAAGAAAAATGTATTGTTTCCCTATATAAAGATAAAATAGTTTCACCACGTGACAGTCAAAATTGATCTCAAATTAACATTGAAAAGGCTTCATTAAAAATACATTGCAATACTCACCCTTTCAATTTTGTAAGGTGCAATAACATTGCTTGCTTTGATACTATAAACCTGAAGTTGAAATATAACAGATTTAGATACATTTACTATGGTGAGCTATTTTAAACAATTTAATCTACCATTCAAAATGATTACATTACAACAATCATTGATTTCCCATTGAGTTTAATATACAAATCCACATCCACAATTCCTGAGCATCTGAACCAGGAATATTGTACCCCAGTTAAGCAAAATCTTAAACACGCATTGAAGCATTGCCAGACATAACCACGTACTACGTAACTAAGTACAAGTCAGATTGATTTGATCCAAAATCAAACATTTAAACAGTAAATGGTAGTCATAGCAAATATTTTCTAAATAAAGCTTTTAACTTTTATGAGTAAATATACTGTTTTACTTTGAGAGTTACAGGATATTTAGTCAAACTAATTACAATTTCCAGAAAATCTCAATTAAAAGCATATTATGGTAGAGGTACATTTACATTTTGTTCTGTCTGTTGGACATTTTAAATTAAAACACAAACTGAAAATAAGTTATTGTGAGATGACACTGGTTTTTATGGGACAGACTGAAGTTACAAGCAGCAGAGGTCCGCCTGACAGACACACATTTACATCTAACCATTCATCTTG